>NC_051085.1:43339874-43686541 GCF_004664715.2 Peromyscus leucopus
CAAGCTTCAGACGACCCAAAGCACTGAGGCTGATCACAAACTCGGCAAGGGCTCCTCTCTCTCTCTCCTTTCCTCTGCATTACTACGTTCACCTCACAGACCCATTATCCCTCTAGTGTCACTCAAAATGCTCTCCCCAGCCCTAGATCAGGTGTCCTATGATGTCCCTGTGTGACCATATATACACACAGAACTTATACAGCACATCTTCGGGGATGAAGAGTCCAGGTAGCTAGTGTGTCCCTCACACGGATTCTCAACAGGAAGTTTTCTCTCCTACCTGACAAGCCAACAGCTCCCCTGAGGTAGAACTCTTTGTCTTCCTCGCCCTCTTCATCTTCTGAGGGCAGAGTTCGTGACGCTGACTCCAGGTCCCGACTGAGATCATAATCATGGTCCCATTCCAGGGGGATGGAGTCCACGCTGGCTGGAGTGTCTCGCCCTGACCGCTCACTCCGGAGGGGCTGAGGGAGGGAGAGGGAGGGGTTGGAGGAAGGCTGTGGGGAGGTCATGCCATCTGCAGAGGGGTCCTGCCAGCGTAGGTCTGAAAGAGCCGTGGAGTCTTCGAGATCTAGCTCTCGATCTGAGAGGTCATGGTCATCATCCGGTAGCTAAAAGGGAAGTCACACCAACTCTGTTACTGCAGGAATAGGAGTTTCCTCTTACTCCAAAGAGGTGTGACCTTCAGCAAATGCCAGCACATCCTGCTGTCCACATGGAGTTAACTTTATCAGCAAATACGGAAGAACTTTCTCATTACTTTCTGTGGTAGTTTGAAAGAAAATAGCCCCCAATGAGAGTGGCACTATGGGAGGTGTGGCCTTGTTGGAGTAGGTGTAGCCTTGTTGGAAGATATGTGTCATTGTGTGGGTGGACTTTGAGGTCTCCTATGCTCAAGCTGTACCCAGTGAGACAGATCACTTCCTGTTGCCTGCCAGTCAAGATGTAGGACTCTCAGCTCCTTCTCCAGCATCATGTCTGCCTGCATGCCACCATGTCACACCATGATGACAATGGACTAAACTTCCGAAACTGTAAGCCACTCCAGTTAAATTTTTTTTCTTTAAAAGATGTGCTGTGCTCATGGTGTCTCTTAGAGACCAATAGAAATAGAAACCCTAAGACACTTGGAAAGTACTTCATATATCCATCTCCTTCAGCCTCAGTTTATCAGTGGTAGGATGGGACTGCATTAAAACCTACTCCACGGAATCATTATAGGAAATCAAAATAATATTAAACTAAAATTAAATAAAAAGTAATAGAAATAAAGGGCCAAGTAGCATGCCTCCAATTCAGCTGGCACAAGATGACACATTATCCTTTGGGTTCCATATGCCAGGTAAAACACGTTTTTATCACAGAAAGTTTCAAATGTTTGGATAACAAAACTTCTACAAGTGAGATGAAATTGTGGTAGCAAGTAGAAAAAAATGGAGGGAAAAGATTTATTCAAAAATAATCTCATGAGCTGAGCAATTTCTCACACATCTTACTTCATCTCCTCATGATTTTTTTTCTCAAAGCTTCTTCCTCTTCCATAGAAGAGGTATGCCATGCAGTCGGCCCAAGTCTTTATAAAAATACATGGTCACTCACCGAATGAACAAAGCAGTTCTCCCTACAAGGCAGTGACTATGAGTAAGTCCATGTTAAAGGTGGGGAAACTGAGGTGAGGTAAAGCAGTTTGCCCCAGGTGACATAGATAGTGGTATCAACACTTGGAACAAACCCAGACGCTCTGCTTCCACACGCTGGACTCCTGACCGTGTTATGCTTCCCAATCCCACACAACTGCTTCTCTCTAGATTTAACAAGAAAGAAGTAAGTGCTGCATACGGGCAGGCGGATCAGCTTCTTGTGGTATCTTTCCACACGTCCGAAGACCTCCTGGCAGTAACGTCGGAGCTCGTCTAGCTCCTCCTCGATGACGGCTGCATCCAGGGGCTCGCTCTTCTCGATCAGCTGCTCCCCCTGGGCAATGATCTGCTCGATCTTATTGTGGTTCAGCGAGATCTCCTGCTGGAAGGCCTAAGGGTGCAAACACAATGTGAATTTTACACAGCGCACAATGATGTCAAAGCAAGGTACATGTTTCTCACAGTGTCAGAAAGACTATACATGGGATGTCTGACTTACTACATTCAAAGACAGGCCAAAGATGGAGAAATTGTTTTCTAAAGTAAATATAGAATGTGAAGGCAGAATGGGGATCACAAATGAAAAGATCAGAAAATAGCCTTTGGCAATTAAAAAAAAATCACCACAGATAGTACGGGTAGAGAGTAACAGAGAAACATTGACAACCATCATGGTATTAATAGTGCTGGTGACTCCTGGTAAAAATGATGGTGTGATATTTTCATTTATTCCATATAATGTATAGCAGATGTCATACATGACGAAGGGAGGCCACAGAGTCGCAGATGATTCTTTTGATGTTTTTGGAACATAAGCGTCACCACATAAAGTTATAGTGATTAGAAAAGCAAGGGATCTGGGAAAGATTATTTGTACTCCTTCTCTAGGATTTCAAAGAGAGCTCTCATGGGGACAAGTTTCAAGGGATAGATGTTCACTTAGGACAAGAGTAAACCCTGGAGGAGTTGAAATCGTCCGCTAACAACAGACTGCCAAGGAGAATAGGGGGTAGTGATGAGTTCCAAGATCCTGCCAGAATGTAAAAGGAAACATCCCAAATACCGGTTGGTGGAAATGTCCTGTGGAAGTGTTCAAATGTTGATTTGCCTGTGGAATGAATTGGGACAGTGGTGTAGGGAGGGGCAGGACAAAGCATTGGGCAGAACATGAGAGTTTATGATTTTGTGATTTAGTCTACCTTAATAAGCTATTATTAAAAGGGTATTTTCTTTTGGTTTATCATGAAAACCAAGAAAATTTGGGCATTGTCTTAGTCACTGTTCCATTGCTGTGGAGAGAAACCATGACCAAGGTAACTCTTATAAAAGAATGCATTTAATGGGGGGCTTGAGGACAGTTTCAGGTTTAGCCCATTTCATCATGGCAGGGAGCATGGTTAACACACAGGATGCTGGAGCAGTAGCTACATCCTGATCCACTGGCCAAGAGAGGGATCCTGGGCCTAGAATAGGCTTTTGAAACATCAAAGCCCACCCCCAGTGACCCACTGTCTCCAACAAGGCCACCTATCCTAATCCTTCTAATCCTTTCAAAGAGTTCCACTCCCTGGTGACTAAGCATTCAAAGATATGAGTCTACGGGGCCAGTCTTTTTCAAAGCACTACAGCCAGTATCACCATGCTTAAAACAATATGGAACAAAGAAAATAAAAAAAAAAAATTAAAAAAAAAAACAAACAAAGGAACAAACAACAAACAAAAAACCCACAGTGGAATATTATGGGAAATGACTAAGTGGTATAGTTTATACTTGGCATGTGCGATATCCTGGGTTCAATTCCAAGCACAAGTAAATAAATAATCTATTTTGTTGTTTTTATGAGACAAGGTCTCATGTAGCATAGGATAGTCTCAAACTTGTCATGTAGCCAAAGATGACCTTGAACTCCTGATCCTCCTGCCTCTACCTCCCTAGTGTTTGGATTACAGAAGCGTATCATCATAGCACCCATTTTTGTTGATGTTGTTGTTATTAGAAACAGGTTCTCACTTTGTAGCCCATACTAGTCTAGAACTTACTACCCAGTCGAGGCTGAGCTCCAACTCTTAGCAATCCTCCTGTCTCACTCTCCAGAGTGCTACAATGATGTGTGTGATCCTCCAATGATGTGTGTGTCAGGGGGGAATAAAATTTTAGAAACTGTCTTGCAGATGATTGAGCTTGTCACTCTCCCTTTGATGCAATGTACATTTCTTCAGTGAAGGTTGCTACCTAACCACTGTGTCTGAATTATTTAGTGAATGATACAATGTACATTTATAATGAACTTGGCCTCCAGGAATACAGAATGTGTAGAATGAAATTTCCAAAATAAGAACATTGCATTGTGAGTCAGCAAAATGGCTAAGAAGAAAAGGTGCTTGCCACCAAGGGTGAAGACAGACTTGGCTTAATTTCTGGAACTCACATAAGGGAAGGAGAGAACCGACTTCTATAGGCTAGCCCCTGCTACACACATACAATAATTAAAAGTCATTGTAAGAATTAAAGAAGAAGAAAGTTGTATTTTTCTGGAAAAGAGGGGCTGCATAAACTCTCTATAGATCTTGGAAATAAGTGATATGTTAAACTACAACAATAAAAAAATCCCTAACACTGACAACCAGATTGATATTTTTCAAGTATTTATGTTAATGGTGGATCAAAGAACACTTAAAAAAATTCAACATTGCTGGGCATAGTGGTTCATACATTTAATTCCAGCACACTAGAGGCAGAGACAGGCAGATCTCTGAGTTCAAGGCCAGCCTGGTCTAAAGAATGAGTTCCAGGACAGCCAGAAATACACAGAGAAACCCCATCTCGAAAATAAAAAACAAACAAATGAACAAAAATCCATTATCTTTAGTGTCTTCTGAATATTTTTCCAATCACGAAGACCTGACATTGCAAAGGCTCTCTGCTATCCTCTACACAACAGGATCCGCAGACCCCTCCCTTCTCACTGTTCCTTCACCCTGATAATTTGCAGGATAATGATAATTTACTTATATTACCTTGAGTTGCTTTATTTTAGCTTGAACATCGCATTCGGAAAAATGTTCGATATTGGTGAGCTGTAGATCCATCTCTGTCAGCCAGACAAGAATGCTGTCCCGTGCAGTCTCAAACTCCTCCCGCTGGCTAATAAAATGCTGGAAGTAAGATGAAGACATTAGACATCCATAGTCACACATTGACATGGCCCAGCCAATTCCAACCTTGCGGGAAGTCCATGCCTCACAAGCATGGAGCACCCTGAATTGTCCTCATACCACATCCCACTCCTTTCTCTCTGGCATTCCAACTCCCACCGTCCCCAAGAGCATGTCTTGCTACTATATGAGCTTAGTCTGGGTGTGTCCTCTAGCATCTAAATGACAAGTCTTAATGAGAACCTTGAGTCTGCGCAGGATGGAGGCGACACGCTTCTGTAGGTCATCCCATCTCTGGTTGCCTCCATGGACCATCTGCTTGAGGCTGCACGCGGAGTCAGTGCGATTCTCTCTGGCCAGGCGGCGGTACTGTTTGTTGATCAGCTCTAGCTGGGTCAGGCTCTCATGGACCTGCCGCTGGAAAGCCTGAGGCCACAAAGGAGTGAATCAGTGTGGGAGATCCTTGGAGGACTCTGGGTTAGGTCTCTTGGTTTTCCAATTGCAGAGTTGGGGTGGGGGGTAACGGGGACAGAAGTGATACCACCACCACGGACACAGCAAATCAACCAAGAGTCAGAAAGAAAAATACAGAGCTATAAGGAACCATGGTATTCACACATAGGTACATATATAAATAAAATGAACACATATATATTTGTCTATGAGTATATATACAAAAACATTGCACATGTAATTTGCATGCTAGCATACACATATAATGTAGTTTAAAAGTGATTAACTAAATTAAGCCATGTGTGATAGCACAAATCTGTAATCCCAGTACTCTGGAGTCAGGGGGAGGCAGAAGAATCAGAAGTTCAAGGTTATGCTAGGCTACATAGGGAACTGGAAGCCAGCCTAGGCTACATGAGTCCCAGTATTAAAAAACAAAAAGAAATATATAAAAGAGGGAGGAGATGGGGGATGAGAACATGAGGGAACCAGATGTTCAACTTGGGGGAGGGATGGAGAGGGAGAGCAATGAAAGAGATGCCTTGATAGAGGGAGCCATTGGGGGTTAGGGAGAAACCTGGTGCTAGGGAAACTCCCAGGAACTTTGTTGACTCCCCATGGGAAGCCTTACACTCTGAGGAGCAGATGGGGGGAGGGGTGGGGGTAAGGAGGGGGAGAGCAGAGTAATGGAGGGAGGGGTTGGTATGTAAAATGAAAAAAAACATAAAAAATTAAAAAAGAAATGTATAAAATAATTAACCTGGAAACAAATTTTTCCCATCAACGAAACCATTACAAAAACATGTGTTTACACGTCAATCAAAGTATTCATGACTTCTATGTCCATTCTGAGAAATGAAATTTAAAATCACACTGTTCAGTTGTAGAATATGTAATTTCCTAAAAATGCAGAAATCACCTTAATCCTGGTGTGCGTTAGGAACAAAACTAAAACTGTCTTTGGCAGACGTGCCCCTAAAGCAAGCTTTAACCCTGCTTTTAAGAAAATCAGTGTAGCATAAAACACAAGTAACTTTCCATAAAACAAAACAAAACAAAACAAAAACCCCCAGGTGGAAGCAGGTCCCACTTCTCTGCTCATGAATTGGCCAGCTTTCATAAAAAGATGCCAGAGCTGTTATCCTGGCATACAGCATGGATGCTCTGCCCTTGAGGACATGGCATGTAGGGGAAATCCCGCAGTTGCTAGTGCTTTTGTTCTGTCTGTCCCTGCTGCGGAGCACAGCACTGGCCAAACATCTACCCAAATGAGGAACAGTTTCGCCCTAACTCATGCAACATGGTCTGTAACTGATTTTTATCTCAGACCCCAACTCAAATGCTAGGAATGTTCATTGAACTGTGTACGTCTCATACTTCTGTTTTCGCTGGCTCCTCACACTGCTCACAGATCACATACCTGCGCTGTAAATGATTCGCCTTCCGAGAGCTGCTTTAAGAATACCTGTCCTAGCAGATCTAATCTTCAGTGCTACCAAGTTAGGAAGTTCTGAGGCAGGATCGACTTCGTTGCTATAGAGTCAGAAGATAGATCCGCCCACTCAGGGGACAGGGCAGCACTCAAGGCCAATATCCTAGCACACCCAAAGCCTTCCCGAACATTTATGCAATTGAATGGATGATCCCTAATCAGAATTTTGTGTCTGTGACATTTTCTATCTGTAAGAAGATTAAGTATAAAAATAATGAGAAGTAATAAAAATCAATTATTTCAGTGCTGGCCACCTGAGTAACTTTTGTCATAAAATCTGAGTCCAAAATAGCATCAGGAACGATCTCATCTAATCTGCTTTGTGGCATAAGCCAATTATGAAAGGTCTTAACCTTTACCAAGCAGAGCGCGATGAGACACAGGACAGGGTCACTTCTACTAACACTTGAGTGACCTGGATTCTCTGTCACTTCATGGTGGCTTTTTGTCAGAGAAAACTTTTACTTTCATTTTCTGGATTTGGTGGTATATTTTCATATGGATCTACTCAGAATCACGCTTACTTATTCCACACAGCATCGAACACTATTCTAATCAGTTCCCCAGCTAGGATTCAGATCTGTAAGTCAGACTGGAACAAGAAGAAATTTCATTTTTCCTCCAGTAGCGCAAGGCTTGTTGGTTCACTGATGTCACAGGAGAAAAATGGAGTCATTGATGGACTTAGCCAAAATGATGGTTTCATCTATAAACATCTTGAAGGGGGCTGAGGGAAAATTACTAATAGGGCACAAGAAAGGACTGGTTAGAATGAGTCAGACACACTCATGGTGGGTACAGGGGCACACGCGTGCATCAACGCGTGTACAGAATCGTTTGTTTCACCCACGCCAATGTCTGACATCAGAGTCAGGAGTGGCTGGAGTTCAGGGTATCACAGAGCTACACCGCGGACCTGAGGTTGTAAAGAAGGCTAGCAGCCTTTCAGGGATATTTTAATGATTCCTTCCTAAATCTAACTAACCACTGCTGTCTTCATTTCTCGGTAATGTAAGTCTTCATGAGTCTAGAAGGGCACCACCCTCTGCTGCCTTACTCAAAGTGGATTCTGACAATAATGTTCTGGTCAATTCTGGGCCCGCTTTATGTTACCGTGAATCAAAATCATTCTTATTTAATGATTTAATGTTTTGAGCTAGCCTACAAAGTGTGTTTCTGTACGTCCATTTCAATGTGCTTCGCTTGCATTGCCTCCCTCCCACAGTATGATCAACCTGCCCTTCCTCCTCCCCCTTGCTGGTCTTCTTCCTCATATATGTTTCTCTACACACACCCTAACTAGGTTGAAATAACTGAGAGAAAACATTTACAGGAGATTTTCACATTATGGGCATAGTCATATTTCCATGTGACTATTTAGGAGACAGACGATTGTAAAGAATTCTGAAATAAGAATAATGCCATGAGGTTTGGGGAGAACTGTGTGTCTTCTTCTCTAAGAGAATTCTTTTTCCTTCCTCTCTCCTCCCTGCTCTTCCTTCTTTAGACAGGATATTACTACGTAGGCCAAGCTAGCCTTCAATTTGAGATCCCCCTGCCTCAACCTCCTGAGTGCTGGAATTATGAAAATTTGCCACTGCATCTGGCAATACTTTTATTATCATCTTATTTGTAATTCTGATAATCCCAATTAAAATCTTCACCACTCTTTGTCTACTCACGAGGCATGCTATCCATGGCTACCAAGCCGTTCCTCAGCTATTGGAACAGATAACATGTGGCACAATTGTCCGTTCGCACCCTGGAGCATCAGCTACCAGCTGACTAGCACCACAGCGGAATAAACAGTGAATATCTGGAACTATGAATCACCTCAAACTTCTTCAGCTCTTCCTTAGCAACTGTATACAGAACCCCAGAAGAACTGGGGAACGCAGCTGTCCTTTCTGAAATCTTCAGCCAGTCTTCAAAACGAGAATAGTCATCCAGAAACTTCTGCCACAGTCGCCAGGTCTCTTCAATCCTGGGGCAGAGGATGGAAGAACACACCACCCCCATTATTAAGGCCACTGATGGTCAGAACCCTGTCTGGTGCCTTCAACAGGATTATGAGTGCCAAACAAGCAACTGCTGTGTACAGCAATCAGGGCTTTGAGCCAAACCGCCCAGAGAAAAAGACAACTGTTGGAGCTAAAAGAAAGCAGCTGTTGGTTTAAAAAGACGCCCCGGGGCTCTGAATTTGGAATTAGCCAAACAGGGTATTAAAGTACATTCATGAGCAGCCCTGGTGTTTGCATGGGAGGTGAGAAACCCTACATGTAGACAGTGTGCTCAGGCCAGCATACCCCTTAAATAAAACTGAAGCTGGAAATTTCCTTTAAGGCCAACATCAGACTCAGAGTGATAAGAGTCACCTTTGACAGAGACAACAGAGCTTTGGGGACTGAACAGAGAGCAGCACAGTTTTGTGTTTTAGGCCACAGAGGCAATTTTGTGATAATCCAGCGTGAGTTTTTGCCACTGTCATTTTCAAAGGGCTTAAAAGTAAAAGTGGTTATTATGCAATAAAAGTAGCACAGAAAGTTGGTTGCAATGCTCATTTTCATGTATGTGCACCACTAGGCTTCTTCTTTGCTCCCACAGACCCTCCCACTCTTGCTGGCCCTCTTTTCTCCTAAATGCATCCTTCTACATCCAGGTCACGATATTCTGTTACCCTTTCTCCTCACTCCCCTTCTTCAAGACTTCTTCCTCCTCCCTTAGTCCCCTTTCTACTCTCATGTCCTATGTAAAAATATGTATGTTATCTATACATTTAAATGTAGATTTACATGTGTGTTACATTTAAATCTAGATTTATACATGTTACCTATACATATACATTTAGATTTTTACATCTAGAACTAGAGACAACATGGCTTATTTCACTTAACACTGTGAAGAGTGGAATTTTAATAAAAGAACATTACCTCTATATAACTACAAATCCCATAAAGTTATACTTACTTCTTAAGGGCAGATTTTAATTTCCAATGTAATATTTAAACTATCAGTTCCAATATAAATTGGCTTGTTATATTACCTCTATGCCTATTTATATTTCTAATTATATGTAGGTAGTAGCAATTTTGGGAAGCCAAGGCTAACTTTGGACTTTCTATCCAATAGAAAATAGTAAAGCATGGATACAATGAGTGGAAAGATGGATGGAGCTTTTCTGTTTCTTTGTTTTATCTGTAACTACACATCCCAGCTCACTTGAGTCTCCTTTCCATGGACATCGCACAGATGTTCCTCCACCGCCGGTCCAGGTTCCGAGTGGCCTGCTGGATGGAGTCACACTCAGCCTCAGTGGCACAGGCATCGCAGTCATGTAGCAGGACCTCACACAAGTTGAGGACGGAGGCAACACCTGTGCTGTGTTTCTCGATGTCTCTCTGAAGCTCCTGCAGGGGAATGAAGTGGGCTTTAGTGTAAAAGTCCGTGTACGCAGATGAGAGAACCTGTAGCTGTGCAAAATGATAGATAAATGACTAGGCCGTACTTGACAGTATTTCACTTTCGTGAATGAACAAGTTTCCTGAGGCTTATTTATGACACTGCAGAAGCTCAAGGTACAATATGAGGAGGTGGCTCTGGAAATATTCTATGTGAGAAATGCCAAAATACTGACTGAACAGATAAAATGGATTACACTAGGCTCAGTCATGTGGAGTGTTTACTACTTTACCAGAGGCCAGAGTTCAGATCCCATTACCTACCCTGGGATGCTCACAAATGCCTGAAACATTAGCTCCACAGGACCCAATGCCCCCTTCTGACCTCTGTTGATGCCTGTAGACAAACACACACTCATATGCACACACACACACACACACACACACACACACATATACACACACATCTAAGAATAAAACTGGTTTTAGTAGTAAGTGAAAAAAAAAATGAATCCTGGCTTGGGTTGGAGAGATGGATCAACAGGAAAGCGCTTGCCACACAAATGTGTTAACTTGAGTTTGAATCCCCGGAATCCATGTAAAGTCAGACAAGACAGACAGCATGCACTGTGATTCCGGAGCTCCGAAGGCAGGAATGGAGCATCTCCAGAAGCTTGTGGGCCAGCTCACCTGGGATACACAGTGTGTTTCCCTGTATATACTGGGTATTCACAGAGACCCTGTGCCAAACATAGATGGTGAGCACCAACACTAGACTGGAGGCTGACCTCTGAACTCATGCCTGCATGTATACACAGAGAGAGAGACAGACAAGCAGGCAGAGAGGGGGGGGAGAGAGAGAGAGAGAGAGAGAGAGAGAGAGAGAGAGAGAGAGAGAGAGAGAGAGGCAGAGAGAGGCAGAGAGAGAGAGAGAGAGAGAGGCAGAGAGAGGCAGAGAGAGAGAGAGAGGAGAGAGAAGAGAGAGAGAGAGTGAGAGAGAGAGAGAGAGAGAGAGAGAGAGAAAGACTGAACCCTCCTTCAGTCTCTACTGGTACACCACTTTCATTCCAGTTGATCAGACAATCATTTTACATGCACCTGTCTGTATTTCGCACTTCAGGGCCAAGATTGAAGCATCACAGGCCTGCAAATGCACCAGATAATGTCAAGAGCTACTGGGACTTAAGAAACTGAGGTTCCCGCAGGGCAGTGGTGGCACACTCCTTTAATCCCAGCACTCGCGAGGCAGGCAGATCTCTGTGAGTTCAAGGCCAGCCTGGTCTACAAAGTGAGTTCCAGGAAAGGCGCTAAGTTACTCAGAGAAACCCTGTCTCAAAAACCAAAAAAAAAAAAAAAAAAAAGAAAAAAAAGAAAAGAAGCTGAGGTTTTCTGGAATGAGATCATTACTACTTCCCTTGGAGCACAGTTTTAAATGTAGGACAGAAATAGAAAGTTTTTGATAAAAAAGCAGGAAACTGGATTTTATCCAACTACAACATATGAGCTCATGTTAAATGCAGACAATGTGAATCAAAAATATCCATTATTTTCCCCCTTGGGCTTTCATATAATTTAGTTCTAGAATGTTCTCCAGAGACTCATATGTCAATGGCTTGGTCACCAGTCTGCAGCAATACTAGGAGGTAGCAGGACCTCTAGTAGGCAGAGCCTTGAAGGCACATCCTTGTAAAGGGTATTGGGACCCCAGCTCCTTCCTACTTCTCTTTATGTATCTGGGCAGCTAAGAGGTCGACAGTTCTCACTCTCTTCCTACAGTGTACTTTGCTTCCATAGGACCACAGCAACAGAGTCATGTGACCCACAGACTGAAATCCAGGAAACCACAGGTCAAAACAAGGCCTTTCTTCCTGGACGTTGGCAACCTCAGGCAATTTTTCACAGTGATGGAAAGCTAGCTAACATAGGCTTCAGGAGTTCAAGTTGCTCGAAATATTCCACTTTTAAAGTGAGGTCTGTAGGGTCCTATCTACCCCTAGGTGTCCCTCCTACTCCCGGGTATTTTTTTTCTCACTTAGCAAACCTGCACTTTCTCTGGGTAGAAAAATGAACTTTATAGGTGTTATTTCTCTGCTTGAAGGGACTCTAGCCAGCCTGAGTGTGGCACATGGCTCTGGCAGGCCTTGCTCTTCTCCCCTATTCCAATCTCTGCCTTGCTAAAAACCATTAGATTATATCCCTACAGCTGGCCACCAAGGTCTAGTCCCTTATTTGGCCACTTCCTTCTCTTGAGGCTGACTACCAAGATCCAGCTATCAAAGTATTGAAGTCTAGCAATCAAAGGTCCCCTTTGACTGCTCTAACTAACATGCCCAATAAAAACTAAACATCTCATCCTAGTACGGGGGTCCTCCTTTTATCTTAATAACTGTCATTCACCTATGGGCCATAGCTGTTTCCTCTCTACACAGAGGCAGTCTTTTGTCCCCCTGGACAAATACTCCCCCCCACACACTTTGTTCCTTTCTCCCTCATCCTCTGTCTCCCGTCTTTGTCTCTTATTTCCTGCCCTCTGTCCCTCTGGGGCAAATAAATCTCCTTTGTGCTGAGAACTTGGTCTGGGGGTGTCTTGTGATGAAGTCAGTCCCTTCATCCTACTTGTTAATACTCTTGACGTATTTTCCTTACAATAAAAAAAGAAAAGCAAGTCTTAAATTTGCCCAGCTTTCCCATTGCTCCTGCAGTCCCGCAATTGACGTGGCTGCCTCCACAACGGATCCTGCACTGTTCCTCCTCTCACAACACTGCTCTCCAGTGTCTATGAAAAGACCATCTTGTTGCCGAGCATACTGTTTTTTTTATTAACTTTCGGAGCTTCTCTAAACTAGGCATTGAGGGATAAACTACACTAAAACCTCTCTATTTTAGTAAATAGTCTCTGCAATTCCCTATTGCCCTCTCTTTCAAGAATACACCAAGAATCTGCTGACTCAAAACTTGAAATAAGCTGGACGGTGGTGGCGCACGCCTTAAATCCCAGCACTCAGGAGGCAGAGGCAGGCGGATCTCTGTGAGTTCAAGGCTAGCCTAGTCTACAGAGCGAGATCTAGGAAATGCGCAAAGCTACACAGGGAAACCCTGATTCAAAAAACCTAAAAAAAAAAAAAAAAAAACTTGAAATATAACAAAAACTTAACTGAATATTTGCTTAAATATAAAGATAAGGACATTTCTGTGGATGAGATCACTAGGCAAATTCAAAGAGTTGGGGTATATATTTAAAATCAGCCTCAACTCCCTAAACATAATTCAAACACTTAAAGCATGGCATTGTGTGCAGTTCCCCCCAAATATTCAAAAGATTTTAAAATAGCAAAGCAATCATAAGGTGTGAATGACTTTAAGATCCTCCATAAGTACCCTAAGATGGAATAGAATTTAGTGTTGGTTTAAACTTCAACTGGTGATAAGGTCTTGAATCATTTACGGCATCATTGAATTTAGTTCTTCAGCTAGAACACAGAGAAATCTGGGCAAGTGTTTTCTAGTCACCACAAGTCTGTATATAAACTGTAGCTTCCCCAAAGTGAGACTGGAAGAATTAAGAACATTGGCCAGAGAAATTGCACACAGGGAGACAGAAGAAAATGCACTTCTTAACAACTTAATTTCTGCCATGAAATGTCTGTCAGAATTTTCTCCTTTAGAGACAGATGACTTTTTAGTGGATCCTTTAAAACATAAATCCCAAGTGGTCCAATCATCACAGAATCATTTCCAAACATTTCCCACCAAAACATAAACCACGGCAAAACTAAAATGATTAAAATAAAAGGTGCTGGGGCCAGAGAGATGGCCTGCTGAGCAAGCCTGACTACCTGAGTGTGATGGTGGGAACATGTGCAAAGGTAGAAAGGTAGGAAGACAGAACCAACTCCACAGGGTCATCTTCCATGGATGACTCTATACACACACACACACACACACACACACACACACACACACACACAGAGAGAGAGAGAGAGAGAGAGAGAGAGAGAGTTGCACATGTGCATACATACCCCAATATACATATGCAGCAATAATAATGTTTTAGTTAAAAATTAAAAGGTACTTTGTGCTGGGAATTGTGCTCAGAACTTTTCTCATTAACTTTAGAATCAAACCCTTGTGGTGGGAATTTTAATATTCAGTGCTCTATAAATAAGGACTATGAGAATGAAAATGGCTAATTACACTGCCACCTGTAACACGGTTTTAAAACTGTAATTTTAAATTTAATTGAGAAGATACATATCTATTACAACCAAGTAAGAAAGTACTAAAAGGCTCTGATGGAGGCTGGGCTCTTTCAGGCCCCAGCTCTTCTTCCAGAGGCAGCCACCTCCTTCCCATGGAGCTCTCTCCTGATGTGTACTTTGCTATATCATGTGTATACGGCCATCTTCCCCCCTTCATCTTTCTACTTTCGATACAGACAGTTCTGCAGTAGGGAAGGACTGAGCCTCATAGTCACCAGGCTCATAGCACAGCTCACAGAAAAGGTAACCATCGCTTTTGTGATTAGGCTTACTCAGGATTTTTCACATTTGAGCAACAAAGTATGCTATGGCTGTACTTCATTTTTTCCCCCATGTGCTCTGGTTTTTCTGGAGTTAACAATCCTCTCTCCCTCGAATGTATAGTACTTGTTTATAATAAGCATTAATTTAACTTCTCTGGGGGGAACCCAGTTCCACTGTCTTCCTGTTTGGCAATTCCCCTGCTAGGCCTCTGAGACCTAGCTCTATCCTAAACAGTGCTTATCGGGCTGCAGGACTATAACTGATCTACACCCTCACCTGAGATTTACCTTTAAAAATTATTTATGTTGAATATGTATGACCATTGTGCTGACTAATAGGCTTAGGGTGTTATCTCAGTACATATCAGGTATGCCTTGATCAAAGCCCACTTCCCAAGCCCCAGTAATCACTATTTAATATTCTAGATTACTTTTTTTTTTTTTTTTGAGACAGGGTTTCTTTGTGTAGTTTTGGTGCCTGTCCTGGATCTCGCTCTGTAGACCAAGCTGGCCTCGAACTCATAGAGATCCACCTGCCTCTGCCTCCCGAGTGCTGGGATTAAAGGCGTGCGCTGCTGCTGCTGCTGCTGCTGCTGCCGCCACCACCCAGCGGTAGATGACTTTTATTTTTAAACCACACATGTAAGAGCATTATCTCCTTTAATATTAAGTTCTTCAGTTCTATTCATTCCCCTGAAAATGACAAGATTTCATTTATTTGTTTAATTTTGAGACAGGGTCTTATTGTGTAGCCCTGGCTGACCCAGAACTCACTATGTAGACCAGGGTTGGCCTAGAACTCACAGAAAACACCTGCTTCTGCCTCCTGTGTATTAAAGGCATGCACCACCATGTCTGGCCCTAGATTTCATTTTATTATAGGTCAGTAACATGCAATTCTTCCTCCTCCACTGATGTTATTATTTTTTATTTCTTTACTTATTAGTGTAGGTAGCCTTCCTAAATGTATGAATCAGAGGCAAATTTGATTGTATGTAGTGAGAGGGTCTACAACTGCACATCATAAACTATTTTCTCAGCCTCTGGACTGCAGTGGACTGTTGTTTCCTGGCCCAAGCGCATGCTGGGAGATGGCAGATGCCTTTTTAAGTCTGAGGCTTCATCCATATTCTGTTTATCTGTTTGTTATGACAATGCCTAATGTGAAAAGTCTGGGATGATTTTGAGTGTTTCTAATTTTTCTAGGCATTTATATCAGATCATTATGATCTGGAAGTGTGTGATTTCCACTTGGGATTTTTTTGTAGTAATACTTTGAATAATTAATAATTTACTCCTTCATTGAAAAAGGCTTTTGATGACTATTATCAAATAATTGCATTGGATTTTGAGATTTAGACATTAACTCTTTAATTTTATTGTCTTTATTGCCTATTTTTCATGTTTTTAATCTTTTTTATTTTATGTTGTGGGAGAGGATCAATTCTGAATGTTCCTTTTGGGAAAAAACAGTATCTATTGTTTTTAATGTAAAACTTCTCATTTCCTTGAGTTTTTAAAAAAAATCTTACATACATACATACATACATACACAATATTTTTTGTTGTTTCTTCCTTTTTCATTTTATTTACCCTATTAACTATGGTCTTTCCCTTCATGGAAGAGGCTTTCTTAAATACTAGAGGCTCTTGTCTACCAGCATCTAGTTAAGAATAGGTCAACAACACTGGTCATTAGCCTTCATTTCTCATCCCTGATACATACCTTACCATGTTCTCCATGAGAATGGGGGGGCACTGAAAGCCAGCCAAGACCCTCCCAATACAATCATCAAAATCTCAAACATCACTCACAGAGGACACTAATCTTATAAAAAGTTAAAAAAATGTCTCAGCAAAAATGTTTTTAAAGCAATGATAACTTTAGTATAAAACCCAACACCAAAAGTCAGCTCATACATGTGTGAAAATGTCAAGGAACAAAAAATAATAAATAATAAACCTGGTATCTAGGACTGTACTTTAGCATCTATTCTAACTAGTGTATAGTGTTTGTAAAAAAATTAAATATGTTAATCCAATGTGGAGTTGTAGACCCCAGTCCTAATGAACACACCCACAAAACAACTCCCACACCCAAGGCTCAGGAGTCATTTTAAAAGAGGGGGTGGAAAGATTGTAAAAGCCAAAGGATCAGGGAGTTTGCTGTGAGATTGTGTCTCCTAGCAATGTAAGAAGCTACACCCACAATCTCATCACCATGACTGATGAAACATGGGCCAAACACAGAGAACAATAACAGGTATGTTCAGGTGAACTGGAAAAGGACTTGAGGCTTCACCCCTACACAAAGAACTACAAGCAAGTAAGGAACACTGAGGGTGGGAGAAATAATCCTCTTCAGGGAAGAGTAGACCAATTGGTTATCCAATACCAAATGGCCAGGCCTTAAAACGTGTGTGTGTGTGTGTGTGTGTGTGTGTGTGTGTGTGTATGTAACATTATACAGATGATATTTAGAAATATATATGAATATACATATATGCATGTAACAACAATTAATGAAAAAAAGGTCAAGAATTTGAAAGAGATCAAGGGGGTATGAAGGAGGGTTTGGAGAGAAAAAAGGAGAGAGGGAAATAATGTAATTATCATTTCAAAAATAAAATAAATAATTTAATAAACATGTAGGCTTAGAGTAGTTTCCAGCCTATAGCCAAATGTCAGTAAGGATTATCAGCCATTATTCCTCCCCCCAGCCCCCAAATAAATGTGTTAATTATCTTGTAGGATTTGAAAAGAATTTTCTCTTTTGTATTTTTAAGCCCAACAGCTTGGCTACCATGGTGTAATTGCTAACAGAGGAAAGCAAACCCTGGGTAAGATTCTCAATGAAGACATAGGGTAACACGTTCATGGCTGGCAGCTGGAGTCCAGTACAGTTAGTAAGAATAAAAAAGGGGAGGGGGTGGAAACAAAGTCCCCTCTGCTCGTGTGTTCAGGGACATCCTCCTTTGCTTTTCTGGGTTACGTATTTCATGTCAGGGAGATGTGCTGCCCTTCCTGTATACATGAAGGTGGCATTACTATCTGAAGATCGCACAGTCCTCCTCACGGGACAGAATTATTTGAGTCCTGAAAGCCCTCAATCTGCACTGTAGTCTTTCTTAAACACCCTACAGTAAGTGCAGGGCTTCTTTCTAAGTCTTCAGTGGCGGGCTCGCAGAGAAGGAAACCATTAGGGGACGGTTTGGATTCCCCTGCGTTGTATTAGATTGCTTCCCCCTGGAGTACCAACGACACTAACACCAGGACAGCACACGAGTCTTTTCAGTCAATTCTGCAATGATACAGAACCCATCTGCCCCCACCACTCTCCTACACAAAGCTCCCCCTTCATTGCCAATCCTGTCTAACTCCCCCCCGATCTTTTATCCCAAGGCAACATCTTGCACCCACCTCATTATCCTGGCCAAGAGGACATGTACTCTATGGCTTAGCAATCCTACCTGCTGCTCACTCAGCTTCCTCTGGATTTCTTCTGAGTTACAGGAGTCGTAGACTATGGGCTTGGCCAGCTCTGATTCGATGTGGGCCAGCCAGGTCCTCAGACTGCCCATGTTCTTATCCAGCTGCTGCACGGCCACCAGGGTCTCCTTTAGCTTCTTCACCCTGTGGGCAGAGAAGTGAAAACAGAGATGGTGAAAGGCCCTGTTCATGCTGTCTTCATGTGCAGAGGTGAATGATGGATAGGCCTAGAGCTAAATTGTCCTGCAGGTCCATCCTGGCTCAGTTCCTTCTGGGCAGTGTGACTCTGCTGGGTGTCTTGTTCCCTCATTTTATAAAAAGGAATTTTATAGACTATACAAGGATCTATAAAGTTTAAATAAGTGGGCTAATGTAGACTGCTCAGAGAAGGAGAACATTCTGCAAATATTTATGACTACTAGACTCAAAACAGTCATAATAATGTAAATGTGACAGCCACCCCACGGCCTTCACACAAGTCAATCCTATGAATAACACAATTTATACTTTCAGGAAGAGGAATAACCTAGGAGAAACAGGTTTGCAGGGCTCTTGAGGGCCCTCACAAAAATGTACAGAATGCCGTCTTCAGGTCTAGGAGTGGGGAATGAGATTGTACCATTGATTAAATTGGTCAGCATAGAGTGGAAGCTTCAAATGAGTATTGATTGAGAAAAAAAAAACGAATTTTTTTTAAAGTTTCTTAAAGGAGAACTAAAGAAACAATAGTCAGAAATGAAGCAGGGGACTAGGGAGATGTCTCAGTTAGTAAAGTGACCTGAGTTTTGATCCTTAGCACCATAGGAAAATCCAGGTGAGGTAACCTGGGCCTGTAAATCTCAGTGTTGCAAAGACTGAGTGAGCAGGACCCCTGAGGCATGTCAGCCAGTCAGCCTAGCTGAAGAGGCGGACTCCAGGTTGAGGGAGAGACACTATCTTGAAAAGGTAGAAGATAACTGAGGAAAACAGCTGATGTCAATCTCACTCTCTGTCTGTCTGTCTGTCTGTCTGTCTCTCTCTCTCTCTCTCTCTCTCTCTCTCTCACACACACACACACACACACACACACACACACACACAGGGATTTTTTTAAGAAGGTAGAAGACCTGGAACGTATAATTAGACCAAAGACGGGACGCTCATGGAGGGGTGTCAGTCAGTTTGAACAGGTGCTTGTACCAGGTTTGTCTGGAATCATTTCAGACTCCCCCATTCCAGGCCTAAGGACTCAGAATCTCCAGGGATTAAGGCTATAGAAAAAGGAGTTTAAATACTACGGTTCTGATGAATGCTGACATTTGGGAACCACTGCTGTGTTACACAGCCTTGTAAACAGTATGAGGAGGACTGAAGGGAGGGTCTCCTGTTTAATAGCCAGAAGGACTCTGCAGGCTCTGAGTGAGCGCTTCATTCAGGGGTTGGATATATAAAACAGGAACATTTAAGCTACTTAGGATGCTTTTGATAAAGAGATGTAAATAATTATAAGAGTGTGCACCATACTCATGTAAATGCCTGAAGAGTGTGGAAGACTATAGATTCCCTGGAGCTGGAGTTCGAGGCAGTTTTGAGCCTCTGATGTATGTGGGTTCTAAGAATCAAACCCAGGTCCTCTGGAATAGCAGCAAGTGCTCTTAACCACTGAGCCTTCTCTTCCTCTCTTAATGCATTACATCCCAACCAGTTTTCCCTGCTTCCACTCTTCCCATCCCCCCTACTCCCCCACATGGACTCCTCCTCCATTTTCCTTCAGAAAAGAACAGGCCTCCCAGGGATATAAACAGAACACAGGATGGAATGCTACAAGATGAGGCATAGACCATCACATGGAGGCTGGACAATGCAACACAGTAGGAGGAAAAGGGTCCCAAGAGTAGGCAAAAGAGTCAGAGACACCCTGCCCCTATTCCCACTGTTAGGTGTCCTGAAAGAACACCAAGCTACACAACTATAACATATTTGCTGAGGACCTAGCTCAGATTCATACAGGCTCAGTGACTGCCACAAGGACACTTGCTCAACTATGTTCATAGCAGTTTTATTCATAAGACCTAGAAACTGGAAACAACCTAGATGTCCCTCAATCAAAGAACTGATAAGGAAAAGGCAGTACATTTACACAAAGAAGTATTAACTTGGCTGTTAAAAAAATGACACCATGAAATTTGCAGACAAGTGGATAGAACTAGCAAATATCATCCTGAGTGAGGTAGTCCAGACCCAGAAAGACAAACATGGTATGTACTCACTTATAAGTGGATATTATCTGTTAAGTAAACAATAATCATGCTACAATCCACAGACCCTGGTGCCACATCTGTTTAGTCTTGTAATTAATTACTTGAAAAAAGTAGGCAATAAAGGTGAGGACATAAGCCATGGATCTTCTAGAAGGATCTATTTTTTTAAGTACATAATGAACATAGTTCATCATGGGGAATAACCTTATCATGTACTTATAAGGAGGTAGAAAAAGAAGCCAATACAGAGGAAAAGGAGGAGAAATGTACAGATACATATAAACCACAAAACAAGGGCACAGAGGAGACATCTCAAGAGCACAACCGAAGCAGTTCTGAAAACAACTTTCTCCAGGTGGGCAGAGTGTGAGCACAAGGTTGGGATGGGAAGAGATTGTGCCTCAACTTCATGTTTATCACATGACTGAAGTCCCCACTAAGAGTCTAGTCAGACGGACTGTCCATAGACTACAGAGTGGGCTGGTGGTTACAAGGAGTACAGGAGCTATTGTTGTTGGCTTTTTTTTTTTGTCATAGCTCTTTTTTTAAAGCTCAGTTCTCAGTGTAGACCATCTCCTGCTGGATCAGGAAGCATGGGGGACTTTACAGGAATTGCTCTTCATGTACGTAATCAGATAAGCAGATAAAGAAAATGTTTCCATGTCAAGGTGGCCTCACTGAAGAGGTATCTTCCTGAGAAAGAATGTCAAGAGCTACATGAGGTCTAAGACTGGAGATGTTAGACAATCTAAAAGCAGATCGTCAATAGAATGTTCTCTGTGATTCAGAACTTACCCTCGGATGCCCCATCATGCTAAATAAGTCGTTCTCTAGATAGAGTACAGAATCACCCCAAGGTGCTCTCAGCTACAGCTACAGCTCTCAGCTCCTTCCACACCCACCTCAGGTGACTTTCTACCTTTCTCAGACCCAAAGAAGTCACCGTCCTAGAGACTTCTTTCACCATCAAAATACTTTTAGCATGTCGATTTACTTTTAGTTTTTTTAAAATTGATGGCAGCTATCGCTTCTACCATCACAGTTTCAATAAATCAGAACGCCTCTCTCAAATGAAACTAATCCTGATGGCACAGTTACATTTCTTGGGACTGTCCTCAAAGCACCATCACACAAGTGTTTATGTGAAGGATTTTTAGCCTCCTCTCACATTCCTTAGCTGCCTTGGTTCTTTATCTAGGGCTGGAGTTCCATGAGATTTTCCTCTTCCATTCTAGCGTGTCTATTGGCCTCATCCTTGTCCAGGTCTTGTTTAGGGAACAGCCCCTCACTGTAACTGGTCATTCAATATTAAATGGTTAGCCTTGACATCATATAGATACATGTAACAGTACGTGGATTGAACAGGTTGTATTTATATGTTTAGGAATGTGTGTGTGTGTGTGTGTGTGCGTGTGTGTGTGTGTGTGTGTGTGTGTGTGTGTGTGTGTGTGTGTGTGTGTTGTGAGCATGAATTTGAGAGAGAGAGAGTAAGGGAAACACATGAGAGGATTTGGATGGAAGAAAGGGAAGGGGAAATGACATAACTATATTTTAATTTTAGAAAGCAAAATGAACACTAATTTTCAAAAAGAGATGGTCAGCTATACATGCTAGCTAGGATGTGCAAGTGATAATTACAAGCGTTTGCTTCTAATATCTATATGTAATAACATTGTAGCTTCTAAAAGTACTCTCAGGTGAGGTATCTTAGAACATTTTCTTTTGGGAAAAAATGTACTTAAGAACATGTATGTTCATATTGCCAACCCATTCTTTTGATAAAGGGTTAAAATACGGTGCTTTTTTTTAATCACAACTCATAATTTTATTCAAGAAAAGAATTCCTTAATTAGCTTTATGAGCAGTAGTCAAACTTGATGCTCTTGGGCATTTCATAGTACTGCCCTTGAATATTCCCAAGCACTTTCAAAACTCATCCATCCATGTGTCTGTCATTCATAAGACAAAATTCATGTGGGTAATTAATGAATGACAACTTTAGAATGGTTGCTGATGCAGGTCGCAGGGAATGCATCCTGTGAGTGACCACAGCATGAACACAGAATTGAACTTAATGCCTTTGACTACCGATGGTCCCACTGGTAGAAGACTGAAGAAAGTCTGTCCTGAAGGTAGACCTGGAGGAATGGCTTCCCTCCCCTCTCACGTGGCCAGCTTTCCTTGTTGGGGTTTGGCAGGGTTAGATGCCAACTGTGTTTTGGAGTGGAATTTTATCACTACTTCACAATGTCGTTAGAGTTCTCTGGAGGCTGTACTACCGGCTTTCTCCACATCCTGCTTTTACTGACTGGTACCATCTGTGTCTAAGTTGGCCTTCTTCTCCATAGCAGTTCTTCAGGAAGCTAGAACTATCAATATCTACATTTGGATTCCTCCCACTACCACACTCAGTGTTTTATACACAATTGAATATTATTTTTAAATGCCTGAGCACTAATAACTAGTATTCTAAGTAAAAGACTTTCAACTAACATTTCTACCTTCAAAACCTATTTGATAATGAATGTTTCCATTATCAAATGATCTAAAATTAGTTGATTCTTTTTACTCAAAGATCGCAAATATGATCAAATATCCAAAGCACAAAAGGATGTGAGTAAATAATATTCTATCGGGCCAGCAAAGTTAGTAAAAAGGATTTGGATCCTGTAAAATATTGAATGAGGTCCAAGGCAGTGTGGTTAGTGTGTCAAGGGCATCGTGACACGGAAATGCTTGTTCATATAGTCCATTAGGAACAACTTCCTCTTTCAAACTAATATAAATTTAGTAAAGTCAATGGGTGAACCCTTAAGTGGTTCTCCTTCATAATTTTCAAAAAAGTGTATTCCCTTACAAATTACATAATACATTATATGTACATTGGGGGGAGCAGGGGGGAGCATGGAGGAAGTGGACTTTAAAGCCTCATTTATTTGTAATAGCTTATTAAATTTGATATTTTCAGGGGCCATTCCTGCACAGAAGAAATGTCTCATTTTTTTCTGCATTATTTCTTTGAAAGAAATCTTTAAAGTGTCAGAATATTCATTTATTTACTTATTGTAAGAAAGCAAGAAACTTGGGCAACATTCCTTTGGATAGCATTCAGGGTTTCAATTCAACATAGATGCCTGCATATGATGTACATGTGCAGGGTTTAACAAGCATGATTAATTTGTAAGTCCTTACAGTTTATGTGTGTTCTTTCAGTCCAAAGCATACCTCAGACTTTTGACATTCTTGAAAAGCACCATACTACTGAATTTCAATTGCCCATCACATTAACACTACCACACAAATGAACAGATGAATATGTGTAATTACATACACACTTATATATTTAATGTATAATATACATACTTTCCTTCAAATAATTAGTATATCCACAACCCAAAACAGATTCTGAATATAATAGAACCAAAATTTCTATTAGTAAATCCCACCCACCTATGAGAATTAATTCAAGGGTGAGACAATAATAAAAGAAGAACATTTTAAAAACTTAAATAAAGATCCCTATCATATGGAAGAACTCTGAATCCTAACCACTAGACCACCAAAGGTATTATTGTTATTTTAAATAATTTTTATACTCAATATTTACACTAAACAATAATTACTATTTTTAGATCTAAATTATAGTATCTGTATTTTTTGTAAGACCGTATACATAAACAGTCTAATGTAATCAACCAAGAAAAATAGAAACAATTTTTCTCTGATAGGAAAGTCCTCCTCCACATCCCGGAAACACGCTTTATTTACTATAGAGAAAGCTCTTGGCTGCAAAGCTGTGAACCCTTTAGCTAGCAGAGAGTGGCCTTGCTGAATCATTATCTCAATCATGTTCCTGTCTGGGCCTCTCTGCTGGAGCCATGATGCTTGCATGAAACATATGGTCCAAACACAACTAAAATACCGAGCTGATCAACCTCCAGCACATGCCCAGTAGAGAAATGAGAAAATGAACCAACAAAGAACTCTTCAGCGTCCATGGCCTACAGTCTCCTAATGCTACTCATTAACATCGGCTTGAAACATTCTGCATTAAGCAGCCTAGTGTCTATCCCATGAGCTCCACGTAACTCTAAAGCTATGCCCAATAGAAGACACTCAAGAAGATGCCTGCCTGGTGACATCGCAGTCACATTCTGGGAGCTCTGCGTCCACACTGCCGTCCTCTGCCATCCTCAGGGCACGCAAGTCCTCTGCCACCACCATGAAGCTTCCACTTGCAAAAGCCAGGCTCTGCAGAGCAGAAGGCTCAGTCCTTCCTGGGTAAAGAGAGAGTTTCTCCCCTTGTCTATGCTAGAAGTATGAAAATGCTCTTGGTAGACAAATGGTGCTGGTTGCCTGTCTGTTAACATGACACTGGGCAGTCACAAGTGGTCATGTTTCTAAATAAAACCCACATTCATGAGCATGTGCCAGGCTTGATCTCCTGGAATGTAGGCCACGAGGGTAAGAAGGGAGAAGAAGCTCAGTGTAATCTGCCAGGAGGAGCAGGTTACAGGTCTAAAGAAAGGGCGGCAGAAACCGTGACGACTGCAGACACTCCACTGTTCCATGAGGACGGTCACCTTTTCCTGTGGATTCCTAGCTATAACAGCAAAAGCTACAGGAAAAGAGGAACTAGCTGTGTGCAAAACTACGAGCAAAACCTTCACAAGAGCTGCAGATGGCAGCAGCAAATGGAAGCAGATTCCCCCTGTCTTCGGACCCCTCTGCCAGCTCAGTGGTATGAGTAGCGGGTCTAAGGGGTTGCTGGGGAAGGGAGGCAGGAGACTGTGGGAAATGGTTTGATAGCCACTTTTTAATAGACTATTTGATCATAGAAAATAATGAGGAAATACTCATCTCCACCTCATATATACAAAACCTTTGTCCACTTAAAAAATATGATACAAGGTGATCAAAAATAACACTTTTAAGATAATTTTTTTAAAAAAAATTCCTTTGATAGAATTTCAGGAAACTTTATTTCGTGAATTTGGGGAATTTTCAAAATTTTTGCACAAAGCATATAAGAAAGATGAAAAATGTACAAAGCATGGGCTGGTAATGTAGCTTAGTTGGTAGAGTGCTTTCCTAGGAGGCATGAAACCTTGAGTTTGGTTCTCAGTATGGTGTAAGTAGGGCATGGTGGTCCCTGACTGTAATCTCGGCACCACGAGGAAGGTGGAGGCAGGAGGATCAGAAGTTCAAGATCATTCTTGACTTCCTGTGGAGTTCAAGGCCAGCCTGGGCTAAATGAATCCTTGTCTCAGAAAATAAAGGAAATAAAGGTTCCCGGGGGTGGGGTTGGGGGCTGGGGGTGGGGAGTAGTGAGATTACTTAGCAGGTAAAGGCAGCTACCGAGCCTTTGATGATCTGAATCCATTCCGTGAAGAAGAGAACTCCTCACTCTAGCAATTTGTTCTCTAAATTCCACACATACATTGTAGCATTCCCCTGCCTCCACTCTGTGCAAAATATATAAATAAAAATATAATTAAAAAAAAACCTCCAAAAGTATGTGCCAGATTCTGTTCTGTTTCATGAATCAACAGTTTTGCTGGAAAGGGGGAGAGTCATGAATGAGACTGAATAACAGAACTGAATAATACTGCTGGCAACTTACAGCTAAAGACAGGTGTGGAGGAAGTCCACCAAGCCCGAACACAGTAAACAAGGAAAGAGAAAGCAAATGTGATAGCCAAGTGTCTTCTGGGAGAAGCCGAAAGGCAGACTAAATGCAGTGTGGCCTTAGACTCCAGAGGAAGTTGATGACCAGCCTATGATCTGCTCTAATTCTAAAGGTGGTGCCTAGAAATGGTCACTGTATCTATTCCAAAGTTTCCCACAGGAATGCATCTGCATCATGAGATTCTAAAAAATGGTCATAAACTTCTTAGCAAAGCACCCATTTCTTATCAACACACAGCTGACTCAAGTTTGTTTATACGAAAGAACAATATCTAGAAAATTCTCACCTGAAAAATCACCCAGACATTCTGTAAATGAAGATGACTTTGACGGGAAAGTATCATCTTCCAAGTATTGTTAGCTAACAGCTGAGCAGAAACTAAGCCAGCTGCCCACAACAGCACTGTGTTTAAAGCCCATTTGAAGTATTTTTGGCATAGTGCATCTTCCTTCCCATATTATTGCTGAGATTCATGAAGGAAATTTAACCAGTTTAGCAGTTATACGGACAAGCACATCGGTCCATGAGTCAGAATCTGACACACACAAAAATCCCCAGGGTGTTGCCCCAGTGGGAGGTCTCTCTAAGAAGGGAATTTATAGTACACGAGGTTTCAATTTCTGCTTCGGAAATAAGATTTTATTATGATCTTCATGGCTGAGATGAGAGACTAAACATCACATTGGGATTCAGAACTGTTGTGCATTTCAGCTGTAGGGTGATTTCAGTTGAGAGATACATTATTTCCTTCCCTATATGTCCCTGAGCAGGGAGCTTACTGTTTTTGTCCAATTTCTTTCCATGTCTGCACTGCCAACATATACTCTAAGGAGGAGGCCCTCTCTGGTGGCATTCATTCTCAGAGCCTACTAGTCTTTGTGACACCCAAATTACTTTACAGACAAAGGGCCTTGCACGGTACTCAAGCCTTCTCCCACTGAGGCACACCCCAGCACCAGGCTTTTGATACTCGATGATTCAATAGACAACGCTGTCTCTAAGCATCGACATCCCAACATGAAGGAAGGTATGCCTAAAATGAAGCCTCTCCATCACGAGTTCCTCTTTTAATATAAAATAACCTCTGTGCATCTTTAAGTCGCACTAGTGTTTGAATGGATGGCAAAGGCCCTCAGATGTTTTTCCTTTGATCCCTTTTATTCATACTGGCTCTCTACAAAATGAACAGAATAGAATCTGCCTCTCCAAACACGAGACACCCATCATTATGATCGATATTATGGCTAAGCAGAAAGTTACAAGAAGGAAGCAGTTTATTTTTATGAATATAAGCAGAAGGATGAAGGTCAGCCTCACTCCCACACCCCACTAGCTGAACACATAACAGAGATGCGGTAGCTCTTTGTGTTTCCTACTACAGGGAAGAACACTACAAATATTGATGGAGTGGCTTTTCCTCCTTCTCCATGGGTGGTGGAAGACCCAGGAAGCCCCCAAATGAAGAACCTTCTCTTGTTTGGATACCACTCTCTCCCTCTCCTAAATTCATTTGAAGTTAATGAAAGAGCCATTTATAGGAACAGCAGGAGCACAGTGTCACCTCAGGCAATGTAGTAATTCAGAAAGAAGGAGTTAGGTATTGTAGTCCCTTTAGCTTGGTGGTTCTCAACCTGGGGGTAGTGACCCCTTCGGCAAGCCTCCCTCTCCAAAAACATTTACATTTAACAGTAACTATTTACAGCCTGACAGTAGCAAAATTACACTTATAAAGTAGCAGCAGAAATAGTGTTATGGTTAGGGGGTCATCACAACACGAGGAACTGCATTCAAGGGCCGTCGCAGCATTAGGAAAGTTGAGAGCCACTGCTTTGGTTGAGATGAATGAGGACGAACAGGCATTAGCATCCCGCCCCCCTGCACCCCCGCTGGCGTCCTAGTACACCTGGTGCCTTTTACCTGGCCGCGATGAGGTCCAGGAGATGCTGCCACCTGTCGTTCACTTTGCCTAGCTTGTACTGAATCTCGGAGGCTTTGCTCTCGTGGCTGGCTTTAGCGAGCCGTTCTCCCATTTGCTGGAGCTGGATTTTGTTCTCTTGGGCAACAGCAATTTCCTCTTGATAATCCTGCACAATAAAAGCAATCACTGAGGTCAGAAGGCATATTCTTAATGCCTTCATCTGGCGTCTCTGGAAACATGCTAATTACAGTTTCTACTATTTGGACAGTTTGGGCCCCAGGAACACTGTGTGTGTGAACATCAATCTATGTGTGTACGAATTAATAGTGCCTATTGCTCCTGATAATGTGGCATCCAGACTCAATTATGGCATGGAATTTCTGAAAGGAACTGTAAGGCACTTTCTGTTTACTTAAAAGGGCACTAGGTTGGTACGATGGCGTATGACTGGACTCCCAGCACTTGAGAAGTAGAGGCAGGAGAATCAGAGGTTGAAGATCTTCTTTGGATACAGAGTGAGTTTGAGACCAGCCTGGGTTGCATGAGACCCTTTCTCAAAAACAAACAAACAAACATAAAAATGCTAAATAAATATATAGACATATACATGCATGTTGTGGCTTACGTAGGGAGAAGACGGCCTTAAGGGAGAGAGAATCGAAAGGTGAAGGCGATCTCAAAGTAGAGAGAGAAGACTGGGGGTGGGAGGCTTAAGTAGGCAAGGGTTGCAGGATAGGGGAGAGGAGAGGTTAGGAGAAAGGTTCAGCCAAAATGAAGAAGTTATTAAAAAGTCGTACGGAAACCCAGTACCTTATTATAACCAAAATAAAAATATAATTAGAAAATTAAGTATTTCATGGGAGTTGGGCACAAAATCCCACCCTCAGTGGTAGAGCTACTGACAGTCGTTAGCTGCTAGAAGAGGAGGAGATGGTTTTTGCGAAGAGTGTA
Source organism: Peromyscus leucopus (assembly GCF_004664715.2). NCBI lineage: Eukaryota > Metazoa > Chordata > Mammalia > Rodentia > Cricetidae > Peromyscus > Peromyscus leucopus. The sequence goes on from NC_051085.1 coordinate 43,368,823, forward strand.
GTCCTTGGTAAGTTGACCGTGCTCCAAAGGAAACCTTACACCCAAGAATATTTGGGCAGCACAAGTTTGCCTTGATGGGTTTAAAAAAAAAGACACAAAGTTGGGAGGGTAGGGAATGGGAAGTAGACCTGGGAAGAGTTGGTGGATGGGGTGAATGTGACAAAAGCATGTTGTACCACATCCTCAAAAAACTAAAGAAAATTTAAAAATGGCATTTGAATGTAGATACACTGAATAGCTAGAAAAAGCTATTCCTGGAAGCTGTAGGTTATCAAAAGTCCCAATCCTAGGGTGGGAAGCCTAGTGAGTTGTTAGTCAAAGATGTCCTTAAAATAAAGCAAGCTCTGGCCATCCCTCCTGGCTACCTGCACCAAGGACTGGGTAAGAGGACAGAGCTGTGGCTGAAGACACCACATACCTTGGCTGCTAAAACTGAATTGAAAGCTTCTTCCCTACCAGCTAGCTTTCAAAGTCTCAGAAGGTGCTATGCAGATTTATGGGAAAGAAAAGGCATCACCCATGGTTAACTCTATGAACTGCAAGGCCAATCTGCCAGGAAGCATGTGTAATAGTGGCATTACTGCCATGGAGGTAACCAACTGTTTGTTCCCTGGCTGAATTTGAGGCCCACCCTGCAGGAGTCCATGTCAGATAATGTAAATATGGTCAACACCCATAGCTGGGAGATCATAGGTTGGGGAGGTTGGCATGACTGATCACTTTTACTTAAAAAAATTGTCATAGGGTCAAAATGCCTTCTAAGTATTTGCTTTTATAAATATTTAGACAAATGGTATTCTTAGCCTTAATCATGGAAGCCTCCTTTTCAGCAAATAGGTAGACTCAGAGATGTGTTACTAGACAAGATGCTGAGGCTAAGTAACTAGTGAGTGCTCAGCCCCAAGTAAGACATTTAACTACCTTCTTTAAGGTTTACGGAACATTATTCAAGAGGGGATGCAAATAAATAAGCCATCTTATTGGCAAGAAGAAGGGATGAGAAATGCCATCTTCTAGGAAAGGAACAGCCATGACAACCACCGCAAACTCACAGTAGCTACCTTATACCTACACCAGAGCGACTTAAGAATGGATCTGTTAACTAACAGCCAGGGCTGGATAGAGGAAAGGCTCAGGGCCACCACTCCTCACTCCTGAATCACTGCCTTCAACTGTGCACCTACGGATGGCTCACCAGGCTTCAGTGGAGAGTTCTAATCCAGTGCTGAAACAGATGGCCTTGTTTCAACAAATGGGTCACAAAGCAAAGCTAAAAGTCATGCATCTGGGAAAGAGAGTACAAGGTGTGTAGGTGTGTGTGTGTGCGCGCGCGCATTTGATAATGATAGGAGAGAGAAAATAAAGAGGGGAGAAAATAATTAAGCATTATACACATGTATGAAAGTGTGAAAGGAGAAAATCAATAAAAAGAACATGTGGTTCGGTGGAGTGGCTCAAAGGTAGATTGCTTATGCAGCACTAGTGAGGACCTGAGTTTAAGCTCTAGCACTCCAAAAAGAAAGCAAACCAAACACAATAGAAGAATATATATAGATGCAACTTGGAATATGATTGGGGAATCATATCTTACTGCTATAGTCACTAAAAAGATGATTTATGGTATACATAGAATTATTCAGCATATGAATGGCTGAAAACAGGCTTAGAAGACACATGCACACATAGGCATGTCTGTGACAACATTACGCATGCGTATCCATGAATGTGTATATGTGTGTTTATGCACATCACGTCAGTTATGAAGACTTTATATATGTCGATGCCAATAGACAGTGATCGTTGGCTTCGAGCAGATTGTCACGTGGTTTTTCCTACGCGGGCAAACATGCTGAGCACTTCCTAGTAATGCTTCACATTTACAAGAGAGACAATCAAGGCTTTCGAGTTCCCCAACTTACTTTATCTACAAACTAGTAGAATTAGTATTTCAAGGAGCTTTTCTTTTCTTTTCCTTCTTTACTTTTGTGCACTGGGAGTCAACCGTGGGCTGCCTGCATGCTAAGGAAGAACTTCACCGCTAAACTATGTTCTCAATGCCACTCTCCACTACCTCATTGGCTTTTTCTGCTCTTCATTAAGAAACAAGGTCTTACTACATTGCCTGGGCTAGCCTTGCACACGCTTTGTAGCCTAGGCAGACCTTGAACATGAGATATTGTTGCCTAGGCTCACAAGTAGCTGGGATGACAGGCCCAGACCACCAGGCTCACCTACTCAAAGAGTATTTCCAACAAATATCGTAGCAAATAATACAATAAAATCACCCACATGAAAAACTGAAGTTTAGTCATTTTCACATTTTGGCTATATTTTGTTCTAGAAAGTTTTTTTTTTAACCATTCCCAAAGTGTACATTCTGTATTTCATTAAGAGAAGCAATAAGAATATAGAGACACTGAATGAAGAATTACTCTTTAGCAGAATGTAACTAGTAGAACAGTCCTGCCTAATACAACATTTTGACACCTAGCAACCAGCAAAGCCCCACTGTTAGTAGATGCTACAATAAAGCCTGTATCATCTTGGCCCAGGAATAAGGACCAAATAAACAAGTTGGTTACTCAGAGATTTTTCATATTTATATAGAAAACTAATAAAGTCATCAATGCTATATGTTGGCTTTGGAGTTTAACTTTGCTCTGTATGTGTGTGCATTGAGAAAGAGAAATTTTCCCAATAACCATGTGTATTGCTCTTCAGAATGAATAAAGCTGTAATCTCTGTGTTCAGCGAACATGAACTGCATGCTTATGAGAAGTTAGGTTCTGCTGCGGACGCAGTGTGGAGAGCAGAGAACACCACAGATTCTGTCCATGTTCCAGGCAGGTTTGCAGCCTGATGGGGCTCTTGTACCAGGCAGGTAACAAAAAGTAAACACGAAAAACACACCTTATGTGTGCTAATGAAACATACAAATCGACATCCTGGCATGAATATTTGCTTCAAAATGTAGAAACTTGACTTAAACCTACACAAACATTTAAAATTATGAGTCAATTCAGTGAGCCCTGCTTAGACATAAAAAAAAAATGTCCTAGGTCCAAGTAAACCCACAAAATAATTTCATAATGCATGGATAGCTTATAACAATAGGAGTTCAGAATTCCCAGGAATGTCTTCATTTCTACTGAGGGCCCATAGATCATATTTTCTAGGGAAAAATCAGTTTAATTTGCCTTAGGATTTTTCCTTTCAATTCCTCTGTCGTGATGCCCATCTCTAAAAACCAACTCATAAGAAATAAAAACGAGAGAAAAGTGGTGTGTGTAAATGATTCCTCCAGGGCAGAAAGCAGGAAGTTGATTTCCTCACCAAGCAAACGCACCCTGTAGATTCTGTATGTAAAGTGGGTCTTCCATAATGAATGTTATGAAGACACGGCTTAGTACACAGGGACAGGAAAGCACCGGGGAAGAAGGGAGACCCCCGGCCACCTCCCATTGCTCACCCCACCTCAGCCTCCGCTCACCTTCTTGAGCTTTTCTATCATCTCTTCAATGAGGATGTCTCCGTTCTGGGAGACTTTGCCCTCCATCTGGGTCAGCCACTCACAGAGCTCCTTGTTCTTCTCGCTGAAGACGGCCCATTCGTTCAGCCGCTCGCTCACTTGCTGCCGTCTTAAGGAGACCTGGGAAGATTAAGGTGGGATGGTTATGAGAAGGGTAACAACAAGAGAGCACTCCTACCCCGAGGAGGGAATGGCGTGCTGAAATGGGCAGGACCTGGACATCCCAGGAGGCCACTGTCTCCTGAAATATAGAATTTGCCAAAAGAAATACAGAGAGTGAAAGGGGCTGGAGAAAAGGCTGAGATCAACGGCTGCTCTTGCAGAGAATCCAAGCTCACCCCCCGACACCCCAGGTTCACTGCCTAACACCCACATGGTGGCTCACAACCTTCTGAAACTCCAGCGCCAGATGATGTCCTCTTAGCCGTCCAGACTACTTGCTGCTCTTGCAAGGAGGACCCAGGTTCAACCCCCAGCACCCATGTGATGTCTCACAACCCCCTGTAACTCCAGTTTGGGGTGGAGGGGAGGATCTGATGCCCTCTTCTGGCCTCCACAGGAAGCAGGCACACACCTGGCATATTTACATCCATGCAAGCAAAACATTCATGCATGTAAAATACAAATAAATAATTTTTTTAAATAGAGGGACAGAAGGACAGAAGGACAGAATGGAATGGAGAGGAAACATCAGTTGGGTCTCCTGTATCTGGAGTGTGTGCTGAGAAGAAAGCCAACAGAAACAGAAGATGACTCCAGAAGCAGAAAATGACTCTTGGCGTTCAGCTCTGACCCTAGCAAACTCCTTCACTTCCGCATTTTTAGTGTTTTTTTTTCTTTTTATTTCTTTTCCTTCTTTTTTTTGTATAATTTTGGTTTTCATTGTATAGACACAGGTTTTAGCTCTTAACCTTTAAAATGTAAATAATCAACATTTCACATTAAACTTGTACAGAACACAGAATGTTTAAAAAGATGTGGAAGAGTATGCAAGCTGAGTGAGCATGTTTTATCTGGAATTATTAGAACGAACCAGGCAGGTTTTTTTGTTTGTTTGTTTGTTTTTGTTTTAGCTTCACTGATATATAATTCACATAACAGTCTCTTTACAGCATACAACTAAATGTATTTTTATATATTCAGAGGTGTACAATTATGACCATGATCAATTTCAGAATATTTTCATGCCCCACCCCAAATATCAGTGCCTGTCAGCAGTGTGGTTAGTTTTGACTGTCAACTAGATGGGCTATAGAATCATCTAGAAGGCACACCCCGGGACCTGTCTGTGATTGGCTGAAGGGGAAAGACCCACCCTTAAAGTGGGTGACATTTTTCACTTGTCAGCCCAGACATAAAGAGGTCTCAGAAAAATGGAGCATACACCTGTGTGCCTTTGACTCTGCTTCCTGAGCGAGTGTGGCGACCCTGTTCCTGCTCCCTCCTCTGACATCATACTCTAGGTGCTTCAACTCTCCAGTGTGGACTGAAAACCAGTGACTCTCTAGGGAACCTCCAGGCCTTCAGCACTGAGTTGGGACTGTCCAGGAATGCAGCATCATGTACCAGGTTAGCTTTAGCTTTTTTCCCCCCAGAGTCTGTGTAGCATGCAGACAGAGGTTATCAGACGACCCAACCCCAACGATATAAGCAATATACTATATTACCTTTTGTAACACACATATGTGGAGGCGTGCGCGCACGCGCACACACACACACACACACACACACACACACACACACACACACACACTCCATCTCTATGTGTTTGCCTATTCCCAACATTCCATGTAAGCTGGAATCACAGTTTGTGTTCTTTTCTGGTGGCCTTCTTTCACTTAGCGTAGTTTAAAGGTTTACCCATGTCAAGGGATATATCCATGGTTCATTCTTTCTCACTGTTGGCAACAGTTCACTATGATAGACGCAGTATATTTTACTTGTCCATTTATCTGACTGTGGACATCTTGGTTGATTCTAATCCTGATTTACTCTGAATGCTGCTGCCACACATGCTCATGCATTAGTGTCTACACAGACACAGGTATTCATTTCTTTAGGTATGTCCTTAGTAGGATTGCTGGATGATACAGTAACATCAACAATTTTTTTGTTCAAAGTGGCTGCAGTGCTTTACATTCACAACATGGTCATTCTCCGTCTTTTTGACTAGAGCTGCATTAGAGGTAAGAAGTACTTTACTACTATGATTTTCATTCATCTTTCCCTAATGGATAATGGTACTGATGACCTTTCTTGGTCATGTGTATATCTTCTTTACAGAAAAGTTTAACAATTCATATGCCCATTTAAGAAACTTGGCAGTCTACTTTTGAGTTTTTAGAGTTCCTTAACTGCTGCTGACACAATGGTTTGTTTCTCAGAGTCTAGAATGATTCGTTCTAGAATTCTAAGATTCTGTGCCTTCATAATGCTCATGATTTTGCAGTGCTGTTTAAGTTACCTAGGAGTGTTTCTAGCTGAGTGTCACCATCTATCAGCAAAATGAAGTATGATTAGTATGGTAGCAGAAAGCTGGAGAATGGTCCACCGAGGCCCATGACATGTTAACCAGTCACTGATTCTGCTGAATGAAATGCAAACCCATCAATTTCAGTGGTTTGGATTTGGGAGTATTTAACTCACTATTTTATTATGAAACGTTTCAATAAGTTTAAGTGGAAGTGCTGTATGTTAAGCATCCAAGGTACATGTTCTACTTGCCACTAAAATTGCTGACATTTTCCTACCTTTTAATATTCCTTTTACTATTAGCCTATTTACTAACAGCATATTGGGTTGCTGTTGCTTTGAGACAGGACCTCAGTATGGATCTCAGGCTTAGTCTCACATCACACAATAAGTTAGCAGTCAGGCTGGTCTAGAAGACATGATCCCTCTGCCTCAGCCTCCTGAATGCTGGAGTTAACAGCTATTGACTACCAGACCTTGCCTGAACCCTTCATTCATTATTTTTTATTTTTGTGTGTTTTAGTTTTTTGATATTATGTAGCCCTGGCTGTCATGGTACTGCTACATAGATCAGGCTGGCCACAAATGTAAGGTGGTGAGATTATAGGCATGGACCACTGCATTTGTATTCTAAATTAACCTCCCTTTAAATAGGGAAATAAAAACACTTTTAAGGTACCCTATGCTTCTTGGTTACCAATGCTGCCTCTGATTGGCTCTCACAGTGATTAGGTAGGATAGTACTCAAGGTCCCATAGAGTCCCATTTGTCTACGATTGTATACCCGAGATGAGCTGGGAAGCAGTTCACAAGCCTTGGGATACTTTTCACAAGACCAACCTCAGGAACATGAGGTTCCTGGAGAGGAGACCACACGGCCTACCACGGCTTTTGAAAAATTTCCATTAGAAGTTCCCTCTTCTGAGTTAACTGTGCCCATTTAGATAAAATATTTCTCCAGGTTGGGATCACTACCGAGTCGACCAGTGTTACCTCACCAATGTAACTCAGTCTGCCATCTAATTTTCTTTGAGGTGGAAAAATACAGAGGAGACAAGTGGCGATAAACTAACTCATTTGGGGTGAGGATTCATAGGGAATATGAGTCAAAAGGTCCTGTAGACAAATCTCATCTACTCCGAGCTCTACCCAGACGCTGTTCTATGGTACGGCCAGTCAGCACAGAAGAATCTGCTGTTCTAAAACACTAAGACTGTGACTTCTCCACCTGTCATTCACATGACATCAGAAACGGGAAGCGGGGGTGGGGAGGTGGGGGAGTGGGGCTGTGGCTAAAACCTGGGTTCAGTTGACAAGAAACTTTCAGGATTGGTGACTCTTCCCTAAGGATAAGAAGCTTCCTCTTTAGGAGTTGAGATGTATTTGTCCCATTCTTGAACTTCCTCCACATGTTGGCCATGATCCAAACATGGATACCAGGGCTCCCCTTCATCAACACCTGCGGAGGGGGGGGGGTGATTACAGAAGGATATCACCTATTTCTCTGATGAGTAGGTGCACCCTATCCCAGGGTGAGTTGGACAATTCAGGTACCAGCTTTGGGCCAGTGAAAGGCAGGATCAGAAAAGCTGGCATCTTTGGTACAGGCTGTAATGTACATTAGGGTCAGACATCCAGAAGCAGCTGAGACCCAAGGCCAGTGTCCACTACGCTGCCGAGGAGACCACCGCAAGTCACTCCTCTTCTATAAGCCTTCCTCTTGTCACTTGTGAACTGACATTCCACTTTCTCCAAACACAAGCATTTAGTGTTTGCAATAGAGAGTCATCGTCAGTGTGTCGAGGGCTGTCCTATGCTCCAGGATGTGGTGTGCGGACAGGAAGGCACAAGGAAGCAGACAGCTTAGAAAAGGCTGGTATACAACACGGGTTTGCCAACTCCCCATCTCAGTCTGGTCTTTTCTTTCCTTAGCATTCCTGTGTTCAGCATCTCCAGGGACCAGCTTGAACACACACGTCCTTTGTGTTTGTCTTGCAACATGAAAGCATTGCTTTCATGTGTTTACTGTGGAGCTATGACTGGAAAAAAAAAACTAAATATGTGGGCTGCAACCATTGGGTGTGAGCCAGGGCCCAAATCTTTTTGCAAAGATATAAATTCGTAAGAAGGGTGGCATTCGATGCTGTTTATACACTGAATATTTAGGCTATGTTTAATGAACCATTTCTTTTCTTGGATACAGTTGAAATCCTGAATTTATCAGCTCAGCACATATTTGCATTTTCTTAAGGGTAGAACCACAGTGCATTGCCTCCAGAGTGAGACAGCTGAACAGGAAGTACAGTTTTTTCTAACAGTAAATATTTTTATCATGACATTGTGGGTGTAGACACACACACACACACACATACACACCACTGAGTGATTCTAGTGGTGTGGTGTTAGATGTTTACATTACAGCTAGAATCACACATGGTTCTACAAAGAAACAGAAGAAGAAAAGTGACATAATCCGCAACTGGGCCCAGCTAGGACAGATCCCTTGGGGTGGCTGAAAACCTCATCCCTTCTGTGTTTGCTCTGAAGCGCCACAGCATCTACTTACGGCTGTCTTCCTCATCCTCATCTGTGGGTCCAGTTACACCTCACCTTTCCTCAGCTGCTTCTAAGCGAGCAGGGCAGGCTCTCCCCTCCTTTAGCAGACATAATGTCACCTACGTTCAGCTGAGTTTGTCGACTTTTACGAGGCACAGGCTTGTTCCCTGTTGTGGTTTCATATTTGACATCAGTTCACCAGAAACAACAGCCTCGAGAGTCAGTAACTCCTCTGTGTCCCTGCTCCAGAATTCTTACATCTTGGCACCTGGCCAGACCCCAGGCTACATTCTCACTGGTTTAAATACATGTAGATCAAACTGGGACGGGTACAGGATAATTATGTCTCATTCTCATACTTTAAGACTCTGGCAGGGGAAGTTTCTAGAAGCACCGGATGTTCTATCGGCTTCCTCTCTCTCTCTCACGTTCCAGTCTACTCGCCACAGGTGCACAGGATTAATGTCTTCACAGCGTGTCATGTATTGTCATGCAGATTTATCTAAGTTTAGTGGGCAATTTTAGAACATATGAATGTCTGGCTTAAGAATTAGCAATAATGATACTTCCATGGCACTGTTCCACAATTTTCCCCGAATCAGAAATTATCGTATGATCATAGTTTTCTCCATCTCCCAAATATTAAAATTCTGTCACTATTTTATCCTCAGAGAAACCAAACTATCAGGACATGCATGTAGTTCATGGCCTTCATTATTAGCCATATGCAGAGAACACTTAGCCACTGTGGGCACCGGCTGTCCAGAGAAAAGGCCTGTGCATCTAAGGGCCTCCAAGTCTTGGGATCAAACTATAGACATTTATTAAAAAAAAAAAAAACAACATGTGTTCCATGGTGGCATGGAACAAGGAGGAAACGGGAATTCACAGGACTATGAAAATACTAAGGGTAGAATATTTCCAAAAAGGACTTCACAGGGTTGTAAGATAGAGAAAATAGGTGAGCAAGCCAGAAGAAAAGTAGTCAGTCTAGCTAGGCATGATCACAGCCTCCAAGAAGGGATGTTGTGAAGGTTTAGCAGGGAACAAGGAGGTGAATTCTGAAGAGAAGGTAGTTGTAGCCTTCTCTCAAAATTAAGGAAGTGATAAATAGGGGGCTGGAGAGACAATTCAGCAGTTAAGAGTGCTTACGACTCTGGCAGAGGACCTGAGCTCTGCTTCCCAACACCCACACGACAGCTCACAATCCCTGTACTAACTCCAGCTCCTGGGATCAGACACACTCTTCCTGCCTCTGTGTGATCCTGCATGTTCATGGTATATGTGCATACACTCAGACACACACACATACATATAAAATAACTACACAAGTAAGTGCATCTAAAAAAAAAAAACGGACTGCTGATATAGGGGAAATATTGCTAAAAGGGAGAGAGAGAGACAGAGACAAAGAGAGACAGAGAGAAGAGAGAGAGAGAGAGAGAGAGAGATTAGCACGCTCACAGTGGCAAATGAACAACACTGTCATAATTTCTTAATTATCAGTACCCATCAAATACCTTCCATTTATATGTTGTATCATGATAAGACCTGTATATTATTAGATGGTAGTTGTAGTAATGTGTGCATGCTGAAGCGTTCAGAAAATAATTTGTGTGATGATTAATCTTGTCACTCTCTGTATGAACTCTGCAGAGGCTCCTCACCAAATACACTGAGAACATGGCACTCTGTGAAAGGTGGCCACTCTCGTGTTTCACAACTCAGAACGCTAACATGTCAGTGAGAGACATCTCCTTGTATCCCTCACTTTGCAAGGGTACATTCACAGGGAACTGTTGAAACACCTTCGAAGCACGTGAGTGAATATCCCTTTGATCCATTATGTGAGCAAAGTCTGGGTGTAGATTAAGTATGGGGGCTGGGGGTTTCAAGGAACACGTTTGTTTTTAATATCAAACAAACCATAAGTAAGAGCCCTCTCAAACTCTGTTAGATGGTTCTAGAAGCATGAGGAAAAGAATCCGCAATGTCAGGTCAACTGGGGAGGATGAAGAGAGACAGAAATATCAGGCAGAGTGGTTGGCACAGGAGCAAAGAAACCTAAGTTTGGGCGCGCAGAGTCCCCCTGCCACGGACCCAGTCCTTCTCCTTCTAAGATCCACACCGCTCCACCCCCACCATGCTTTAACCTCGTTAATGATGTATGTGTTCCCTGTACAACAATCTCTCCTCTGCCCCCCACCTCAGCACTTAAGATTTACCCATTTCAAGAAACGTTTTTTTGTGCATTCACCAATGCCCGCCACCCTGAGCTAGCCGGCATCTTCATGCATTGTTTTCATCTGTTCATTATAGACTCTTCTTCATAACTGTATAGGACTTTCTCGGCTGACTTTGGTTCCAGTGCAATTGGACACTTAATGGAAAGAATTTCTATTTACGACCTGTGTCCACACAAATTGCAAGGACCGATCCACTGAACAAATGTGTATGAGAGCCTGCAGCATGGCCGGAATGATGCTCAGGGCGTGTTATAGCCATCAGTGTGGCAGGGATTCTACTCAGGGGGTGTTACAGCTCGCAGTGTGGCAGGCACAGTGCTTGGGTGTGTAATAGCCAGCAGGGTGGCAGGCATTCCGGGTTATGTTATAGCCGGCAGTGTGTCAGCATGGTACTCAGGGTGTCTTACAGCTGGCAGTGAGGCAGATGTGGTCCTCTGGGCACAGCACTAAAGAACAAGGCACCGACACTTCTGCCAAGTGCAGCCGCGGGCTCTTAGGTGGCCAGCAGGCTTCATGGCGAACCTTTACCCGATGTCCCTTTTTGCCCAGGATGCTCTCCTGCTGCCTTTGCATCCATCCTTCCCTTTCAAAGATTAAGTTAGAATCTTCTTTAGCAACTTGCACACACAGGAGGACATTTAGTAAATAAGGTCAGCCTAACAAGGCCGTGCACTCATGAATTCATAACAAAAAACTATGACTGTTCCAACAAAAAAAACTATCTCTAGAATCTTGTTATTACTAAAACTAAAACAATGTGATTCTTCCATGTTGAAAATCCAGAACACACCGCCAGTATTGACCCAGCTGAAAATTCACACCTAGAAAGCACAATAGTTTGGGCCAGGAAAGGAAAGAGAAAGAAACACTTCAGTATAGATGAATCCAAAGTATAATATGATGATATAGTTGTCCTTATTCTGAAGTATTCTGGCAATGAACACAGGTTTCTCTGTCTACACAGTGAGTCACAGGGTGAGTCCAGACATGGATCAGGCCTGTCTGGTGTCATGGATTGCCCCCCACCTTCCCATCCCGAGGAGCTACTTCCTCCTTCCAACCACATCTTACTTGGTGACACAGCTCTTCCCACTGCCTTTGCAGAAGCTCCACGCGCTCGTTCAGGATGGAGACGTCCTCGGCACTGATGTACACGGCCAGGGCATCCCTCAGTAGGGTGAGTTCCGCCAGGTCATCTGTCCACCTCCCAACGGCGTTTTCCAATTCCTACATGGGAACAAACATCCATGAACCCCCATGACAGCTTTAACCCTTTGGAGGGGCCCTGGTGGCCCTTCTTAGTACAACTCCCTGTCTACAAATTCTTTCTGAATGCCAAACTCGAGCTCTGTTTTCTTTGCATCCTACCTAACTGGAAAACCTGCCAGTGCTTCTGATAAAACACCAAGGTTCCCTGAAAAACCTTCCTTCCATCCATTCACCACCACACTGATCATTTTAGGATGGTGTTTGTTTTCTCAAGATCCAAGATTTTAAAGTGTCATGGCTGCCTTTATTCTGAATTTATAACATCCTACAACCCTGAGACCATGAACACATCTAAACTGATTTCAGAACCCCTTAACCATCCATTAGTTTGTCCGGCTCCTGATCACACAAATACAATATTTAAAAAGAAAAATTTCCTAGGTTGAACGTCACTGGTACATGCTCAGTTGACACATTCTGTGATAAAGGCTGACCACGAAATATCAAGCTTTGTTACAGCTTCTCTTCCACTTATAGTAATTTATTAGGTACACATTCTGTAGGACCAGAGATTTATTGAAGCTATTGATTATGGACTTGTCCTTTGGAGGGCATTGTTTGGAGAAAAAAAAAATCCCTGTAGCCATATTCCAATGAGCAGATGTGGGTGTCTCCCACGCTGTGACAGGTGAACAGTTTCGTAATATGTTGTCACTGTCGCTCGCTGCCAGCTGTTGCTTTTAGATTCCAGCTCATTTAGTGGATGAATGGAGAATTTCATACAGTCTATTCTCTGTCTTTCCTGTCTCTTTACACCAGAGACAAGTTTCTAAAGGAAAAAGTAATTAACAGTACTATCTGGGGCTAACTTTCCAGGCAATTTAAGCAAACAAGGATTTAGTCTGAAATTTTCAAGTAATTGCTTTGTTTTGCTGCCGAGGGCGATTTGGGGAACAGCATAAATGGAGCTGTGTGGTAACATGTCCTCCTAATCTCCAAACTCAAAAGCAGGACACTTGTCCAAGTATTTTACTGGCCAAAAGACCAGACTTTCCAGGTGAATAAATATACAGCATTCTGTCTATACCTTTAGCCAGATTAAATTGTTATACCAGTGTAAGGACCGTATTCTTTAATATCAACCCTGCTCCTCCCTGCAACTCAAGCATCAGTTCATGAATTTAAAAAGAAAGAGTTAACTGTGGTGATATTTGCCTACACTCCTAGCACTGACTCCAGAGACTGAGGTACAGGAACTCTGTGAGTTTGAGGTTCTACAGTAAAATCCTCTCTAAAACCAAACTAAACCCAAAGAACACACACACACACAACACACACACACACACACACACACACACACAGAGTAAAATCCTCTCTAAAACCAAACTAAACCCAAAGAACACACACACACACACATACACACACAACACACACTACACAGTAAAATCCTCTCTAAAACCAAACTAACCAAAGAAAAACACACAATTCACCACACACACACATACAAAACACACACACAGAGTAAAATCCTCTCTAAAACCAAACTAAACCAAGAACACACACATTCACACACACACCACACACACACACACACACCCCACTACATGCAACCAAGCCAGGTTCAGACTCTACCTGTAGTTCAGGCAGTGTGGCTGAAATACAGTCTGGAAATACAGATAAATCTGTCAATTACTAATGTGAAACATTAATGTTACTCTTCTATTTTCTCATCTAGCATAAGAAAAACAACAATGTCCCCATGAACATGTGTCACACCAAATGAGAGACCACTGGCATACAGGAGGAGTCTGGTATTAGATCATGCCCATTCCTGCTTATCAGAAATTTTCTTTATTAGATTAACCTCACAGGTTTTTATTTATTTGTTTGTTTGGTTTTTTGAGACAGTGTTTCTCTGTGTAGCTTTGGCTGGTCCTGGAACTTGCTCTGTAGATCAGGCTGGCCTTGAACTCACAAAGATCTGCCTGCCTCTGCCTCTGAGTGCTGGCATTAAAGGAGAGCACCACCATTACCCAGGTAACTACACAGGTTTAAAATAAACTCATTTTAATGTCCATAGCTTTTACATCTTCTTCTTTTGAGGCAAGGGTTCATTATGTATCCCAGTCTGGCCTGGAACTCAGAGTCCTCTTGCCTTAGCCTCTTGAATGCACCACATCAGTTGACCTTCACATGCACTTTAGTGTAACATAGCAATATATTTCATTCATCACCTTTGGTATAATGTGTATCACTTTTTAATTTCCTAATGCTGCCGTTCTCAAATTTCAGTGAGTATATTTTTATAACTTTTTAACTAGGAGTATCATACAGCAGTAATATAAAAATGCTTGTGGAACACCAGAAATGGTTAAGTTGAAAGGAAGCATTTATGAAGTTACTTTTTGATATGATCAGTCTATTACTCAGCCAAAAAGTGCTGGCCAGGCACTGTGCTTGGTTACACAGGTGTGCAGAGAGTAAATCTTACAGCCACTAAATCATGCTGGTCTTAGTGACCTCATAATCTAGGGAGTGGTCTATGTTACTCCTGATTGTGTCCAAGTACAATTAGATGTAATGATCATAATTGCGATTAGAGGTGGCAATCACAGTCTGTAGGTGGTTGAAGCACTGAGCAATTTAAGGATTGGGTCACTCCTTGCTTTGATAGAGATCAGCTATTTTTTTTTCCTGATTTCTGTACAGAGGGGTCTGCCAGGTAGGGTGTGCTCCTCTGCTCCGGTCTGTAGATTTTCCAAGATGCCAATCCTGTCCTTCTTTTCTTAGACTAGACAGTTTTGTTAGAATGATTCTCCAGTGTGGATGTTTCAGAAAGATATTTATTGCTCTTGACTCAGCTTTTAAATATCTTTTATGTTGGGTCTTAAATTTTTCATTTGCTTCCTCTGGGTAATCCATAAACTGGTCCATAACTTCAACCAACTATTGTAAATCATCAAAGGAGGTCTCATTGCATTGCTGACTCCCCTAATGGGCTCTCTAAGGACTTCATATGCTCACATAGACAACCCCAGGCGTCTCTCTGAGATGTGATCTCACAGGCATTATTCCAGCAGAAGTATGTGGCTAGGCATCAGGGACAGTCTCCATCCAGTCTCATACCTTGCACCGCATCTGCTCAGTGTGGAGTTCATCATGGTGGTCTGGTAGAGGCTGGGACAACTTCTTTTTGAAAGTTCGTAGCTTCTCCAGAGAATCAGCTATCCCATTCTCACATTTTTCCCAGTCCTATAATTGGAGGAGAAAGAAATTATATACATTTTTTTGGTGAGAAATTACAAAAAACATAAATGAAAATAAGGAAAATAAACACTCTTTTTAATGGCCAGGGATATAAATACATTGATGAATTGTGGGAAGGCATGTCCACACTCAATGCCATTTTGGAGACATGCCTTTGTCATCATAAGAGCTGAGTTCAGTCGGGCGGTGATAGCACATGCCTTTAATCCCAGCACTCAGGAGGCAGAGGCAGGCAGATCTCTGTGAGTTCAAGGCCAGCCTGGTCTACAGAGCGAGTTCCAGGAAAGGTGCAATGTTACACAGAGAAACCCTGTCTTGAAAAAAACCAAAAATAAAAATTAAAAAAACGGGGTGGGGGTGGGGGTTGTTGGAGAGATGGCTCAGCGGTTAAGAGCATTGGCTTCTCTTCCAAAGGACCCTGGTTCAATTCCCAGCACCCACACGGCAGCTCACAAGTGTGTGCAACTCCAGTTCCAGGGGATCTGACACCTCATACAGACATACATGCAGGCTAAACACTAATACACGTAAAATAAAAATAAAAGAAAAAAAAAGAGCTGAGTTTAACTTGACTCTGCTACTTTTAGCTGTTTGGATCTAATAAACAGATAATAAGACGTTATGCCTTAGTTTTCCCTGCAAAAATGGAAATAAAGTCTACATATGTTGAGGGATTAAAGTCAGCAATAGCTATCAAGGCACCAACCACAATGACCAAAGAATTATGGGTATCTAAATTGAAATCCATGCACAGAGTACAGAGATCATCTCAGTTTTCTGTCTCTCTCCTAATTCACACACAACTGTTCCTAGTATCTATACTTTCCCAAATGTACCATGAGGGTGGGTGGGGGGGAGGATACAGAATCTCCTCAGAATGCAAACAAGCATGAGGTAAGAGAAAGACAGAGTATAAAAATGATATAGCCTTAACTCTGATTTACTCCAGACACAACTATGAGCCGCTCACACTTGAGTGCCTGCAGAAGTGCAAGCATGGAACCACCATGGGCATCACAAACATGGTGTCCGCCTGGTTTTCACCTCACTCCTGCTTAAACGTGTCTGGGAAGATTAAGCATAAGCACAGAAACAGCCACTCAGTGAAAACTGGAAGAAGCGAGCCAATACATCATTTAGGAAATCTCTGTCTCGTGACACATGCTCTGATAATACCATGGGTTGCATGGTAGAGTGTGGCAGTCCAGAGCACAGTGGATCTCTGAGTGAAGACAAGGAAAAATATGCATGGTGTGTGTCTACTAGGAAATATGACACACCAAATTGGTACCAGGGGCTCCCTCTGGGGAATGGCAGCAAACTTGTGCTGGTGCGATGGGAAGTTTCAGTTTTCAGGCTACATGCCTCAACGACTACCTTTCAATAGCACATGGATTTATTGTCTAAGTTTTTTTTTTTTTTTTTTTTGTTTTTCGAGACAGGGTTTCTCTGTGTAGCTTTGCGCCTTTTCCTGGAACTCACTGGGCAGGCCAGGCTGGCCTCGAACTCACAGAGATCTGCCTGGCTCTGCCTCCCGAGTGCTGGGATTAAAGGCATGTGCCACCACTGCCCGGCCTTATTGTCTAACTTTTGAAATGCTTTTCTTTAAAGGAAAATGAGAGTAACAACTCTGAATGTTGTTTTTTATCGTGCCCTATTTGTATGTTATCTTGCCTCTGGTAACTCTTTTTAACTGAATGCCATGTCAAATTGCATTCAGTTAAATACATACCCTATGTTGTCCAATTCTCCCATTTTGGTGATATCAGTCATTTCTAGTCACAATGCTCCTAGTGCCCTCCCCAGACCAGCTGCCCAGTGGTCATTCCTCATACAATGATTCGCTGAATTCCAAAGACAATTGGTTTACAGCTAGAATTACCGAGAGCCAAACATGGCACCAAAGCCTGGTTCCTTCCCTTCCCAATGTCTCCCTTTGTCCCCTGCCTTCTCTTGCTTTGGTTCCTCCTACTTTTCATCCTAACATGTTCCTGTTAGCAACCCACAGGCAACAGTACTCTAGACATCTTTAGTGAAAAACTCAAGTTTGAACTTAGTGTCTTTGCTTCCTGAGAGTTCGAATCCAGGTTCTTGTTTCTCTTTAAACCTCCCCGATGGAACTTCACAGAAGCATAATGACATCTCCTTTCCCTAATTTGCACCAACAAAGGCTCTGCAAACCCAAACTATGGATGTTTTTGTCTCTGAGGCTCAACTTTGTTTTAACTCCTCTGTTTTACAATATTCGGTGTGCCATTTTGCTGGTCAATAATCAGTACTGTAGAAATCAATGATTGGTAAGCAAAAAATTCTCCGCTGCATAGACTTAATGTTTTCAATTAAATCAGCACATACCCTAGAGCTGTCAACAACACCCAGTGGCTGTTCACGGAGCTACACCGAGATGGTCAGCTCCTTGGGACAAAAATCAACAGTAGATAAGGAAGCAACACCATGACGACTTTGGGCATACATCCTCAGAGCATTAGGCTAACAGCTAAAGACAGAATTTTTATAGCATTGGTGTAAAGATACATGAAAATAAGTCTGGGTAGAAATGAAATTTCTAATCTCTGAAGACTTCCTTGGGCAAACAGAATATAATGCATGATTCAAAATTAAGGAAATTCTGGCAAGAGAAAAATAGAGATTCCCTTCTTCAAAGATGAATTGGACGGTGAAGCCAACCACTGTGCCCTTTTTCCACACGAATGATAAGGAATAAAATTCATGTCCTGTTCTGCATACTATCCATCAGAGTGAATGTTTTATACACGAACTGACAGGAGAGACAAGCGAATCCAGTGACTCAGACACCATGCATTCTCAGGTCTTGGGATTATATCCAAAAACCACATCACAAATTAAAATAAATATAAGATGAACACAGCCTGACCAGAATGAGTTACAACATTTTAAATCCTTGTCTGACACCAAGATGACAACTAATGACTCAGGCATATTATGTTACCAGTGAATTGCTCTGTAAGCAAATGGTGGTGTTTAATATGTGTTCGGTGGCCTTTTTGATTGATTGTTTCCTATTCCGAAGGTCTATTGCATAAGATCCCCAAAGTGAACCCAAGGTGTGAATATTTGAAACAATAAAGAAAAAAATCAGCTCAAATACTGTGACCTATCTCCTTCTATCCACAGAGGTAGCACACTGTCCTTAATAATCAAGAGAATCAGTGATAATCAATGTATGTAAAACTCTAACATTCCCTGGGTACAATTTTTAAGTGTTAATGACATCAATGATGTTATTCATGTGCCCACTACCTCATGATTTCCCAGAATTCTTCTGGTAAATCTTCACAATAGTCAAATGGATGAGGTAAAATTATACCCATTCTGAAGATAAGGAAAAAACTATGAAAAAAACTTTTCAACATGGCCTTATCTGAATTGAGGGTACATTCTTTTTTCCCTATTTTTATGAGCACATATTAATTATACAGAATCATGAGTTCCCTCATGAACTGCTCATACATGTGTAACTACTGAACTAAAGACAAATTATAAACAGTATGAACATGAGGGGGAGAAGCTTATTACAGGCAGTATGGATAAATTTCAATGTCCTTGGGTTCACAGTGTCTGTGGCCAACGAAAGGCCTAAGATGCCTCTTGGAGATTTTTGGCCAATGTCAGCCTGCTTAGATAAACCAAGGAGAATCAAGAGACTCATTCTAGGTTAGCTTTTTCCTTGGCTATAAAATATGAGATATCGATCTATAAAGCCTACAATTTAGGGAATGGAATCTGCTTCTTGAGTTTCTGCCTGGCTTTCTAAAGCTGTCCCATGCTTCAAGGCATAGCATTGGCCATTAATCAGAAATAATCACTTGGACAGCCTTATTAGAGTTTAAATTACTTTGTTAGGGGATTTTCCTGAAAGACGAAGTGCTGAAAATTGGGAAACTTTTCCAGCTCATGCAAGATAGGACAGAGTCTTAAATAAAATAGAGGAGACGTACTGGATGGTGTTGCTCAACGATCTTGCATGATGTGCATCTCACAAAAACAATGGGAGGAAATAGCGACTCCTAAAAGGGGCCTTGAACCTGAACTTACTTTCAACAAGAAAGCCAGCTTTTTCTTCTGCTCCTCCAGATGCATGCTGGCTGACTTCCATTTCTCTTGGATGTCCGTGAGTTCGGCCTGCAAGGCAGCCTCGGCGCCACTGTCGGCCGAGAGCAGGAGCTGTTTGCCTGCCTCCACTGTCAGGATGTAGCTGCCTTGCTGGCGCAGGAACACCTTCTCTTTAAACTGAAAGAGACCAGAGCTTTTTACTCTTTATTCTTTTCTTCATCTCTTCACCATTATAAGCACATTTAGATAACCTTAGGTGTTAGAAGGCATACACCATGCTCCTGCATCCAACAAGAGCATCTTAAATGAACAAAGTGTCAATGAGTGAGAAGTATCATCTCAGCGCAATATGAACCCTGCTTATAAGACTAATGGCCAGGGATCGAAGAGTGATACCTGTCCCAGCATGGGTGTACACAGTAGGGCTCTCAAAGTCGTCAACGCTGAATGAGTCTTGAAAGACATGTGAATGTAATCAGACTAAGAAGAGATGAGTGTGACAGGGAAAAGGAGAGAAGACAATGTCTTCCTAAAGGGAACTGAGGAGGGATACATGGACTGTATAAGAGAAACATGATGTATTCAGGAAACACAATATACTTTTCCATGACTGGAGTCCGAAGCGCCTGTGTGAGCATGGGAGCAGCATAACTTGTAGGAGAACCTTTAGATTTTATGTGCGTGAGTATTTCGTTTGCATGTATCTCTGTGCACTATGTGCATACATTGCCTGAGGAGACTAGAAGAAGGCACCAGTTTCCCTGTACTGAAGTTAGACGTGGTGGCAGCTGTCGTGTGGGTGCTGGGAATCAAACCTGGGTCCTCCAGAGCTGCCAGTGTTTTAACTGCTGACCCATCGTTCTATCCCATCATTTTTTTTTTCAGACTGTGCTTTGGTAGGTAGCTCATGCTGGTCTTAAACTTGCAATCATCTTGTCTCAGTCCCCGAAATGTTGGAATTATAGAACTATGCTACCACATCTAGCTAGGGATGTGGCTTTGACGCCATCACAGAACACTAAGCAGGGAACGATGTGTTTGGATGGAAGTTATAACAAAAGCATTCACTGGTGGGGTAGAAAGTGGGATGAAGAATGTGTGCACTGTACATGACGAGACAGATTAGGCTACTGTCTACCAAGGCAGGAACTCCTGAGGCAGTGGCCACAGGGATGGACATTCATGGTAGGCTGAGTGTGGGGAGTGGGAGACAAGGAAGAAGGCAACCGCAATAACTCTTGGGATCCTGGACCAATAGATCAGAAAGTAGAACATTTCTTCTGATCAGGGACCTGAAATGTGGAGAATAGCTGGTCCAGAGGTCATAGGCTCTATGCACACAGACATAACTCTAACAGGCAGTTGGATATATGAATCAAAACCTCAACAGCTGAATTTGGCCAAAGATGTCAGTTTGTCCCTTCTCTATTGGTAGTGGGTAGTTGAGGCCATGTCTATAGATGACTTTTCTCAGAAACATTGGGACAAGGGAGGAGCCAGATGAATCCTTTAAAGGAGGAAGGGCCACGAACATATGTGGACAGGCTAGTGGTAGGGACCAGGTTACATGACTGAATCTCCCTGACCAACACCAAGTTATCTTTCCTTGCCATCCTCTTTCCATTCAAGCTAGGTGCAAGGAACTGCCGTGGGCCTTGGTGTACAAAGTAGAGGAATCTTTGGTGAGGCGTCAAATTGCTCTAATCCCCTGTTTTCCATAGGAACTTGGCAGGCAATGCAATCACTTTGCATGATTCAGTTGATCCTTAAGAGTGTCTGTCACGACTTTCAGGCCACTTCAGAGTCCATCTGAAGAACCAGGGCTGAGGTCAAACGCAGCGGACAGGCGGAGGAGGCTTGTGGGCACGGTGCTTGCTTCTTACCTGCACTTCATCGAAGAGGGTCCTCACTTGTTGCAGCGGGACTGGGATGCTTCCAAGACCACTCAAGGGCAGGTAGGACACTTCAGCCAGCCATTTACGGAGCTTCTCTGCCATCTCCCTGTAGCGCTGCCACTGGCGAATCTGGCTGTCGATGATCCCCCGTCTCTGCTGGGCCCTGCGAATCACTCCCTGCCACTGATTACTAAGGAGCGTCAACTTCAGGCTGAACTCGTCCCTGGTGAGGGAATAATTATACAGTAAAAAACCTATTGTCTTGGATAGTGTCACGGTATCAGCTAGTATATGTTTTCCGTAAATGGTCAGCCCTGAGACGTGATCTATGACAGGAGATGTCAAAGAAGCCATGGTCTGTTTGAGCCGTTGCAAGTTGCAAGTCATTTTTCAAGTTGGACTACCAATCTACAGATAGGATTTTTGTATCTTAGCACAGATAGAAGGCAAATGTATGGTAATTATCATATACTCCCACCATAAGTAGGTGGGTGTGGGGGTTGGGGGTGTCTCAAGAGCCTGTGACAGTCTCTTGTACCCTACAACAGGAAAGTATGTGCTATCAGACCTACCCTAGAAATTCCCTCCTAAGCTAGAATTATAAGCCATTTTGGAAGAATCAAAACCAAGCCACTTAAATTACGCTATATTAAAAGTTTTGCGGTATTTTTTTAAAAAAAACCAAAATTCATAAGCAGCCTCAATATTCCCTCACAAGTGATGACTCCAATCTCAAGCAAATTAGTATTAGAAACTGTCCCTTGCATATTTTAGGTAAATTTCACATTTTTTTTTAGAAAAAAAAATGAACTTAGTCAACACAATATGGATGAAGATCATTCATACACATTGAGATAGTAAATTTCACTTGAACCTTCTCAAATTCAGGCTGAGGAATTGCAGGTGTTTTAATGCATCCTCCCCGTTCTCATCCTAAAATGTACTGGCATTGCTTTATAAAGTTTTATTTAATATACAAATTGTAGCATGGAACTGGCTTTTAATAAGGATGTGTCAGGCATCTAAAGGGATGTTTCTTGGTCGATCTTAGTGCTGATCACAAATGCAGCATCTCCTTATACTTCTACCATCATCCAGACACTGCTCTGTGGAAGGGATCACTATTCTAGACTCTGCACTACTGTGAAATCCTATATTACCGATACATCCAATATCTGAGATGACTGTTAAGTCTGAACTTACAACCAAATGTGCCATTACCTCTAAAAATAATTGATTGAATGACTGAATTGGAATAGATGATTATTGCACAGTAAAAGTCAATTATTCACTATAAAACATTAAAAGTACTGGGTAAAAAAACCAGCAAAATAATTTCTTACATTCATTTTAAAAAGGAGTTCCCTAGGGCAGTGACAAGGTTCTGATGATGATGATCACATTTGCTTGTGAACATAGATTTGGCTTCGTGTGACATATGCACGTATCACAGTAGAGTCTATTCTAGTCGAATCCATGCATGGGAGCTAGCCTCATGACAAGTCCTTAAAGGACATGTCGCCTTAGAAAACGTGTGACCCCAAGACTTGATAACAGCAGAGAGCCTGAAGAAGTGTGGGCATCAGGGAACATTCAAGATCTCCAAAGAGCCGTGTCTTTAGCATGTCAACTGTCCTGATCTGGCTGCCCTTGATGAGCTATTGAAAATGAGTCTTCCCAGTGCTAAAGTTCTGAGAACAAAATCCCCCATGCTGACTTTGATAACATACAACCTTGTTGTCTGGACCCTTCCTGTCATCCACAGACCCTATCCAATTTGTCTTTTATTTTTCACTAGCAACACTCAAATTTCTTTATTTAGTTCCAACTCTCCCATTTTCACTCTTTTGTGTCTTCCCCATCCTAAATGTTAGCATTTAAAATTTAATAGATGTTGGCTTGAACAGGAAGTTTAAATTTTATTTCACTTAATGACTTGAATGTTTATAATACTGCTAGAGGGTTGGCTACAGACTGGTAAAGCCAGAGATAAAAGGTAATTGCACTTGAATTTGTTGTATTTGGAGGGTCTTAAATTCTCAGTAATGTTCACATTTAAGTTTGGCTTGCTTAGAATGGAGTAAGTACGGTGTCACCTATTATTGTTCCAATCTCAACCATGTAAATCTTTTGTGAACTTCCAAAGAAACAACCACTGAAGGCTGAAATTGCTTTTAAAACACTAAAGGCAAAACTTCTAATAAAGATGATTTATTTTCTAATGATTTAAGAACACACGGTTAATTATAATTACAATGACTGGTCCTAGGCATGAGAAACCTATACATAGGTGCTAAAATCAATTCCCCAAATATAAACATGGAAAGTAGATGAGTGAATACTGGTCCTAGGAAATAGAGACACAAGACATTGTCAACTCGCATGTCGCAAGTGAGGTGAGAACTTTACATCTATGTTTTAAATAGAGTTTTTTTGTGATGAGTAAGAAGGATTTCCTATTTAACACAGTGTGGTTTAAGGTGGCAAAGTATTTTCTAACACAGATGTATAGTCTGTGGAACCTGACTAGAATGAGGCCAGTCCTGGCCACGGAGATCCCTTAATGCCAAGCCTGATTTTGCTTCCACTTAGCTATGCGACCTCGCTCAAATCAGTTCCTGTGTGCATCTAGAGTTTTTCACCTCTCAGAGTCAGACTAGTGATACCTTGCTCCTTTTAGGAATAAAATTTCAGTAAGCGCAGGAGGATATTAGTAGCATCCGTTTACTGACCACTGATACAATCCATTCTGATCTATTCACTAATTCCAGTCCCTACAGATGAGTAGCAAAGGTTGGCTAGGTGATTTCCAATTACCCTACGTCCTTCATATCATATAATAGCGTTCGCTACAAAGCTTCAATACTCACTCATTTCAGAGACTCAGGCAAGCCTTCCCTCCAATTACCAAGGCCCTGTGATAATACAATTGCCGCAGGAAGATTGGATATATGCCCTCTAATCTCTCATTAAAAAGAAAATGACTAATTTACTGGAGAAACTTTCCTCATAACAATTTATCGAAGATCCTACCTGTCATCAACTTGACCTTGTTCTAGAAGATGCTGCCCATCAACAATGATGGAGTGCAGGATCTGCTGACGGCTGAACATCTCAGCTTGAAACAGCTGCAATTTGAAAGAGAGATGTATTTTAAAGTCCTTAATTTCTTCTGATAACTTACTGCAGTCGGTCTTTAGCAAGGCTACAGAAAACATATTCAGCCCCATCTGCAGCGTGGGAGTAACCACTTTTTAAAAATTACTAATTAGGATAAGCTTAAAGACAAAGTTTTAGTTTGGGGTTTTAATTAGATGACTAAACATAGCCTTATCTCTCCCCCTTCTTTATTCTTTAAAAGTTAACCTAATAAGGTAAGCTGATGAATTTACAACTTGTGGTCTACTTTATTTTTGAGAGCTCACTGTTTTTCAGTGTAGTCAGGCCAGTAAAATAATCTCATTACATGTATAAAAACAAAAACAAAACCCTGCAGGGATTTAGGTATTGCTCAGTGGTAAAACCCGAGGCCCTAGGTTCAGTTCTCATTAGCTTAAAAACAATGAAAGATAAAATAATAAAAAGCCCCATAGAAAGATTGATATCTCTAATTATTTCCTCTGGCTGTTAGTACTGTTTATTTGGAGATGGGTTTTCACAAAATTGCCTGAGTTGACTTTGAACTGCTGGGCACATGTGATCTTATTGCCACAAATGCCACTCCCAGATCCTATTGTTTTTTTTTTTTTTTTAAAAAAAAAAAAACAGCATTTTTTGAGATATAATTCTTATAGCATGCAATTAATACATTTCCAGTATCCATTTAATAATTTTCATTATGTCTCAGACATGAATT
Organism: Peromyscus leucopus; assembly: GCF_004664715.2. Classification (NCBI taxonomy): domain Eukaryota; kingdom Metazoa; phylum Chordata; class Mammalia; order Rodentia; family Cricetidae; genus Peromyscus; species Peromyscus leucopus. The sequence goes on from NC_051085.1 coordinate 43,393,948, forward strand.
GTAAGTATTTCATTTTAAAATATTTTCCTTGTCACCCAAAGAAATGCTGTATGCAATGGTAGTTGCTCCTCACTTCCTCCCAGCATGCAGGTGCCCGAGTCTAAGCCACTCCTTGATTATTTCATGCCTTTATGGAAATTGCCTACTATGCATATTTCATATGAAGTGAACCGTGTAACATGGTCTCTTGTGACTGGCTTCTTTCACTTAGCACAGTATTTACAAGATCCATCCACACAGTCTTAAGTGTCGGTACTTTACTCTTTATTCTGAGTTGTATCCTACTGTATGAGTACAGCACACTTCATCCATCATTGTGGATGCACAGGTGGGTCCTTTCCACTTTGTACCCACTATGACCAACGCAACTATGAACACTATGCCTGCATTTTTGTGTGGATGCGTTTGACTAAGCTGTGTGCTAACTGTGTTTAGTATGTTGAAGACGATCAAATTCTTTCTCAAAGCTGCTTCCTACGACCCTCTTAAACCCTTATCTGAATTTCTGCATCCCCTCTGCTTTTTCCCACTATCATCCCCAGTAAAGCTTTAACTACAATAATCCTCCCCACTTTCTGAGTCCTCCTATCCCTGCTCCACTTCCTCCTCTTTCCCTCCTCTCCTTCTACTGCTCCTCTTCCTCTTCATAGTCTCCTGACTCCCCTCTTCCTCCTCCTCTCCTCATACTGCTCTTCCTCCTCCTTCACCCCCTAACCCACCTCTTCCACTTTTTGACACAGGGTCTTGGTAGGCAACTAGAACCCACCTTAAACTTGCTCTATGCCCAAGTTTTGCCTGGGACTCACAATCCACCTATCTGAACCTCAAGCACCAGGTCTGGTTTTTTTTTTTTTTTTTTTTTGTTGTTGTTTTTTTTCTGAGATAGGGTCTTGCTATGCATTCTGAGTGCTCCGGAACTCGCTATATAGACCAAGCTCTTCTTGAATTCCATCCACCTGCCTCTGCTTCCAAGTTCGGAGATTAAAGTCATACCTGTCTCTTTAGAATTCAGACACTCTCTGCACTTCAGTGCAAGATCATGCCAATGAATGAATGCGGGCCTGAGAGCCATGAGAAGGGAGAGCCAAACCATTTATCTTGAGTTAAAATACTAAAATTGTCAGATAAAGGAAAAAAGCAAAATTGGCACATATTTGAGTCTAGCAAAACCCACTACTCACATCCTTCAAAGATCAGGCTGACTTTCACCTTGCCTCAATCCTCCTGCCTCTGCTTCCTGAGTGCTAGGATTAGCATGAGTGACACCTGGCTAGGGGCTGATTTTTGAAAAAAAAAAAAATCTTCAATTGTTTTCTTAGCTTTTATTTATTATTTATTTTTGTGTGCGTGTGTGGTCTGTGGGTACACACTTGCCGAGGCACACATGTGGAGGTCAGAGGACAGTTTGTCTGAACCAATCTCTCAAATATGTGGGTTCTGGGGAGCAAGCTCAGGCTATCGGGCTTGGCAGCAGGCACCTTTACCCACTGAGCCCTTCCCTTGGCCACTAAAACTTTGTTGGCTCAAGGCTACACTCACCTCATGTGCCCTCTGCTGCTCCAGCAGCTGCTGGTAGTTGCCGGAGATCTCCACTGCTAACTTCTGCTCTGTCTGAACCAGGAATTCCATCCACGTCTCACACTTTTCCAAGAAAGTCTGGTGCTGAAGCAAGAACGACTGCAGCTTGCTGACAGATGATGGACAAGGAAGAATAGTCACATGGTGACCTTTGCATCACCCGCACATAAAATAGACTAAATACTCTCTGCCTCAGTTTCCATCAGACCACTACAAAGATTTCATGCTGAGTGGCAAAGCTTTAAAATCCAAAGTCACCAACATTTAAAATAAGGCTTTTCGAACTCTTAAAACTATACTTATCCTTTGAATATGATCTCATTCGAAACAGTATTTACGATTAAAACATGGCTTACAGTTTTGAACATAGGAACAACTTGAGTTTTCTACTTTTAGTTCACTATTTTTTAATTGCTGGAAAATTCTAGAATTTGCATATATACACATGTATGTATATAATGAATTCATTGGTCATATAGTTTGAATGTATCTGCATTGAAATTCTTGTGTTAAATATTAAAGGTCAATATGACAGTATTCAGCCCTGAGGCCCTCCCTCCTGGGAGACCCTCCCTCCTGGGAGACCCTCCCTCCTGGGAGGCCCTCCCTCATGTGTTTTGGCTTTCTTCCATGTGAAGAGGTGGTTTCCCTCTCTGGAGGCCTTGAGGAGCAGGAAGAAAGCAGCCCTCACTAGACAACCAAATATCCCGACATCTTAGCATTGGGCTTTCCAGACCCATGGCTGTAAGACAATATACTCTTATTTATGATTAAAACATGGCTTACAGTTTTGAACATAGGAACAACTTGAGTTTTCTACTTTTAGTTCACTTTTTTAATTGCTGGAAAATTCTAGAATATGCATATATATATACATGTATGTATATAATGAATTCATTGGTTATATAGTTTGAATGTATCTGCTTTTTCTGTTTTGTTTTCGAGACAAGGTCTCACGGAGCCCACGCGGATCCTGAACTAGCCACATAGCCGAGAAGGATTTTAAATATCTGATCCTCCTGTCTCTGCCTGTCAAGTGCTGGGATTACAGGTCTTTGCCCCACTACTCTCAGTGTATGGGGATCTAGGTAGCTAAGGATTGAATCCAAGGCTTTATTCCTGTTTGGCAACCACTCTACCAACTAATCTACATCCCCAGCCATGAGAAAATACTTATAAGTATATAAGCCTGTGGTATTTCTGTCATAGCAGCATGAAACACACAGAAACTACTGAAGGGACTTTGTCTCCTCACCTGAATCTTTCTGTGGTCTGAGAAGACGTCAGAGACCACTGGCGGTTCAGGTTCTGCATCCTCTTGATCTCCTTGTCATTCAAGGGTAACCGGTACCCCAACTCATTGAGACGGTCTAAATCTGGAGCCATGCTGCTAAACCTTAGCATCTGCCCCTGTCGGTGACATTGAAAAGCCAGTTCAGACCCTCATCAGGAAAGGCGGGGGTTGTCTTTACTGTGAACTGTGCGTATCTGACATCAGGAAAGTCCTGGCTCTGGGTCTGTTGAGTTCCGAGAGGCCAGGCACACCCTCCAGAGCAATGCCAGCCCAGATCTCCCCAGCTTTCCCTGCTGAGGTTGCTGTTCTACTCGGTTACCCACTATCCTCTGATGGACGGTAGAGGCTTACATGGAATATCTCATTTCCAGGATTGGTTTACTCTCCACAGAACAGAGGAAGGATAAAAATTATGCTGATGACTGAAAAGTTCTTAAACTCAATTGATGTATGCGAATATACCCCTTTTTATTCAATAACAGCTATGATATAGTTCTTGCCATAAATAAGCATTGTTATACTAGGGTTACAAGGAATCACTTATTTTATCCTTAAAAGAAATCTCATGATGGAAAGACCACTGCAGTTCCCTTTTTAACGATGAAGAAAGGGAGGGACAAGGAGTAAGTGGCTCTAGGTGGTAGACCCAGGTACAGAGAAGTTGCTCAGCTCTTGCTAGAAGGTACATGCACATGTGTATGCATATAGAGACCAGAAGCCAGTCAACATCAAGAGTTTATTCTTCAATTGTTCTCTACCTAATTTTGTGAGACAGGGTCTCTTTCTGAACCCGGGGCTCACCAATTTAACAGGATGGGAATAACCAGCAAGCCCCAGAAACCCTTCTGTCTCTACCTCATAGGTGCCAGAAGGCACAAGACAGAATGGCCAGCTTTTTACATGCCTACTAGAGATCTGAACTCAGGTCCTCATGATTACATGGCAACTACTTCACCTAATGAATAAGCCATCTCCCCAGTCCCCACATGGAGGATTTTAAGCAAAAGGATACATGATAAAATTCGCAAGTCTACTGCATTTTTAAAGTCTGGTTTAATAAATATTTAAAATTATTGGCAATCCAATAAAAATTTTCTTCTTTTAAAAGTTGTATTAATATTGTTAATTGATAAAATCGTACTGTAAACAGTTATGGGATCAATGTAATGTTCTCATAGGGAAACAATGCAGGCTGACCGAATCCACATAATTAAGCGGAACTTTAAAGACAAAAGGTCTCTCTGTATCTGAGAGAAAGGAAGTGGGAGGGGTAGGTGAAAGGTCTACAGGAAGCCTCATAGCTTGGGATGCGGTAGGCTGAACTGGGAGGGCATCATGTTAGCGCTGTGGTGGGGTATGCTTGGGAACTTAGAAGCTATGATAGGCATGGCATGGTGGTGGGACTAGAGGAGGAAAGGAGGGTTGGGGTGGTCCTTATGGACTGATCCTGGTAGGGCTCTGGTCACAGCAGGGCAGCTCATCACCAATACACTGTTCTGTCCTCTCAGGGGGCAGGAAGAGCCAGGCGAGTTTCAGTGGGGGGTCAGAGGGAAGTGGTGGGCAGTGAGTTTACCTCAAGATTTTGAGGAGATGGGTAAAATGGGGAAGGAAAATTGGCACACGCTTACTCTCAGTTCTTCCATCCTTTCCTGGATAGTGGAGAGGTCGGACGAGTGCGTAGGGTCCTGGGCTTGGAGGATGTCCTCGGCTTCCATGATCCAGGCCTCTAGGGCTTCTAAGCTCTCGGCAAATGTTTCATAGTCAACAACTCCAGCCTATGTTTTCAGAAAGAAATTGGCATTTCAGTGAAGGAAATGGACATTTTTATGAAAGTTGGTGAAAGGGCAAGTGTCTTCTGTCATACTCCTTCATGAGAGGCTCTTCCTAAAATGACATGGCAATAGTGGTATTTTCTTCCTCATTTGTGTAGATTTCATTTGTTTCTGTGTAGGATCCCCTAACAGCCAATTAAAGCCATTATTTAAATACACATAAACCATTTTCAAAGTATCTCGGTTCTTGCTCAAGGCTATTAAATCCATATGAAGTCACTTAGTGTTGGCTCATTGGGTATACTGTGAAGGTGGGTATGATGTAGGGGTTGGCCTGCTAAACTAAACCAATTTTAAAAGCAAGTTGTAGAGAACAGTGAAAAGCAGCAACCTTTCCTTGACCCCACCGGGACTTCTAAGTTTGATTCCTGGTTTTTTTTTTTTTTTTTTTTTAATGTTTCCTTGTCGCAGGAAGTGTCATCTCAGCACTGGAGAATCTGCTTCCTGTTGTTTGTCCCCCAGACATGACAAGCGCCCAGTCCAGAACACTCTCGCCGCTGGCTCCCCACCTGCAACACCACTTGCTGCTTGCAGAGCGCCTGCTCCAGGCTGCACAGGCGCTGACTGAAACAGAGCTGCTCGCACTGAATGGCTGCAGCGGCCGAGGCATCCACCTGTTGCCCCAGCTGCTCTCCTAGCTCGCGGAGGACGAAGAGCGAGTCCTTGACTGTCCCCAGTCCCTTGAGAAGGTCCTAAAGGAGAAGACAAGGCACTCATTGTGAAGCATGTTACGTGTCCTCCTTGGTGTCACCGGCATTTGGCAAAGGGCCACACACATAGGTAGGAAAGATTCCTGTGTGTTCATTACAATAAATACCTTTACCTTTAGAAAAGTCATCAGGGCTTGGCTCTAATTTTTAAAAAAAATATGAATTATGTGTACTAACAGTTTAACTATCCATATTTACACACACACACACACACACACACACACACACACACACACACACACACACACAGAGCATTCTTCTGATTAGGCTAGGGATGCAGTTCAGTGGTTGAGTACTTGCCTAGAATGAACACATACCTATCTCTAGTTCCAGGAAAAGACAGAGGGCTTATAACACAAGCCACAGGAGCTCATTATAGGACTTGAGAGAAATGCAAATGATGATGAACGTAAGTAAAGGAAAGAGAGAAAGAACCAAACCAAGGAAGAAGGGAAAGGGAGGAGAAAGAGAAAGGGGGAGAGAAAAGAACAAAGGAGGGAGGGAGGGAGAGAAAAAAGAAAGAAAAGGGGAAGGAAGAAAATAGGGAAAGGAAAATGAGGGGATGGAGGGATCCTGTGAGAGAAGGAGATAGATATATATCTCCATATATATCTATATTTATATATATATGTATATGAATATATGGAGAGAGAGAAATAGAAAAAGAGAACAATGAAAGAAAAGAAACCACGATACACTAGATGAGGCAGTAACTAGAAACCTTAGGTCATAATTTTTCTTGCTCTCTCTCTCTGTTTGTATATGTATATGTATATGTAAATGAACATGAAAATGTAGATGTAAATGTATATGCAAATATAACGGTATCAAACATATGTAAATATATGTAAATGCATGCATAAATGCATACTCAAATGCATATGAAATGTGTATGTAAATATAATTGTATCAAACTGAAAACATGCTGCTTTTTGACTTTCCTACTTATTTTTACAGAGGCCTTGGGCATTAGTCTAGCTACGGGCACCTCACTGTAGCTCCAACAGGGCTCAGGTACCAGTGAGGTGTAGAGGGCCGGTATAGTTCAGGTGGGCAGGGCTAAGGACCTTGTCCACCTTTATTTCCACAGCACCTCCAGCTGTGTTTTTATGAAATTCAAGTGTATGTTCATAACCGGGAGCCAATGGGGATTCCCTGATGCTGGGTTCTATGGTGTAGTAACAGATCACAGTGGGCTTCCACTCCTGATGACTGCTGGGGTCCCACCAGGACAGGATGCAGAGTGCACATCCTGCTCTGCCTGGATACTGCTTCCTGTGAGAGAAGGGCAAAGTGCACCTTTAACCTTGACACTGACGAAAAAGTGTGCCTTGATTCAGGGGCACCAAAAATGACCGATCTTATAAAGATAAACTATGTCACCAAAAACAAAGATTATAATAACCTGTCACTTTAAATCCGTATTTAAACTGATGGAACAAGCTGGTGTTTATGTAGCTTTTTTATAACTCGACCACTTTAATAAACTGATTTGGAAAAGCTTTTAAGAAAATCTTTGCAACAAAGATCATTAAAGACGAACAAGGACAAATAATAAGAGCCAAGTAATGGATGGAATAAGAGAAGGCCTTGCTTGAAAGCCCTAAGTAGGTTATTGGCAGCTACGGTGGAAAAGGGAATCATTTAAAAGCTATTAAAAAGTGTATCAGCGAGCTGAGACAGACTTCTCTCTGCTGTTAAATTCCTGAATGAAGCTGTTGTCCAGAGGCACCCGTAGCAGATAACAAATCTAATTGGACGATATCTTCAACAGTGGATTTTTTTTTGAAGACCTGATTTCCCCATATGGTTACATCTTACAGTGACTATTTCAGTATGAACAATAACATACATTTCCCCCCATGGATTATACTCCATTAGGGAAAAGTGGGGAGAGCTATTCATTTTAAAAAAAATGAAATAATGGGAAAGAAACTCACAAATGTTAAACATGTGTGGAAGGCTACCAGGCTTGACCACATGGGGATAAACTGTCTCATGAATTCAGAGTGCCCCAAAGCTCACACACAGCTACACCAGCCCTGTAAAACCCATGACACTGAAGGACACCAGGTTGGGCAAGCCCCCAGGAAGTTCCTGGACATACATTGCAATCCTGAATCCACTGGGTAACTTCATCATCTGCAATGTCCTTGTTAGTGACTGCCTTCAACAGCGCACTGGTTCGATCCTCTTGTTGTTGGACAGCGGAGGCACACTGCTTTGTGTAGTCCTTGTATCTCTGCCAGAGCTGAAGGAGGGCCTTGCTGGAGTGCAGCTGCTCTGCAATCTCTTCCAGTAAGTTACTCCATCTACGAGCAACAGTGAACACTTAGGACATCACCTCTCACCAAACGCTGTCACATAGTGCTTTATTTGTCTTGGTTCTGGTTCACGTGAACATGGACGTAACAAAGCAATGACTCATATCTGTTTAACACAGTAAAGACTAATAGGCCACGCTCGTATTTCTCGTATTCCAAGGGGATGAAAACTATCTTTGGGTTGAGAGCTAAAAAGCCTTCTTTCTGGTTATTTTTCATTAAATTCATTTCGTGTAAAAAAAAAAAAAAAAAACATTAGTACAATAGACTGTAAACGCCAGAAAGTTTTCATTCTATCCTATTTATAATAAGATGCAAAATTAGCCTGCTTCATACCTCATGTTGACTTCCTGCAGGGTGCTGGAGAGCGTTTCTGTCACGGGTGGGTGACACTCCTTCAATAACTGGCTGGTGATGGAGCTGAATTTCGACAAACCCTCTTCCTGCTTTTCTAGGCTCTCATGAAGATTCTGCCCAAAGAAAGAGTCCCCCGGATGACCAACAGGAACTAATTCTAATGAGCGAATTTAAAATCATTTAGTCATAGGCACGAATGTGTCGCTCCTCTGCTTTTAAAAAAGATAAGCATTTCCTTCTTATAATTTTGTTCTGCAAGAAGAGTCACAGCAATTGAGCTCTCTTATGCTACTATGTGGATTCTTCCTAGAAAATTCACAAAGGATGTCCTCCTTGCCCAAGGAGGAAGCTGTAGCCACAGTCCAGGTACTATCTCCCACACTGTGGCTCTCTCTGATGCTCAAAGTCAAAACTCAGGCCTCTGTGTCGTTAAACATCTAGAGTGGTTCTCCCAGGAACTGATAAGTGTGACATCAGATCATAGCTTTTCTGAAGATCACCTCTAAACTCTATCTCATGCAAAGAATTTCCCATGTTTTTATCGCTTAACTGACAAAAACAAAAAATAGCTGCGCATACCCGTAGGGCAATCATTTTGGATAACTGTCCAAATACATTCATGTCTGTTTATATTATAGGATGATTAAATTAATCTAATTAACACAGCATCACCTCACGTACTTAATGACTTCTGTCTAGAACAGTGGTTTTTACCCCTCCTAATGCTACGACCCTTTAATACAGTTTCTTATGTTACTATGGTGATCCCCAACCAAAAAGTTGTTTTCATTGCTACTTCCTAACTGTAAGTCTGCTACCATTAGGAATAATAATGTAAATATCTGATATGCAGATGGTCTTAGGCAGCCCCTGGGAAAGGGTCACTCAACCTCCAGGGGCTCACAACCCACAGGTGGGGGACCATTGGTCTGGAACTCTCAAACTCACAGAAAGAGAGTAGAAGGATGGCTATTAGAGGCATGAGAGAGGGGTGATAAGGAAAGGTGAGATGTTCATGGAGAATAGCTCCATCCAGGCAAGAGAATTGACGCCCTGATCTTCATGCACCAAATGGTGGCTATGGTTAATAATACTGCACTGTATACTTTTGGGATCCCTTAATGCAAAGAGGATTTGTTAGACAGGCTTGGTGAAGTCTTCTACCTAGCACCAGGGAGGGGACTAGAAGAAAGATGTTTCTCTGGACCAGGTACAACATCACATACCATAATCCTAGCACTAGAGTGGCCGAGGCAAGGGAATCGTGAGTTCCAGGTTACCCTGAGCTACGTGATGAGACCCAGTCTCTTGCCTCTGTGCTGTGTTTTCCTGGAAATATTGTTTAAATGGTAGCCTCAGTTCCTAGTAAAAGAGAAGTAGGCTATAAAAAATATAGTACTGTTTACCAATATCTAATTTCTTGCAAATCAAAATATTCATGGAAAAGTCCCTTACATTGTCCCTATCTTGAGACAAATTTCAGGTATTAAATGCAGAATACGGTAATTTTAAAAGTTCTCCAAATTAAAAAAATAATGTGATTTTAAGTTTACTATGCCCAACGTGAATTTTAACGGTTCTTAGTAATGGCAACGAGTCTTAATTTTTAAAGAAACATTTACACATTTCAGTCTTCCTCTTTCCCAAATGCACCCTCAAAAGGCATCCCCTTATGAAAGTCTGCCTAGGAGCTCAGCAGTGTATTCTTGCAGATGTCAAGTCAGGAATGTGGGCTCGATGAAAGAAGGCACATGCTGCAAACCCCACCCCTTGAGGGCCGGCCCTGCCCAGCCCATGGTCTGTGTATGTTAGCCAGGAAGAATGAGCAGTGGCAGATCAGCGTGGCACAGTGCCCAGGTACGCGAGGAGGTGAAGACGGCAAAGACACGGGCCATGGACCCGAGAACAGCAACCTGAGAAGTGAGCAGGAGCTGGATTTAAGACAGACAGCATCAACTGCATTCTGGGTGAATACAGCGTGGATAGAGACACAGGAAAAGCAAACAGTGAGTGCCGGACAGAGGGTGGTGTGGTCATTGCCTCGGCCAACGGGATGCTACTGATGAATCTGAAAACTATGGTTTAAGTGTTTACAACCTGGCTGTTTTCCTTTCCGTTTTCTAGTTTCTTAGAAGATATTTGGAGAGGCAGAGTAAGGAAAGAAAGGGAAGCCACACTTGGGACGGCAGTGGGACAGGGAAGTGGATTTGAGTAATCATCTCATTAAACATACACTTAAGTAATTTACATAACAGGATGTTAAAAACCACTTCTAGATCAGCTAATCTAGTATTTGCTACCCACAAGCAGGTGTGATAAAGTTAAAATAAAGCAAGGAAATTAATATTTTAAATAATAAAATGCAAAGACCATAAGACAATATTTTAGAATGATATTTTTGCTTGCTAATTTTTTGTGGTTGTTTTCTTTAATGAAAAGCAATGTTAAGGTGCAGTAAACTTCTTATTACCTGAAGATTGTCAACCTGAACCTGAACAGCTTCAGAGGAACCAGTCAGCAGACGGAATCGAGACAGAGCGTATCTGGCTTCCATGATGTGACTGTTGATCTCATCAAAGGCTGCTTTGTGACTGCCCCACTGGCCAAGCACAGATGTCAGCAGCATCTTTAACTGCCCAACCTTTTGGAAAGAAGAACACTTGTCATAGCTACATACTACTTCGTATGATAGAACAGAAAAACATTAACCACTGAAATGCTACCCTGGGGGTCTAGGCACTAAAACCAGATGAGGCTGTTGTGAGTTGCCCAATGTGGGTTTTGGGAATTGACCCTGGGTCCTCTGAGAAATAAGTAAGTGCACTTAACTGCTAAGCCACCACTCCATGCCCCAACTTAACATTTTTAATAGCATATATTTCTTATATAAAGCAATAAATGGGTTTCATAGTGATATCTGTGTTCAAGTCCATAATGTACCTTGACCATACTGATTCCTTACCACCCTCCCCTACACATGCCTTCTTCTAGTCCCCTTCCTTTCTCCAAATAGTCCCCTTCCAATTACATGTTATATATGCATGCATATAAAATGTAGGTTTCACATACAAAAATAAACAAAAAAGCAAAAAAAAATTGCAATCTTTGTCTAAGTCTGGGTTAGTTTTCTTAATATGATTACCTCCAGTTTCATTCCTTTTCCTACAAATGACACAATTTCATTCATCATTAGGAAGGGACAAAACTCTGTGGACATCTGCTACAATTTTCATCCATTCATTGGTTGACAGACACATAGGCTGAATCCATAACTTTGCTATTGTGAATGTGCAGCAATAAACATGGGCCTGCAAGTGTCTGCAGCATGTGGCTTTGGTTCCAACGACTACATTTCTGTGCTTGTTCCTCCTCTGTATTTACTGCAAAGAGGAAATCTTGCTTTGGACTTCTGCATGTCATTACTAACCTAACATGGTCCTTTGAATATGGAGTAAGTACGGTGATGGACACATCATATACGTTAATCTGCATTTGCTTTCTCTGCTTTTCTTTTTCCTCCTCAACATAAAGGGAAAATGTTGAAAGCAATTGGGATACTATCTGATGGGCCACAGGACTAAGAATGTGCTGCCTCAGATGTAAGGTCCAGGCCAGAGGTGCAGGCGGGGGCAGGGCTGTCATAATGAGCCCTAAAACAAATGCGAAGATGCAGGGGGAGGATCCGCGAGGTGTTCTGCATAGCCTGTTTCTTCTCTGCATTGTTGTTTGGTTTTCACAAGGCAATATTCCAGTGAGAGAAATGCTTAATGGATGACAACATGGCAAGTTGTTCCCAAGCCTTTGTGGTGATTCATACAAACGCATAAAATAAAACAGATTTAAAGCTATGTCAAAGATAATATGGGGCTAAAGTGGAAGGCTGGTCTGGGGAAGAGCCCATGGATGGTAGGAGGTGTGTGACTTCTCTGTTCAAGCACATTTCTGTACCTTGACAGGATTCACTCCCCACGACTCTCCCTCATCTCTCCAGCCCATGTCCCTTTCCTTTTCCAAAGCAATCCTCTTTCTATTTGTTTGTGTGTGTGTGTGTGTGTGATGTGTGTGTGTGCATGTGTATGTGTGTATATGCAGGTATGGATGCAAGTGTGTGTATGTGCATGTGTGTGGATGCAGGTGTGTGTGTATGTGCATGTGTGTGTGCATGCATTTGTGGATACAGGTGTGTGTGTGTGTGCATGTGTGTGGATGTAGGTGTGCATATGTGTATGCGTATGGATGCAGGTGTGTATGGATGTGCATATGTATGTGTGCACATGCATTTGTGGATGCATGTGTGTGTGCATGTGTGTGGATGCAGATGTGTGCATGTGCATGTGTGTAGATGTAGGTGTGTATGGATGTGCATGTGTGTGTGGCATGCATTTGTGGATGCATGTGTGTGTAAGTGCACACTTGTGTGTGTGCACACATGCCCTCAGCTGTTTGCCCCTCAGCTCCAGTCTGCAGGATGTGGATAACTAAGCACTCAGACTCTGATGTACTGGGGACCCTTGTGACCTTACACAGTGAGGCACAGCACTCACTGTCACACTTACTCTTCTTATCGGTAGATTGAGCACATTATTGAGGGTATTATCAAGTCTCCTTGTAGAGATTACATTTTACTGGCAGAGACTGAGGCATTCACGGGAATGATATAGTATGCTAGGAGGAGAAGCAGGCAATCCGAGGTCTCTGAGCTCAGGTCATGCCTATTGGGCTCAAGCAGAGAGTGAAACCAGTGTAGCTAAGGCGGAGAGACCTTGCAGGGTCAGAGAGACACTGGGAAGTGGGGTCACCACCCAGCTCTGGTTTCATTCCTTGGGAGACCAGAAGCCACTGCAGGATTTTCAACACGAGGATGTTCTGATATGACTTCATTTGAACTGCCTCTTCTGGGATATCGATTGCTTAAGAGACCATGGAAATCATCCAAGCCAGAGATGGCAGGAACATAAATCAAGGTGCGAGCAGCGGGGATGGGTTGGATTCTAATCTATTCTGGGAGTAGATCTGCCAACATTTCCTGATGAACTAGGTATGGGTATGAGCAAAGGAACAGAGTGCAAAGTGGCTTCCAAAGATTTCTGCCCAAGCAATTGGCACGACAGAGTTGCCATTAACAGAGATGGTAGCAGGAGCAGGTTTTGTGGGAGAAAACTGTGGCTTACTTTAGGCATAATGGTTTGAAATGCCTGTTGGCCACAGGTTTCTCTTTCTGTCTCTATTAGAATTCTGGGAGAAACTAAAGATATGGCCAGGCTCACTGGAGAATTATCGGAGCCTAGATGGTATCTGTGACTATGAGGATGGGTACAATGAGGAGAGTGATGTTTACAATAAAGTTTATTACAGGAAACACTAGAAATTAAAAGACATTGATGAAACAGCCTCAACAATGCCAAGGGGTGACGCAGAGATTCGAGAATTATTTACTCGGTTGCTTTCAGCAAACGTCAACCCCGAGTTTCACGGGAGCAGGAGCTGGGTCTTGGGAGCAAGCCTACCTTGTGGTCTAAACTGGCCCAGGTCTGGCTCAGTTCCCGCAATGTGCTCATGACACTGCCAGAGGCCTCCTCCTTCTTGTTCTGAATCAATGCAAGTCCATTCTGCTCAATTTTCTCTACTTCCTTTTCTTTTGCTTTAATCAAATCTTCCAGTTCCTGAAAGATTAAAAAAAAAATATATAGTTATTTTAAATTGTTCTATTATAGAACTCTGGGGTGCACCGAAATTGAGTCATTATAGTTTCATGGGCTAAAACCCTGCCACTAATCCAAAAAGATTACCATTCTCAAAAGAGGGTCTGTATGGTGATACTTCTTCCTATACTTAAGTGTTAAAAAAAAGAAAGTCTTTTTATCCTTAGTAAATTAGCATAACCTGAAAAATATAAAATCTGATCATCTACCAGATAAAGAAATGTCATTATATATTTTTTCAAAAAGTTATGTGAAAGAAATACATATCCAAAATTGTAATATGATTATATTCTTAAACCCAAACATGCTGATTCTTTTAAGTCACGTGGCCTAAACCAGGACAGGATGGTCCCTGCGACCCAGACACAGTTTTGTGGCTCTTTAGTGGTGTTACTCTGTAAGTGAGGAACTTTCACTGAGTCTCAGTGTCTCCAAATGGGGACGTTAAAGACTGGGAAGGAATTACTGTTATCTTCTCTTTCTCCGGGACTCTGATTTTATGCGGTTCCGCAAGGCTACCGGTTTCCTGTGTCTTAAATCTCCATTTTCTTTGGAAGGAGCTTTTATGACTGTTAGAATAAAATGTTCAAAAAATAAAAAGTGAAATGAGGAAAGGCTCAGAGCTCATCCTTAAATCATACATTATAGGGGGCTGGGGTGGTTGTTTGTGGTTAAGAGCACTGACTGCTCTTCCAGAGGACCTGGGTTCAATTCTCAGCAACCACACAAACATCTTAAAAAAAAAGAGTTCATTTATTTAAAAGCAATCCTACCCCCAACTTCTATCTGAATGCTACTGAGGCTCAGTGAAGAAACAGGGATTGCCTTCAACATTTTCTATAGATGAAGGAGCAGGAAATCAAGACATTCAAACTCCTTGAGGTCACAAAGCTGCTGAGGTCTGCAGTGGAAAGTGAGGATTTTTATGAGGGGCTTGTGGGGGGCCCACTATACCCAAGTCTGTAGAGGGGTGGGAATCTCATATTGGGGTGATATGATAAACTAAGTATTAAGCTATGGTCACATGGTCAGATTCAGATACATATATCAGGAATTAAAGTGGATCTGAAAACCCTTGAGGTTAGAAGGGAGAATATTTCAAAATGTTTTAAGTTCAGATAAAATTAACTATGCAAGAACAATATTTGTCCTTCCTATTGATTCACCCAAATTTTAGTTGTTTTGTCTGAGTATATCCATGCATGTGTGTGTATGAATATAGAAGCCATGCCAATTTGGGGTGTCTTCCCCAGTCACTTATCTTCTGACACAAGGTCTCTCCCTAAACCTGGAACTCAAAGATTGGTTACACCAGCTACTCAGCAATCCCCAAAGATCCTCCTGTCCACATCTTTCCAGTGCTGGGATTCCAGACACCATCACGCCCAGCTTTTATGTGGATGCTGGCCATCTCAAACCAGGTCCTTAATGGTTGTACAACAAACAACTTCCCACCTCAATGATTCATATAAGGGTAAAGGTATTGTAGCTGAGTAGCGATTAGTTAAGTGTTTACGAGAAGTCTCCACTCAATGAAGGACAAATATTGTGCTTATTTTGATATTAGGGAAATGATTTTTATTGTTATACCATTCTTTCATTTATACTTTTGTCAATATCATGACAGCATTGATAATCACCGGGTGGAATCTAATGATTACTGAGGATAACAAGTATAGAAAATGTAATTAACTTCTCGCTTTATTTCTGTATTTTTCCTAAGAATGAATAACCATGCACGATCATCCCAATTTATATTTAATATGCAGTATGTATTATATCTACTTACATGTTAGTATTTAATAGAGACCCCTAAGAATCCTTCCAATAAGATCCTAAGATTGAATTATTAGAATTAAATATATCTTCATTCATCCACAGTGGTAAACCTTCTTAGAGAGCAATACTAAATGGATGATCCATGAAATATACACCTCAGAAGAGCTGCCTGTACCTGGGCACAACCCAGGAGCAAAGCAGGATTGAAATATATTTCTGTGCAAAGTAAAGGTGTGTTTGCCTTTCCTTTCAATAATATTTTTTTTAAATTGTTCTGGTTCTGATCAATGGAGGCAAAAGCCAATCCTAATATTTCTGTAACAGTAAATTATTTTCAACTTGGATTAATGCACAAATATCAGTGTTTATATTGCATTCGATCAATAAATCACCTCTAAAAGAGACTGGAAAAGTATTCAAGCTTTTTAAAACAAAACAAACCCCAAATCCAGTCACTGATTTAAGTACACTGGCTTGAATTTCATGCTGTGGGCCAAAGAAACAATTTCTCAAAAATGACAATAAATTTTATCAAGGTTTGTAGAATTGCCAATTAGGACCCGCCAGTTAGGCTATTGTGATTTACATATGATGTCCTAGAATAACTGTGTGGGCTCCTCTCTGGTCTCTCAGGTTTGAAAGAAATGGTTTTTCATTTCAATCAGGAATTGGCATCAGCATAGAATTCTTTAAACCACAATGTAAGTTTTGTCTCTGACACTGCCTAAAGTGACCCTCTGGGAGTCTGACTTATGTCCCACCGGCAACAAAATTTGGCTAAACTTCTGCAATATTTTTCAGATATCAATATGTCTCCCTATTGAAAAGAAGACATATATAGGACTAGAATCAAAATAGAAAAAGAGCATGAAACAGAAGAAAAAACTAGTGAGAAAGAGAAACTGGAAAGATGGCTTGGTGGTTAAGAGTACTGCTGTTCCAGAGGCCTGGGGTTCAGTTTCCAGCACACAAGTACCTAAAACTCCAGGTCCAGGGGATGCAATGCCTTCTTTCAGCCTCTGGACACACACACACACACACACACACACACACACACACACACACACACACGGGGGGGGGAGGGAGAGAGAGAGAGAGAGAGAGAGAGAGAGAGAGAGAGAGAGAGAGAGAGAGAGAGAAATCAGGTAAATCTTTCTTTTAAGGAAGAGAAAACAAGAGAGAGAAAGAAAAGGAAGGGATCAGATGGCTACAGGATCAAACTCCAAGGAGAATGCCAACAGGCAACCTTTCAGTAGTAAAGTGACCTTGACCACGAGCCTGGGAAGCGTTCATCTTGCTGACGTTAACATGTAGGGGTTGCCTTTTAAAATTAATGGAAATATTTTAACTTTGAGGGCTCAGCAAAACTATCACTTTTCAACCTTAAAAGCGAATTTTTGAAACGCTGGCTTATTTTTCAGATTTTAGAATTTATGGTCTAAATTGGAAGTACCTCTGGCCTCACAGAAGACACAAAATCCAATGAGAGCGGTTGACAGGCATATTTGGTCTTCAGTCTTTTATACATCCATCATTTGATGGAAGGCATTAAAATGTTAAGTGTTTCTCACTGGACAGAGTGGGTACGCTCCTGTAATCCCAGCACTCAGAAGGCAGAGACAGGTTGATCAGGAGTTAAAGACCAGTCTTGGCTACCTACTGAGTTTAGGGGCCATCTTGGACTACATGGGACTCTTGCTAGGTGGTAGTGGTGCACACCCTTAATCCCAGCACTCAGGAAGCAAAGTCAAGTGGATCTCTGTGAGTTTGAGGCCAGCCTGGTCTACAGAGAGCGTTCCTGGATAGCTAGAGCTGTTACACAGAGAAACCCTGTCTCAAAAAGAGCATTTTGACATCAGACATAGAGATGCAGAGTTTGGAGTTTGCACAGCTGGTTTTTGGTCTGTCTTTGGTCCAGTATTTCCTCACTATGCTACCTTTCCTACATTTTGGAATGGTAATGTATATTTTATGACATTATGTGTTGGGAGTATGTGATCTGTTTTTTTTTATTCTGATTTTATAGGTGATTATAGTTCAAAGACTGCATGCGTCTCAGAAGAGACTGGACTTCAGACTTTTAAGCATTGTTGAGACTGTGATAGACTATGGGGACTTTTGAAGTTGGACTAAATGCATTTTTGCATTGTGATATTGTTACAAGCTTATGGGGGCCAGGAAATGGAATGTGGTACTCTGAATGTAATTGACCCCCCCCCATAAGCTCATAGGAAATAGCACTATTAGAAAGTGTGGTATTGTTGAAGTAGGTGTAACCTTGTTGGAGGAAGTGTGTCACTATGGGGTGGGCTTTTGAGGTATCTTTTGCTCAAGCTTCCCTCAGTGTGATTTTCAGACCATTTCCTGTTGTCTGCAAGATGTAAGACTCTCAGCTACTTTGCCAGTACCATGTCTGCCAGCATGGTGCTGCATGCTCCTCACCATGATGACCATGGACTGAACCTCTGAAACTGTAAGCCAGCCCCTATTATAAGAGTTGCCATGGTCATGGTGTCTCTTCACAGCAATAGAAACCCTAAGACACAGTCCTAGAAAAGGAACTGGATAAGTAAGTGTAAATCATTATTTACAGTGCTGGTAGAAGACTAAGTTCTTTGACAATTATAATTAATTTAAAATGTAACTGGATTTTTTTAAACCTCAGTAAATATGTATCTTTCTTCCATTAAAAAACAAAAACAAAAAAACAAAAAACAAACCTAATAATTTCAGACAGCTTCAACTGAAACCACTCTCGGACCACAGTCTCTTCCTTTTCTTAACTATAAGGCTTTGTGTGAGGGCTTAAGGTGGGCCATCACTCCCAACCCGAACTTATGTGGGTCCTGGGGAACCCAAATGGATCCTCACATTTGCATGGAAAGCATTTTACCCTCTGAGCTATGTCCTCAGTCCTTGTATTGACCTCTTTAAGGAAAAAAATAATTTGGGTAAATGTACACATATATCTAAAATATTGGTAAGTCTTAAATCTGATGATCAGTATTTGGGATTCTGTATCTACTTATGTGAATATTTGATCTTTCCTATTCTATAATATCAAAACTTTAAAAACAGGTGATGCAGCCTAATAGAGTTGGAAGAAGAAAAAGAAAAAACTAACACGGCATGATATATCACTGTAATCCTGGTACCATGAATCCTAAGGCTGGAAGACTGCAGGTTTAAATCAGCAGTGGTTAGATAGTAGAACTCTTAAAATCAAGTAAATAACAACAACAAAATGAGTACCTGATCAACCTGATCATCCCACGTAATGAAAGACAAGTGTCTGCAGATGCAATTATTAAGAACGAGTTAACCCATAATGCTTGAACCAGCAATGCCCTCAGCACAGGCCTGAGGTGTGAGGCAGCCCTGGGAGCCATGTCTGGATACGTTACCTGACAGTCCTTCAAGGCATTCTGAACGGAAGTCTGGTCACCAATCTGCTGCTGCTCTTTCAGCTTCTTCTCCTGGTTTTCAAACCAAGCTTTCAGAGACTGTACACTGTTTTCATATTCTGACCAAGACTCCAACAAGCCTTCCAGCAGCTGGATCTAAACAAACAGAAAGACGCAAATTTCAAAAACTTTGTTCTAAAATCAAATCACTAGCACCAAAAAAATTGCCCAATACAATTATTTTTATTTTTATTTATTTATTTTATTTATTCATTTATTTATTTTTTGTTTTGTTTTTCGAGACAGGGTTTCTCTGTGTAGCTTTGCGCCTTTCCTGGAACTCGCTTTGTAGACCAGGCTGGCCTCGAACTCACAGAGATCTGCCTGCCTCTGCCTCCCGAGTGCTGGGATTAAAGACGTACGCCACCATCGCCCGGCCATTTTTTTTTTTTTTAATGAGGAAAGAGTTCTTGAGAAGCAATGAGCATTGGGAAGGACTATGTAGAAGAGCATCATGTACTTGCATGAAAATGGCCTTACAAAACCCTGAACGATAAAATTAAAATGTAAAAAATGGAATTTCTCAAAATACAGTCAATTGCATATGTAAATGAAGAAAATGAAGTTTACCAAGTATCAATCAATGGCTATTATTGGTAAGGAAGAGAAAACTATAGTCAACCGAAGGTAAAGGGAAGAAAAATGAAGAGGCATCTTAAAAAAAAAACAAAATCAGACACACGAAATGTTCAGAGAAGGGAGTCTGTGTAAGAGAGCAAAGGGCCCTAAAGGTGTCCAGGGCGAGGTCACCTTCTGGGTACTGTTGGGAGGCTCTCTGGTGCTTCATCTAGCCACACCCCTTGTGAAACGGTTTCCTGCCCACCGAGAGACTGTTCTTGGGGTCTGCATCCATATCAGAGGGACAGACCACCCAGCTCACCTTCTCACCCACTCGACCTTGCAAGAGCTGCCAACTTTTGTTCATTGCTCCGAGCTGCTCGGCAAAATCCGTCTTATCGCTGCGCTTGCTCTCCACATCCTGACTGCTGATCTGCAGCACTGACTGGTTTACAAAGTCCGCTGTCAGCTGCTTGCAGTTCAGGTCTATCTTGAAACCCTAAAAGAGAGGCAAGAGTTTCAGACAATAAGATTCCAATTGTAAAAGTCTTAGCATGTTCCCAGGAGTTGGAAAGCCTTTGAGAACACACACGTGATAGTTATCACTCCCATGATGTTATCCAAAGCACACAGTCTTTGCTTCTTCACATGACCCGCTAGGTTAGGTCATATATTCATTATGTATTCATTATGTTTATAAAATTGTACACATATAAATATCATATGCATGATATGTTGAAACAGGTAAATTACATCATTATCTTTCAGTGTGTTACAGTTTGAGTGTGTAATGTCCTCTATAGGCCCACGGGTTTGGATACTTGATGCTTCTTGAGAAGGTTATGGAACCTTAAGAAAGCGGAGCCTCACTGGAGGACCTAAGGATGTACATCACTGGGGGCCACCTTTGAGGATTTAGAGTGTGGCCCCACTTCCTGCTCTCTATCTCCTTCCTGTGTGCAGATGAAATGTGATTGGTCAGCATCCTGCTCTTGTTACCAGCCCTTTCCCTCTATTGCAAAATGTATCCCCACTGGAACTGTTACCCAGAATCAACCCTTTCTTTCCTAAGTTGCTGAAGTTGGGGTATTTTGTCACAGTATCTGTACTTAACATTTCCACGCTCTTACTTTTGAATGTCTCTATCTGTTCACCGTGTATAGGATATATACATTCTAAGCCCTGGTTTGAGTTTCTGAGCACCTTCAAATGGATTTCTAGATGTACGTAAATGAAAAATCTCCATGTCCATTACCTTATATTTCTGAAGGTACTCATGGATCGCCTTGTAACCTATTGCATTCTTTATGTCCTCTTCGTCCTTCAGGATGATACTTTCCATGAGTGCGATCCAACTCATGACCTCAGAAATGGCATGGCGGGAAGGTAGCTTATCCATCTGGAGCTGTGAGAGCCAAGACAGAATAAGCCCCGAACACTAAAACTCAGCCCCAACTTCTGGTAACACAGTAGTTCTCAACCTTCCTAATTCTGCGACCCTTTAATTCAGTTCCTCATGTTGTGATGACCCTCAACCATGAGATTATTTTCGTTGCTACTTCATAACTGTAATTTTGCTACTGCCATGAATCATAATGTAAATGTCTGTGTTTTCTGATGGTCTTGGGTGACCCTGGTGAAAGGGTCTTGGACACCCAATGGGGTCGCAAGAGAAATAACAGCCCTTTTATTTTTCAGAACTCTGAAGTTGAAACATCAGACAAACACAGTAACACTAGTCACCTAATGCTCACTCAACATCTAATGCCACAAACATTGCATAAATATTACCTAATTAATCAAAACACGAGCAAGAAAACATATTCTTACTTTATAGCTAGTTTTATGTGTTTCAAAAAAAGCCTTAACTACAAAACATTCAACAGATGTATTTTATTAATTATCTTGTAAAATCTCTCTGTATTATGACTCAGGAATGTTAATAGAGGGAAGAAAAACACCACACTGAAAGATATCATTTTCCCTGCTTTCTGGCATTTTCACATTTATTACTAAGATCCAATTTCCTGAGTATTCACGATATACTAAGAATTCTGATTTTTACTTCATATGCCAAGCAAGTATGCATATCATGATTACAATGATTTACAAAAATAAGAGCAATCATTTAAATATTTATAAATCAAAATTGTCTGTGATGGGTCATGCCTATAACCCCAGCCCTTTCAAAGGCCGAGGCAGGAGGATCACCACAAATTCAAGGCCATCAGGGCTACAAAGTGAGAGAGACCTTGTCTCCAGGTATACATACATATATATATATATGATCTAATTCTATGTGGAAGTGAAAGGACTAAAGAAAATGGGATTGCTCCTCTCTTCTAGGAATATATAGCTGATTGGAGAGAAACAACATGTGTATTAAAAATATCTATCATACCTGACCTACAGTGATGAATACTAAAGAGACAGAAAGATTAAAATGTTCCAGGTAGGTTAGACATATTACCAATAAGAATGCTGTCATGAGCTGATAACATTGCTCAGTGTGGAGCCCCAAATACAATGGTGGGCCCAAAAGGTTATCATAAGCTAAGGAGCCTGTGCCTATCTCTCAGTTTGTGGTAAGTACAATCTGATTTTCGAACAATGTCAAAATGGACCAAGGATCTATTTATCAGAATGCAGCCCTGTTGTAAATGATGTATGACTGTTCTTACACTGAGTTAAGATCCAGTTTCCTTCTTGGATGTAAGACGGCAGGTCTTCTACATAGGTTATAGATCTTCACAATTTTAAGAGGTGCCTACGTTTTATCCATGAAATGTCAGTTTAAACAAGGTCAAAGTTCTCAATTCAGGTTTCCAACACTCTCTCTCACACACATACACACATACACACACACACACACACACACACACACACACAGAGAGAGAGAGAGAGAGACAGAGAGAGACAGAGACAGACAGAGAAAGCGAGCTTTGGGAAGAAATGCTGTCTGAAAAGCTTTTTGTGGAATGGTTCGGTTTTGATACATAGTACAGCAGCAGGAAGAAAAGAAACGTCCTGGTTGCTCTAATTTGCATTTGTGTGGTGGAAATCAACTGTTATCAAATAGACCAGCTTTATCTCGGTACCTGATGGAGCTTCTCCTGCACCACGGGAATGCTTGTCAGTAGGTCAGTCCACTGGCTGTCCATGCGGGACAGCTCGGCACGCAGGGCAGCTGTATCCACTTTCTTTAATCGAAGAAGTTGATTTCCAGTGCTCATGACTGATGATTTCAGGGAAGACTTGGCCTCTACCTCTTTGGAGAACTCCTTAAAAAGATAAAAGTCACAGTGTTCCATTTAGCATCAAATAGCTGGACTTTTCCATTTAAGGACAGGGACCAATCTAGAGCACAGAGCAATTATTTCCATGCATTGAGGGCTCGGTCATGTGGAACTCTTTGGAGACAAACGCACCACACCTTTATCTTCAAAAGAGGCTAATCCATGACCTGAAGACTAATTGCAAGAGGCAACCTGGCACCCCACTGGTTTACATAAATACTAGATACACAGAGTTAACCTCAGAATTGTCTATGGCAGTTTAGCTTCTTACTGTGCCTGTGGATAGTTGGCTTCCTGTGTACTGCTCCACAAATCCAGACTGAGAAACAAAACGAGATCAAATGTTCAAAGTTCTCAGACTTACCAGGAAAGCATTGAGATGATCCCGGACCATTTCCAGCTCTTGTGGGACCGTCACAGATTGTTCAGTCCAAAATGCCAGCCTGTCCTTTGCAGACTGTAGCCAATGAATCAGATCTGTAGATTCACTTTGATACCTTTAAGCATATTAAAGAGTTTATTAATTGAACATTCTGTCTCTATTGTCTGTTGTCAGTTAAAACGAGAGCCCCCGAAAGAGCTGGAAGAAAAGTATATGAGGTTGATGCCCTGAAATTCTGGTCTTTTAATATTTATATCTTAAGTCTGTCCTGGGTTTCCGTGCCCCCATTGCTAAACTGAAGATGAGAATATCTTTCTATCTCCTTGCATTGATGTTCTTGGGAAATATTGGGTCATGGTTATAAAAACCTGTTGGAAATAAAGGTAACAAAAGAAACAATGCTACATTCAGTAAAATTCAAGTAAGTGCCTCCTCTGAATACTTCCCACTGGGATTTCAGTGTAAAATATTCCCCCAGGCATATATATTGCAGGTGTGGTCCCCAGCTGGTGTCCCCACTATATGGAGAGGGGCTGGACATCTAGAACTGGAGACTAACAAGAGGAAGGAGGTCACATGGAGCTGTCCTTGAAAGGTGCCATGTCTGTCTGTCTTTCTGTCTGTCTGTCTCTCTCTCTCTCTCTCTCTCTCTCTCTCTCTCTGTCTCTCTCTCTCTCTCTGTCTCTCTCTCTCTCTCTCTCTCACACACACACACACACACACACACACACACACACACACTTCCAAGCAGCTATAAGGTGAAATGTCTCTTCAGTCGTCTGTTCCTGCCACTACACTATTCTGTCCCAGGACCCAAGACAATATTTCTGACTGACCTTGGCCTGAAACCTCTGAAATGTGAACCACAACAAATATTCCTTCTGATAAACTATTTTTCTCAGCTGTAGATCACAGCAATGGGAATCTAAGATATTCCCTATGGCCTGTCAGGAGGATACTCTTTTTCATTCAGCGTTATCCTGTCTCTAAGGTTTCGCAGCAGCTAGACAAGGTGGGGGCGGGAGAGGTATGGGGGTGGGGGGCTGGAGGTTGGGGGGCTGCAGAGCCAGCTGCATTGGGTGCCCATCTCCCTGCCAGCTTTAATCACACATTTAAAAGAGTAAGAATCCAGTTGGGATACTCTGGTTGTCTTTATTTTCCAAACTATGCCATTTTCTAAAGTTGCATATCTTTTCCAAGGCCGGTATCTACTAGTCTTAGAAATACACCGCAGAATTATCAAAAGCGTGTGCCGAATGCCCATCCCGTTACCTGGTCCAGTGTTTCAGTATGGTCTCCAGTCTGTGGAGTTCCTTGGACACTTTGTTGGTGTTGCTGAGCCAGCGCTCCCCCAGCTGATTTAGCTGACTTTCAAGATCCGAGCAGCTGGCGGACATCAGCAGTCGCTTTCCGTCATCCAACACTTGATACAATTTGGGCTGGTATTCATTAAGGCTGGATTTTAAATGCTAGAACGATTGATGACATGGAGTTAAAAGCTTGACTTCGTGTCCCTGAGCATGATCATTTCTCTGATGTTTCTAACGTTGGTATTATTTGTTACCAAACATAAATTATCTTCACTCTGCAGCTCTGAAAGCTTGAAAATGTATTTATCAAAATATAGATGTTCTCTCTTTTTTAATTTGTTAGGAACTTGATGTGTTTACAGCTGTCAGGCTTAATTATCTCTAAAACAGTATGACACCAAAATAAACTACAAAAAAATGCTTGGTTGAGGTTTGGTTAAAATATTTTTAAAGATTTCAAAATGAGCTCACTTGTTATAAAAAAAATATTGTCTATTTGTCATTTATCTATAATCTATTATCTATCACCCATCATCTATTATCTATTGGCATACCTATTTATCTATCATTTTTATCTATCTATCTACCATCTATTTATTTTGCAGAGCTTAGAATCTAGCTCATGGTACCTTGATTATCAAGAGGGCCTCTATCACCATTACTGAGCTATATAGTACAGATGAAGAAAGATTTTTTTAAAAAATACGAAATGCTAATTAAACCCAGTGGTCATACAAACACACAAAAGATGGGCAAGTAGGAGGAAGGCTTGTTTGAAACAAGGGTTTTAGCCTTAGAGAGAAGGGGATAAGAGGGAAAGCATGAGGTGGGACTGAAACTCATGGGATAATGTATAAAACCATCAAGCAGTAATAAAATATAGCTGGGGGGCAGGGGCAGGGGCAGGGGGTTCATGTTGTACACCTTAATCCCAGCAGTAGGGAGGCAGAGGCAGGCAGATCTCTGGGAGTTCGAGTCTAGCCTGGTCTACAGATCGAGTTCTGGGACAGCCAGAACTATTAAACAGAGAAACCCTGTTTCAAAAAACCGAAATAAACAAATAATAAAAAATAATAAATATATACTTAATCATAAATAAATGATTATTAAGTAATATATGTGATTTACTATATAATTATAAATATATTTATATTCTATAAATAATACAAACACAATCTATGTGCATCCATGAATTTTAGTAATTTTAAAAAAAGTAAAAGATTCAATAAAGTTTAAACTTGTTTGCTAAACAAATGTGCTTAAGTTCCGTTAAAATTATTGGCAAATTTCTTAAGGAAACATTGTCACTCGTAACACTAAGACACACTTGGAAGCCAGACCTGGTAGAGACTTGTCCTTTCCACAAGTCTGTCCTCACTCTCCTCCACGAGGCCCACGCTTGGGATGCTGCTTTCCACCACGTCCAGCTGTCTGCTGAGCTCCTGGCGGCTCTCATCCAGCTGGGACCACATCTACAAACACAACGACGACAGGAATTACTGGGATCCCACACTAGCGAAGCTGGCAAGAAGACCACAGGTTCAAGGACAGCCTGGGCTATTAGAGACAGTGGATCTCAGAGAAGCAAAAGCAAACCATGCAATTAGCACACAAAAAGAACAGCATTCCCCTACGTGTGTAAAACCTGCACTTGCCAGATTCTGCTTCAAGTAATATCAAGAATGTTTAGTTGGTGTTTGTCTTGGGAAACAAAAGGAGGTTCTAAAGCAATTGAGGCAATGGTGGCCCTTAAAAGTGGGCAGCTCTCTGCCTCTCTGCCTCTCTGTCTCTCTGTCTCTCTCTCTGTCAGTCTCTGTCTTTGTCTCTGTGTGTGTGTGTGTGTGTGTGTGTGTATGCACAACAATAATAATAAGAGGTTATGAAATTAAGAGTGGGGGTGTGGGGGTGTTGGAGGGGTAGAAATGAAATAAATAGAGTATTCATGTATAAAATCCTTAAAAAAAATGAAAAACATTAAAAGAGAAGAGGGAGGAAAGGGGGACAAACACAACTCCTAAGACTTTTAAGGGAAATGGGGAGAATAAAGGAACTGGGGCAGTTCAGGGCCACTGACTTAATTACTAACCAAAGGAGGGCACTGGTCTGCCAGTGATTTACACAGGGTTCTGGGGCTAATTACGTAGCCTCTATTTGGTGTTCAAAGTCATACATTTGTGTCAAAGCTAAGACTCAGTCCAAGTCTCTCTGAATCTAGAACATTGGCTTGCAAAATCTTTCTACAATAGACCACATAGTAAATATCTTCAACTTTGTAGATTAATTAGCATCTATTGCAAGCAGTCATGACTGCCCATTGGATGAAGGCAGTAGATTAACAAGCAGACCAATAAAACTATTACATCAGAATAACCTTTACAAAGAACAGGCTACTCTTGGCCCAGGGGCCAACTCCTGTTCTAGAATCTGGGCCCTGTTAATAAATGGCATCCTTTTTTCTGATTATCTATAAGATCTAGTATATAAAAGGCTGTCTGCTTCCCTGTAGAGATGTCATCCTGTGTTCTGATTGTCTTCTTGTTGCATTGGACCACGATATCATCGAGAGCAGTCCTGGGAACATTTTTGCATTTCCCTTGCCTGGGAATCTGGTGGCAACTTGATAAATGCTGAATAAATAAATACTTGATTTCTTCACTTCTGACTAATAAGCAAATGCAAGTCAACAGAAAGAGGGAATGGAATTTCTCAGGCAGAACAGCGAATTCCTAACTAGGACTAAGAACACTGTATATGGCAACTAGGATCTGAACCTATATTTTATTATGTCAGTTCAGAGTTTCAGGTCTGTTGCTGTTTTAATTTTTAATGACATGTATATGTATGCATAGATTCACATGAGTCCAGATGCTCACAGAGGACTTATGGGCAGTCATAAGCCTCCCAACTTAGTTACTAGGAACCAAACTCAGGTCCTCTGTAAGAACAGCAAGTGCCTGTCTTAACCACTGAGCCATCTCTCCAGCCCCCAGATTGCTATTTTACAACAAATGAATCCTTCATTTTTTTTGTTTTCAGACCATTAAGATTTGTACCCAGATGTCTGTCCTCTAGCTTCTAGATTCCAGTGACAGGTCTTATCACAAGAACAATTGCATCGGAGACAGAGCCAGGGATATGCATTTTTCATGTTTTGTGCTTCCAATTAGGTTTTGGGCTTGAACCTCAAGCCTGCAAGCTTTTTCACACATACACTGAGGTTGGGATTCATCCAGCTGACTCACAATATAATGTATCACATACTGAATACAAAAGGAACACACCAACCCTAAACCATAGGAGAGTACCATTCCAAAGAAGGGAGCCCAGTGAGCTCCATTTGCAGCCAGAAAGATGCTATGCATGCAGTCTCACCTCTAGGATGTACTCAAGCTCCACGCCTCTCTTATGGGCCTGTTTCAGCACAGCAGATGCCTGATCCATGCGGTCCCTGTGCAGCTGAGTTTCCTTCACAACGGAGAAGCCGATGATCTTTCTGAAGAGTGTGTCAGTCAAAATCATATGAGATTCCAGACCCTGGAAGTACTCCTGTAAGTTTTGTCAGGCAGAAGAAGATCAGCGGCTCATTCAGACATCCGCTCTAGATGAGAACTGTCTCAGCCGTGGAAGCTGATGGAGCACAGTTAACCCAAAGGGTGTGCCACACCAACTCCGCTGCACCCCATCTTAACTCAGGCACTGTGTGCTTCCTACAGGGGCTTCCTGCAGCATCAAGGCTCTGAGCTCCCTCCCAACTGGCCTTCCCTCGTGACTCCACTCAAGTACAACTCCACATCACTGTGCTGTAGACACAAGCCTCCAAAACAAAGCCCTTCATCTGTGATTAGATGACAGAGGAGAGTTTCCTACCATCATCCCATACACAAGCATATCAGTGACACAGTCACTGACCATCCCTGCCACACCACTGTCCTCCTGTTTCCTCTAGACACATTAATCCTCTCACCCTCATCTTCAGCTCCGCCTATACACTGTTTTTCTTGAGATGTTCTCATCTGACACATCAGTGTCTCTCCATCCATGGCTGGGTTGAGACCGACTCTCTCAACTTACAGTCTATTTGCCTTGCTTACGATATATTGCCAAGCATGACTGGACATACAATAATAGGTTAACAGATATTTTAATTTTCCCTTGTATTTTACTTCCATGCACCAGAACTGTAACCATTGCATGAACTGATATTTTTGAAATATAAAGATTTTTTTTTATATAAAAGGATCTTGGAAGGTGGAGATGAGCCCTATTCTATACCGTTTCCTCTACCCAGGACCATGCATTGAACTGAAGGACTGGAAATTGTTAATAACAGGAGACACTGAGTTCTTGTTTTTCTGAGGGCCCCATAATCTCTTTACTCAACTCATGTCATCCTTATGGCAACTCTGAAGCTCTGTAAAATATTTTTATCTATCCTTTTACAGGTGATAGAGCCACTCAGTCTATGTAGCTGAGCAGAGCAGAGTTAGGTTTTAATTCCTATCATATGACTGTATCTGTGCTTCTCACTAACACTGCAGAGGTCTCCCACAGAGCACGGGCTGGATAGTTGAGTAGACTCAACATCATCACTATCATCATAATGGGTTTGCTGTGGCCAGGAATCAAAACCAGGGCTCATTGACCACTAGGCATCCACTGAGGTATATCAGCAGCCTGTGCTGTTTTATTATTTTATTTATTATATTATCTGAGATAATAACTCATGTATTCACTCCTGCTGAACTTGCTCTTTAGCTTAGGTAGGCCTTGAACTTGAAATTCTTTCTGCTCCCACCTCCCAAGTAGCTGGGATTACAAGCCTGTGACATCAGGCCCGGCTTAGCATCATTATTTTGAACCATCATTAGTTGATGAAATAATCGTATGGTTGGCAATGGCCTATCAAGCCCAACCTGTACTAAGAGTTGAGCTTGCTTTCAACACAAGCCTACCTCCCACTCCGGCCTTGGCAGCGTTTCTCATGGCCGAAGGGTCCCTCTGCTCGGCCCCAGTGGCAGCTGCAGCTGACTCTTTTGAGAGCTCTTCCCTAACTGAGTATCGTTTCTCTGTTATTCTATTGCTCCTTGATCCCAGCTTCCCTTCTGGAACAACTCAGAGTGATCTTTTATTGCTATGGTCAGATTTGAGAACAAACAGCTGTGAACTTTAAAGCAATGTTTTCATAGCCAAATGATAAGGCTTTAATAAATCAAAAAACTTTTTGGACAGAAAACCTCTGGGAAAAAAATTAGCAAAAAAAAAAAAAAAAAAAAAGTATAGTCCCCTTTACTTTTATGGACCAAGTCCACCATAATAGCCCACCAGAGAGCTACACAACAGTAGAATGTTAACCATCTAAAACTCAGTGAGATTGCTTTGTTTTCCTTTGGGGAACTCCCATAGCCCGGGAGGCTGAGTTTGTGACCTGGTAAACTTTGCATAGTCATTGCTAAAGATTTGTTATGTTAGGGGTGTGTGTGTGTGTGTGTGTGTGTGTGTGTGTGTGTGTGTGTTTTAAACATGTTTATTCACTAAGGAGTAATGAACCTGAGCTTCATTTGGGAACACACTGATGGAGCAATCTTGGGGTTCCCGAGTCTGATTGTGTGGTAAAAGTTCTCATCATGCCCAGGAAAATCTCTGAGGCCAACAGAATGTGCTTAAGCGCCAGGAGAACTGAATGACGCAAGAAACAGACATCAACTCAATGCCAAAGGTGAGTGGGCAGCCCTGCCTTCCTAGGGTGGAGTGAGGTGTCTAGGCCAATACAATGAAGGGTAGAGAGCGCACCAAGGTCCAGGTGGGCAACAAGCCCTAAAGGAGACACAGGGGACCACATAAACTTAAGCCTAGTTGCATATGCCTTTAATTCCAGCTCTCAGGAGGTGAAGGCAAGAAGATCAGAAGTCCAAAGTCATCCTCAGCTATACAGTGAGTTTGAGGCCAGCTTGTGCTAAAAATGATGAATCTGGGTCCCTCTCAAGAAAGGCTTTGAGCTTCTCCTTGGCTATATTTATATATGAGGACAGTTGGCTTAATATTCATGGAGAACTGATAAAGTTACTTATGTAACTACTTTTTCTTAATTTTACAAAATCATAAAAACATACTCTTAACCATTTCTCTACGCTCCAGAAGCTAGTGGGTTTGGGCAAATATTTATAGCCTACTTAGAAGTGTATATTATACAAGTTTAACTCATAAAACCCAAGCTTATTAGGTTTTCCTCCATCTATATACGGGTTTGAGAATTTCAGCTACGTTTTCCTGCTCTCTTCTCACCTTGTGCTTGTCAAGCAGTTGTTGGATTTCTTCTTTGGAGGACACCGTGATTTTCTGGTCCCCTGCCATCTTCTCTTGTCCAGTGTCCAGCAGGTCTGCCAGATCTTGCAAGGCCCTGTCATATTGACTCTTGAGGGCAAGGTTCTGGTTGAGGTTGCTCCTCCGGGAACTGATGGTCACCAACAGGTCATCATACATGTCCTGAGAAGCAGAGGCATCCATCCACACTAGTCTCAATCACAAAGCTGCAGTATCAAGCCCATCACCTGCCCACCAAGGACATGCCTCTCCACAAGTGCATCCTCTAGAGACTCTCTGCATGGAAGCAAGCTGCCTGTCTTATGAACCTCACTTGGAAACACGCCAAAAAAAAAAAAAAAAAAAAAAAAAGGAAGGATGCTCTGGACATCCCTCCCCACATCTTTAATACATATGCACGGGATTGTGGCTTTCCTGGGGTTTGATCTTTGGTTATTCAAGTTCTTTTGTTAATCTTGTTTGGCAATCTTACATACTCCTTTCTGTTTTCAATTTGATTTTGCTCTTAATGAACGAATCATAAATCACATAAGAACTGAAGAAAAGGAACTAAATTCACAGAGATTTAAGGATGCAGTGACTTAGGTAAAGGATACAACAAGGAATATAACGTGGACAGAACACGACTGTTTGGAGAAAAGTAAAATTAGACTCTTATGCCAAATAGTAAGATACAATTAACATTTATTAATAAGTAAAAATATAGGGCTGAGGATGTAGCTCACCAGTCCAGTACTTGCCTAGCAGGCACAAGGCCTTGGGTTTGATCACCAGAGCATGTTCGTGTATACACACACACACACACACACACACACACACACACACACACATATTACAGCTTAACTTTTCAAGATTCTAAGCAAGGAGGAAGGGCTAGAGAGAGGCCTGGGCAGTTACCCATACAGGCTGCTCTCCCAGAGGAACCATCACCCTCTTAGAGGCTCACAACCAACTTTAACTCCAGTCTGCCGGGATCCAACACCCTCTTCCGGCTTCTGTGGGTACCAGGCACACACAGGGTAAACAGACCTACCTACAGCCCAGACGCCCATGCACATAAAAAATTAAAATAAATTAAAAAAAGATTCCAAGCAATCTAAAATAAAGTATTTCCTAGAAATGACTCATGAGGTAATTTCCTGATTGTCTGCTCAAGCTGTTGCCTTATCCATGATGAGATGCGGGGTTGAGATGCTGAACGAAAATATCCACAAGGTGAAGAGAGATGTCATAGGAAAACTGATTCACCTTGTTATCATAATCTTGGCATTTATTTAATCTTACAGTAAATGAATAGAGTATCTCTCACATTTCTGTCTGCTAAATGGTATCAGATTTTGGACCGACCACCTTTCAAACGAAAAGCCAAAAGTAAAAAAAAAAAAAGGCGGGGGGGACAAAACCTTCAAACTTAAAAAGGCAACAATCTTGCCAAACGTGGTAGAGTCAACAACTGTTTAATCTGGAGAGACATTTTAGGAGATGGTGAGATACCAAACAAAATTTACTGCAGGCATATGGACCTGATTAGTGCATCATCCTGAGGCGGGGCAGCCAAAACCCTTCAATCTGGGAAAGTTCAACTGGAATGCTTATTTATGGCTATGACGTTTGACTCTCGCACCTGACGCCTGAGCACTGTGGGAAAATGATCTAAGAGAAGGGCAGCAGGGTTGGGGGAGGTTTGTCCTGGGACATTTCAAAATGCTAGCCAAGGGCCTGAGATGGTCAAACTGAGCGAGGCTTCTTGTTTATAAGCGCTGTGGTATTTTCTCGGGCGAAGGACTTGAGATTTTGTGCCTGATTCACCATCCCCAAAGTGTTCTGCAGGAATGCCCAAGAGATGAAAACACACACACACAGTGTGTGGCCATGCCCAACTATACAGATTTTACACATCTTAAAAATACAGCTAGTTTTCTATAAGGTGTTAAACTTCACTGGCCTGGGGAGGTATTTAAGTTTCATCCTTCTTTCCCACGTATATGTTCTGCCTAGGTGTCAGAATTATGCTAACTGGTCTCCCAACCCCCCACCACCCCCCACGCCCGTCCCTGAAAGGTAATGGAAAATCTGCTTGGGTTTCACAGTTTTGCTAAGCTTTATTGCTGTTCTGGAATTGAACATCTGTATTAGATTCCAGCATGTGCACCAGATAAACTCCCACTTTGAAAACCACGTTCTAAGAAGTCTTGCCTTGAGTATTTACTCTGTTAAATTGTCCCTAAAATATATTACAATATTGAACTAAAACCCTCCCTCTTTTAATTTTATTGGGTAGGAGCAATAATGATGTTTATATTAGCAATATGCAATTACTGAAATATAGCATGGTGTTTAGACATCATCATAAGAGCACGTATCAGAAAAAAATATGAATGGCAGGAGCATGGGAATATTAATTCATTCTATTGTACTAAAAATGGCCAAAAGTTCAGAAAAATTTTCCCTTACTTGTACATAAAAGTTAAAAACCTAAATGATGTGACTTTTGTTTTAAACATTTCCAAGAGAAGCCAGGTGGTAGTGGTGCATGCCTTTAATCCCAGCACTCAGGGAGGCACAGGTAGGCGGTATCTGTGAGTTTGAGGTCAGCCTGGTCTACAGAGTGAATCCCAGGACAGCCAGAGTTATTCAGAGAAATCCTGTCTCAAAAAACAAACAAAAAACAAACAAATGGTGAAAATTTTCCAAGAGAATAGTGGAAACAATGTTTTCTTGATTTTAAATCAGGATGGGCCACTGAGGCCTGAGGCCGAGTGGGATGGGCCACTGAGGCGAGGGGAGGGCTGAGGGGTGGGATGGGGGGGGGGGATGGGGGGGGGGGGGGGGGGGGGGGGGGGGGGGGGGGGGGATGGGCCACTGAGCCGAGAGGAGCTGTTGGAGGTGATACCTGGAGCTTGGAGAGTTCTTGCAGGGCAGGCTGCTCCACCTGCAACTTGTCAGCGCGACGCTTCAACTCTGAGATTCCCCCGTCCAGCTCTCTCAGTCCCTCTTCCGCCTGTTGTATGGCCTAGGTAAGATTTACAACATTTGTTTCAGACTCTGAGGAATACTTCCGCCCCACAGGAGGTGACTGCTTGACTCTTTGGTCTACCACTACACCCAAGAATGATTCTAAATATATAAGAAGAGACTAACGTCAATAAAACATGAAACACATCACCACATACTACTGGAAAAAAGAGAAGGTCCTTTATTACATTACATGTCAGCCTTCTTGGGCAAAGAGGTAGGGCAGAGTGAGGATGGAGAGCTGGGAGAAGAGTGGTCCCTCTTAAGCAAGGGGATGTGTAGATAACCATGCCTACACAGGAAGCAGCATAAGGAACAATGTGAACAAGGTATGTCCTTGAGATGTCTAGGGGGCAATGGCACTTCCTGAAATGCTACGGAGCATCACTGGACCCTGTGCCACTGTGGTAACAGGGACGTGTGAGGAAAGCTGGGTCAAGCAATGGCTGGTCCTCACCGTAAAGTGGAAAAACCAATTAGCAAGGATTTAAGAGGCTAAGCCTTGCTTGCCCAATGTGAGGTCTGGAGAAGAGGGGACCTTGTCCTAGACTTCAAGGAGCTGAAAGTCTTGTCAGGACGCCAGTAGAAAACAAAACAAAAACGGATCTAATGATAATTAAGCACTAAACTTCATGATGCAACTCATCTCTGAGGAGTTGAGGAGGGAGGTACCGGACCAGCAGCCCTGGTCTAAGTAGGCTTTTGGAAGAATTACAACCCAGTTGCCCTTGACAATGAGAAGAGTCTGGATTCCAGATGGCAGATGAAACACATGTCCACGTTTTCCTTTCTTGAAACATCTCCGCAACAATAGCAAATATTTTGTTTGCTCGTTTTGTTTTGTTTTGTTTTGTTTTGTTCTGGAGGAGTGCTTTCCTCCATAAGTCTGCTGGGACCAGGAAATTGGGAAGATCATAAGCCTAACCAATTTTCAAAGTTAGGATTTGGACAAGTACATGAAATTTCACTGAGCTTGAGAAAGCTGAGTCCTAACCTAGCCAAGGAACTGTACCCAAAACAACTAGAGCATTGGGAGTCTCAGGAACTCAGAGGGCAGAGACAGAGAGCTGATGAAAAGCCACTGAGAGAATAAGATCCCCAGTTCCTGGTTCGTGCCATATCGCCCTCTCCTCCAGGTGAGAGGCTCGCAGCTTGTTACCTGGAGAAGGAAGGTGGGCTTTCTAAGACTAAGGAGTAAGGGATGAGGTGACTGGCTTAAATGTTGGATTGAAGAGAGCTGGACACAGTGGCTCACACATATCATCCTGGCACTTGGGAGGCAGCCCACCTACACAGTGACACCCTGAGGAGGAAGAAAGGAAAGAAGCGGGGAAAAGGAGGATGGGAGGGATGAAGAGGCAGGAAGGGAAGGGGATGGAGAGAGAAAGAAGGAAGAGAAGAAGAAAAGAAGAGAGAGAGTGAAGGAGAAGGAAGAAAGGGAAAGAAGCAGCGAGAGATGAAACGGGAGGGGAGAAGAAAGAAAACAGGGTGTGGGAATGACAAAACACTGTCCATGAGGCCTGGAGTCCACTTCACCTCAGGAAGGGCTGTGCTCACTCCTCTGCTGTCTAGAGAGAGGAGGGCTCATAAGCCCAACTGAGAAAGCTTAAAATCCTGAACAGAAAGGTCGTCCAACAAATGGCACAAGGAGCCAGAGTCGCCTCGAAATTGTTGAGTTTCATCCCTCCTTCAGGTTCCTAGTCAACTGTTTAATGCCCCAACCCAGGTGGAAACAGACAACAGAAGACGACCCTGAAACCAAGAATCTCCAACGTGACAGAGATGATGCCAGCAAACTAATGAAGGGACCCAGGGAAGACAGATTATATAAGAAAAAATTAAATGCCAACCATCAAACCATGAACACATCCAGGTATATTACAGAAAGGAATGCATTTGTTTACAGAAAGAACAAGGTATTAACAAAAGAGACAGAAAGAAAAAGATCTCCCAAAAAAATAATTAGAGCACTGGACAAGATATGCAATATCTCATTGAAGAGGGTTTCACAAAAGGAGGCAGATGAAAGGAAGAGATGAAAAGAATTAGATAAACTATTTAAAAGTTTTCAAAATAGAAAGACAGAAACCCAACCAAAAGAGTCTCCTCAGTTCCCAGCCCAGGGGCTAAAAATAGGCCCTCCCCGAGGCATGCAATTGTGATATTTCAAAACCCTGGGGACCTCTGGGAAATAGAAAGATTTCTGGATTTCTCAAGTCAGCATTGGAAACAAGCATCTACAAACTGACAGAAATTTATGTCCGACCCAGAGTTCTATAAAGAGCCAAACAGTAAAGTGGGAGCAAAGAATAAGAACATTTTCAGGGACTGAGGAGGTGGCTCAGTGGGTAAAGGGATCAACTGAAAATTATAACCTAAGTTCAGATCCCTAGGAACTGTGTAAATCCAGATACAATAACAAGTATCTAATCAAAGTTCTCCCACAGTGAGGTGAGAGGTGGAGACTAAGCCCGGGAAGCTCACCAGGCCAGCTAGCCTGGTGCATTCAGCAGTGAATAAGAAAAGAGGCCCGCATCAAATAAAGTGGAAGGTGAGGACCCACACCTGAGATTGTCCTCTTTCTTTCCTATGTCATGGATGTGATGCATGATCTTATTTGGGAGTAGCAAATTCCTTCGGGTCAGCAGCTATCACTGACGTCACTTCTAAACCCACTTTGCGTAGTTGCATGTAGAAGTGACCAAGTCAGTATCATTGGGCACATTATTCAAACCCAGTGTCGACACACAAAACATGCAATAAATAAAAATGCCATAGCTTGCCATTAATCATTCAAAGAACATTTGATATCCCACAGTAAAGCAGTGATCTATAGCTCTGCTATTCTGGGACAGACCTGTACATGCCTATATCTGGGACAGCTGCACATACCTGCATCTGTTCCACAATGGGTTGTTCGAACACATTTGCCAGTTTCTGCAGGATGATGTATTTGTTGTCAGCTAAGGATGTAGACAGCACCTTCAGGTCATTCTGAGGAAGAAAGCAATGGAAACGCAACATGTGAAACAAGGGAAAAGAAATGGTTACAATGTCACACAGATTCATAGAGATGATACATAGACATCTCTCGGTCTCTGAATGTTGTGTAGCAGTTTCCTCCAAGATGAAAACCTTCCAACTTGGGGAAAAAAAAAACTGGTTAAGGTACAAAAAAATGTTAAAAGGGTGGTGAAACAACATGTTCTAGGAGGAAGGGAAAGATTCTATCCCATAAGGAAACACATTAAGACAGAAATAAACAACTCGAAGGTTTCAGGAAGTCCCTGAAACTGAACAGATACACTAGGTCCCTTCTTCATCCCAAACATAGTTAAGTAAATAACTTAACTATGCTGGCTTGGGCTCTGGTAATACAGCTGTCTTTGAGTCAATTCTGTTGCTCTAAGTAGCCCATCAGCCATATTCCTATAAGTACTCCAATAAACTCACTGGTTCACAAAATTAGACTTTGGTGGTATCCTTATGTTGGTCTGTCATTCACTCCCCCCTGAGGTAAGTAGGCATTTATTCGCATCTCCCCAGAATCCAGTGTCACAAACACTGTGGGAATTTCTTCCAGGACCCTCTGCAGATATCGAACTCTAGGGATGCTCAAGTCCTTTATGTAAAGTCACATAGTGTATATATATATATATATATATATATATATATATATATATATATATATATATATATCCTGTGCATCTCCTTCCAGATACTTTAATTTAAAAAAATTTTCCATTTGGGGCTTCTAAAACCTATTTTTTTTTAATTATAAAGCTTTTTTTTTTTTTTTTTTTTTTTTTTTTTTTTTTTTTTTTTTTTTTTTTTTTTTTTTTTGTAGCTTCTAAATCCTTTTTTTTTAATTATAAAGCTTTTAAGATTTATTTTTTTTATTTATGTGTATATGTACGAGCATGTGAGTGAAGGTGCCCAGAAAGGCCAGAAGAGGGCACCTTGCAACTGGAGCAACAAACAGCAGTGAGCAGCTTCAGCAAGAGTTCCCAACTTGAGGATTAGATTCCCAGAAATATAAGCTAAAAAGGCCTTTTCCTTTTCTTTGTTTTTATTTTGGTTGCTGTTGCTTCTCTTGTTTTGTGGCACCGTGGCTGGAGCCTGAAGCCTCTCACATGCTAGGGACATGGTCTCCCACTGAGCATCACTTCAGCTCTCTTCTTGTTTCAATTTTCTTTGGAGACGAAATCTTGCTAAGTTGCCCAGACTGCCCTCAACTTGCAATTCTTCCACCGCAGACTCACAAGATCTGAGACCAAAGGCATGTGCCACCAGGCCTGGGTCTCTCTCTCATGGGTATCAAACACAGGGTAAAGCTTAGCTTACAGCATCCTCTTCAGGGGGGAACTGGTCATGGACCAAGACAGAACATTCCCCAATCAAGAACATGAAAATGTACTTTCCTTCGAGTGAGTCTCATTGAGAAAAACTACTCTTAATGGCAGGCTGTGTGCCCACAAGTAGATGGCCACAAGGGCATCTCTGGAGGTTCTTTGTCTCATAGTGTTGTCAGAGATTTTCCTTTTTTTAAAAAAAAATGTATCTTAGTATATATATATATATAATTTTCACCCTACAGGGCCTTCATTTTATATATAT
This sequence comes from Peromyscus leucopus, assembly GCF_004664715.2. Classification (NCBI taxonomy): domain Eukaryota; kingdom Metazoa; phylum Chordata; class Mammalia; order Rodentia; family Cricetidae; genus Peromyscus; species Peromyscus leucopus. The sequence goes on from NC_051085.1 coordinate 43,432,487, forward strand.
ATAAACTTACAGTTTAATGTTCTCATGGATTTCTAAGTATGTAAACAAGTGGGTCTCTTTCTTGTGTCCTTTCTTGGGTTTTTTTCCCCTTTATTTGTCTGTTTTATTCAATTCTGATGTGTTGGCTTTTGTTTTATGTTTTATGTTATGTTATATTCCCACAGAAACTTGTCTGTTTCCTAATGAGAGACAGATAGGAGGAAGATCTGGATGGAAGGGGAGGTGGGGAAGACCTGGGAGCAGTAGAGGAGAGGGAATGGTAATCAGAATATATTATGTAAGAAAAATCTATTTTCAATAAAGGGTAAGAACATCTTGATTTATTCCTGAATAAAATTTGTTTAAATTGAAAAAAAAAGGTGTATGCAGGGGCTGGAGAGATGGCTCAGAAGTTAAGGGCACTGGCTGCTCTTGCAGAAGACCCAAATTTGGTTCCTTGTAGCTATGTGGCCTCTTAACAGCTGTCTCTAACACCAGTTCCAGGGAATCCATTGCCCTCTTTTGGCCTCTTAAGGTATTAGACACACATGTGTTATAGGTATACACATACACACACACAAAACATTCATACATATAAAATGAAAAAAGTATAATCTTAAAAATGAATGTATGCAGGCATCACAACACAAGGCTAAAAAGTCAAGTTATGTAGAGATCGAGTGAGAAAATTGAGTGCTGGGGGTGTGCTGAGTGGCGCAGCATTTATTTGGCATGAAAAGGTCCCAGGGCTTGATCACTAGAAAGGAAAAGGAAAAGGAAAAGGAAAAGGAAAAGGAAAAGGAAAAGGGAAAAAAAGGAAAAGGAAGGAAGGGGGCGCTGAGATGAGAATATAGTGTTGAATGGACTAGAGAAAGGTAACAGTTGTCACAAACCAAAACTCAAGCTCAGCAGCCAGCTAAATAGGAAATCATTCTGAGAGGACTGGAAAAATGATGAGTTTTTCATGGGTTCCAATTATGTTCTGTTACTCAACAGCATTCAAGGGGAGGTCACAGGCTCTTAGAATGACAAGGACTTGTTTGAAAGCAAAATGAAAGCTGTGCCTCGCTCATTTGAATAGAGTCAAAAGCAAGGAGTCTTGACCACCCGTGACAGGGGTATTCTATTCCCTTCTAACTACCCATAGTTATTTCTATATACTTAAGGCTTTATCAGTTAAATTCATCAACTCACCTAGATGAGTAGAAATAACCTAACATGGGTCAGAAATAAAGTGTGTACATTGACTTTACACCTAACTCCTAGTCTTTTCAACAGGGTATCTTCCCTGTGTTCTACTTAACATACCAGAAAACATAGTTCTTAATTCTGGAAGCCATGGTAACTATTGGGAGAGATTAGCTAAGAAAACAATAATGTGGTTCATGTAGAAATTACCAAGTAGAAATTTCTAGGTGGTGTTAATGGTTTTATGCTTGTTATTTTCTTAAGGATAAAAAAACTAGAAGTAATAAAATCCAAAAGAGTCAACAAAGTATCATTATTATACTTGTGATGTAGCAGGAATTCAAGAATCAGTATATAATAGATATAACAGACATTACAATTTCTTTCCATCAAGGAGTAAATGAAGGATGTGAGTCATTTGAAAAACAAATTCATAGGCATTTTGAAGCCTTAAAATCAGTAATGCTGACTCACTGCTATTATTAAAGAATTCCTTAGTTTCTCACTTTTAAAAGTCACTATTTGGTTACCTACCCAAGAAATGTATTTAGGGTTAGTCTATGGGTAAATACCAGAATAGTGACGGCTAATTTGGTTGTGAGTCCACACACATCATCTTCAAAACGTACAGATCATCCAGGCAGTCTTGGGGGAAGGGATTCTAGAGCAATGTTTAACAGTATGGCAAAAGGCAATTCTTATAGATGGCATGGAAAACAAAGGCATGCCGTGCCAACAGCTGTTGAGTACGAACAGCCCAGCAGATGCTCTGTACAAGTAAAAGAAAATCGTTTGAGCCTGTGACTTGATCCTTCATTGTGTTATCATTGGGGTTCTTTTCTCTCAGCTAAATCAGAACAGGAACATCTGAATTGCAGGTTTTGTTCGTGACCTGGCCACCAACAAGTAGAAACTTCTTGGCAGAAGAAAAACAGAGAAGATGATTTCAAGAGAATTTCGTGATTACATGTTATTTCCATGGACCTCTGAAACAAAATAAATTCCTAAGGAGTCATGCTTAGTTCATATTTTACTGTCATCAGTTATAATTACCAAATGCAAAACTGTAACAAACATTAACTTGGTGGAAGCAACAAGAGAAGGAAATACAGCATTAAGGGGTTCACAGTTGTGCGGCTAAGCAAGCCTTTTGGATGGCTTACAGGCTAAGATGCCGTAATAATCTGGCCTTTCTTTTTTCTTTAAGGAAAATAAATTTTAGAGTAATGAAAATTAATTTTTCGTAACATAATGGTCCTTCTGACTTTACTGACACAGTCAGTATACATTCGTGCAAAAACATAACACCCAGATAGTCAATCCTGCTTTTCTGATTCTTAGTGTATTTCTTCTCTCTCCTTGTTCTGTATCATGTAACCAGCCAGGCACGGATGTGAAAATACAGCCAAAGCCATTCCTCTGTGCCATAGAGTCGCACACTTACATGCCTAGTGTGACTCTTCGTGTGCATATCTCAATGACACCCATATCTCACCCCAAAGCAGTTCCAGCAACAGTCTGCTCCATTAGTCAGTGCCTCTGCCATCTACCCACCTTCTTTTTCTGTCAAGACCTCCAGTGTGCAATCCAAAGTCCTTCAGTTCCATAGCACTCATCCTTTCTCTCATTCCTCACACCCAAGCCACCAACAAATGCCTTTCTACTCACTCTGCTTTCAGAATGTACCTTGAGTTGATCTGCTAGTCTCCGGCTCTCCTGCCCACCATTCCAACACCATGCAATGCTAAAGGGCTCTTACCCTTAAATCCCATGCCACCTCTTAAGTCCTGAGTAACCCTGGAGAAGTTACATAACCTCTTTACTGACTTTAGATCCTTTATCTTTTCTACCACTTCTCAGTAGCAAAATTGATGATTATGAAATTTGTTGAATGCTTGTTATTTATTAGTATCGACTGATCTCAACTATTTGAACGTTTCGAAGTCTTACAAAATGGTGAGGCAGTGGCTGTGGTATGACTTCCTAGTTGAGGACCCTGGGGCTCAAGATATTTAAGCAACTAAGCTTATACAACAGCAAGTGACAAAGCTGGAATTTTCAGCTTAGCGTCGAAGCACATGCCTGCTGAGATGAGAGAGCCTGGGCAATATAGTGAGTTAAAGCCCGGCCTGCAGGATCGGTTTTAAAAAACAAAGGTGAGCAAACAAAGCCAATGAAACTAACATAGGATGTTAGCATCAGAGAACTTATTCTTAATTTCCACTCTGAAAAGCATTTGCCCAAGATGGCTCAGAGGTTAAGAGCACTGGCTGCTTATCCAGAGGACCGGAGTTCAATTCCCAGCACCCACAGGGCAGCTCACAACTGTCTGTAACTCCCAATTCCAGGGTATCTGACACCTTCACACCAATGTGCATAAGATAAACTTAAATAAATTATTTTTTTTTAAAAAGGAAAGCATTTGCCTAGAAGAGAGGTTACAGAGATTAAAGAATGATTCATATGAAAATTTGGGGACTGAAAATAATGAACCAATAAAAGTTTTAATAAATATATTTTCTATCATGTCATTTATTTATTTTATGTATACATGCCACAGCACATGTGTCAAGGTCAGAGAACAAAATGCGGGAATCAGTTCTGTCCTTCCAGCAAGTGGTTAAGGGGATCAAACTCAGGTCTTTTTAGGCTTGGTAGCAAGCACCGTTACCTACTGAGCCAGCTCGTCATTCCTCATTACATATTTTTAAGACTATAGATTTTTAAAAGTGGTAATATTCTGTCCCTTTATGTGACTATCTAGAAAGTTCCATGTTTCCTGGTAAAAGCAACATTTGATACTTCATAGTAACTTTTTTTACAAATCAAAAATTCTCCTACATTTGCTAAAAAGTAGCATCTGTTGAAATTTAAGGATCTGAACAGGGTCCTTTTTATTGGGCTTGAAAGCCATCAACTCTAAAGGTTTATCGGTGACCTATCCTTTTTTTTTTTTCCAGTGACTCAAGACAGAAAAAGTTTCATAAGCACATAATTGCATATCTGGCCCTGGGATTCCAATATGACAGTAAAAGGTAATAAATCTGAAGAGTTAGGGTTGGAAAGTAATGTAATAAGTTTCCAGTGTAATTTTGAGAGAGGTAGAAGAAATTAGACCACAGCCATTTCCAAGACTCTTGAGTAGTGAGGTTTGGGAGGGTTCCTATATCCCAGCACCTTCTGCATGTTCTTGGGTAAGAATAATTAAATTCTACTATTACCAACTAGAAATTACAATAAACGATAATTTGACTTTTATTGGTTGAATTTAAACTTTTATTCAACTCTTAGTTTGGCTGAGTGGTTTTCTCAACCTTCCAGTTCTAAAAGCATGAAACTTGGCTCTCTAAATCTTTAGTTCAATGCACCTGGGTTTCTGTAATGCTCTAGCTCTCCATTACCCATTAAAAATTGTTTATAAGATGGGCTGAGAGATAGCTCAGACATGGAGTGCTTGTAGGGCAAACACAAGGACCTGAGTTTGATCCCCAGAACCCATGTCAACACCTCGGTACAGTAACACACTTGTAATCCCCAGGCCTGAGGAGGCAGAGATTAGATACCCAGCATCCACTGGGCAGCCAGCCTACCCTAATAACAGTGAGTCCCAGGTCCCTGGGAGAGACCCTGCTCCAAAACATAATGTGGATGGGCCAGAAAGATGGCTCGGTGGGCAAAAGCACTTTCCTCCCAAGGGTGATGACCTTGGTTGCTTCCCCAGGACTCACATGGTAGAAATAGAGAATGGACTCACATGAGTTGTCTTCTGACCTCAACATTCATGCCAGGGTACATGCATGCTTCCTGCCCCCATATACGCATATTAAATAAAAGAAATGTAATAAAAGTTAAAACAAATATGAGGTAGATGATTCCTGAGGAATGATACCCAAAGTTGACTTCTGTCCTCAACACTCATTCACACACACTATGTACATGCACCCACACATACATGCTCATTCACACACACACACACACACACACACATACACACACACACACACACACCCTCAGACGCCCCACCACACACATGCAACACATAATGAATGTTTGTAAGACACTCTTTGTTGATTATCACTGCTCCTCGAAAATGGCACACACCCTTTGTGTTCTCTCATTTACCTGGAAATTGAGGATCTGCTGGAGTCTATCTTTCATCTGATGACATCGCTGATCCACTACTGAATCCAGCAAGGATAATCTGCCCAAAAGACAACCCAGAGTGTCTTCAATGACGTCCCGGTTGTCACCATCCTCTGGGAATGCTTGGGAAAACAAGTTCTTGTTCTTATCCATTTCTTCGGACATTTCCTTAATGTCTTTGGCAAGAGCCTAGGGTTGAAGAAAGCGAAGTTTTCCTTCCTCTTTTAGACCTCTGTAAATCAAGTCTTCTTCCCCTAGAAAGCCTATGAAAACTCCCACACTGACACAGCTGAATCTCTTTCAGGGACTTCGGTGGATCGCAGGGAAAGTTTTCTTACAGAGATTTTTCTTGGGGACTTTATCATTAGATAATAAAAAGATGCATTGATAACAATTAAATTTTAAAAAGTGCTGGTTAGGAATTCATTCCTTAAATTTTATGTTCCATACAGGGAGGATTTGAGATGTACAATAACACAGAATTCTCCATTTCTCCTCCTCTCGGTATACATATTAGAAAGGATGAAAGTACAAAGCATACATATTTTTGAGAGCTTTTTATATTTAAACAATTCCTTTCCACATTCTACTTCTTGGGAACACATAACAGCACAAGGCTGTCTGGTTCTTTCTTTCTTTTTTCTTTTTTTCTTTTACAATACAATTCAGTTCTACATATCAGCCACGGATTCCCTGGTTCTTAATAGTCTTCATATACAACATTAATTACCAATTATCAACACTGCAATTACTTTGAAATTTCATGCACAGACAGAAATCGTCAGCCTTACCTCCTGGTTGAAGAGACAAGCTTCTGTTTCTTCTGGCAAAAGCGCTGTGGTCACAAATAAACGTTCTTCAACGTCATCCAACCAGGTTGAAGTGGCCGAGACCCCATCATACAACTTCTGCTCCAAGTGGATATTCTGTCCTTTAGCTCCTCCACCCTGGAAAAGAAACACACACAAGACACACAAAACAGATCAAAGAATCAATTTCAATCCAGGTAAGCCCTTACAGCTCATCCTCAGCTATATAGCCAGTTTGAGGACAGCTTTGGCTACCAGAGACCCTACCTGTACCCCTCTGCTCCCAACACATCTTTCAATTAAAAAACAATCAATTACAGTGCTTTGAGGAACCACAGAGAAATACCAAGCAAAAAATGAGATTCAGGAATCAACATCTATAAGCCCCAGGACTCATCACTAGTGCTGGGCCTCAAAAGGCATGTGCAGAGAGGGAATAATTTTGCAGAGAACAAATGAACCAATCCCAGAAAGACAAGACCAAGACAAGCCCAGGATGGCACAGCCGTACCTGTGATGACACCTCCTCGAAGGCCTGGTTCAGTCCATCCAGCAAGGACGTCACCGAAGACTTGTCTTGCGTCTGCGCTTCCCCTCTGTACAGTGGCACCCCTGTGAGGAGTCTGTTCTGACTGCTGTACAGCTGCAGGCAAGCAGGGACAGCTTACTTAAGAGCAGGTGATCCATGGGTAGTTTTCTAAGTTGGAGGTATACATAAGGAAGGCACTGGAAGCCTCATCCAGAGAGATGTGCATTTTACAACACACCACACTACTGGGGACAGTGGCCATAGGATGTTTAATGATGCAATAGAAAAAAATAAATAATGGTGGGAATGCATGAACATTTACACAGTTACCCCTGATATGTCTTCCCAGCTTTTTCTCTACCTCTAGAGAAAGAATTGACTATCTGAGAAAGATTGGTCTCTTCTTTTTGTATTCACCTCTAACAGGTTTTAGATTCCCCCCCATGAGGACCATGGCCAGGACAGGCATTCAAGTGTTTTAGGGACATCTCCAATCAAACTCAGTCCTATGATTTCTCAAAAACACTTCATCCTCATTTTTGAAGGCCCATCATCCTGTGAGCATGCCAGGCCACTCCATCCTGTAGCTTGAACATCTGTCACCCAACGCATCTTTATCTCTTCAATTGCTGCAGCCTTACATACATGTTGTATCTGATATAGTGCCTTTCCACTATTATCTTAACCTGGCTTTCCTTGGGATTCCTGTTTGTGGACTGGAACCTGCCATGGCTACTTACTTCCTCAGGAAATGTGTGAAATAGTTCCTGGGTTGGGTTATGCATTTGCAGAAGGTGGACCCATATTTACCCCAAATCCACAAAAATGCTTCTGCCTAGAGGCGCTAAATATTCTACAGATAGAGATGAAGAAAAACCCCATCTGTAAGACAGAGGCCATTGACTCTCTGATCTACTTAGTTTCAGGTCACCCAAGTTGTGCTGGCTTTTTCATTTGAAAGTAAGTATATCCCATGTATGAAGTTGCCAGTCAGCAGGTGTGAAAGAGGAGGAACTCTGGAGCACACAGATCCAGCAATGTGTCTCCCAGATCCTCAGATCCTGAGGCCTCCATCCCCCTCCCCAGGTGCATAGAAAGCCCCTCCCAGTTAAGTGCTGCTAAACATGCCAAGATCTAAGTGTAAAACGGGTCTGTTGATGTATCTCTGCCTTGACTCTGAGTAACAGAGACTCTGAACTTCTTGTCTACTTTCTGTTCACTCCCCACACCAGAGGCAAACCAGTGGTTCCCAAAAGAAAGTGCAAGGCAGGCTGAAAAGGGGACAGTTCAGGATTTCCTCTTATAAGCTGGAGGGTCAAGAAGGTCAGGAACATGAACCCAAACTTGGACAGCAACCCGGGTGTCACAGAAGAATGATGGTGGCCAAGGACAAGATGGATCTAGTGAGCTCAGCATGGAAAAACGCTGGATACCAACACTGACAGGAAATCTACTTCTCCACGATGAGCTGGGTCTTGGGTGCCAGCGGAGTCAGGCAGGTGCTATGGCCTGAGTGGACAAAGCGGAGCAGCAGGCTAAGGCCTCTGTCTAAGGGATGGAAAATAAGCATGGAATGCAATAGGTTTACTTGGCATAGAACAGCCACGAAAGAATGAAGTCTCCAATCCAGGGCTGCGCCTTCCGCTTACAGCTAAAAGAATGGGAAAATACTGTGGCAGGAAGGCAAGGTAGAAGTCAGACTCGGAAGGGTGAGGGATCTACCTCAGAAAGTCTAGCTCTGGATAAGAGAAACATTGGACCAGGCTTGTAAGGAAGGGCTAGCTCAAGCCAAGGTAGGAGGTCTGTGCGAAAGACATAGAATACCAGTGTCCAGGTGGATAGGAAGGGTGGGGTGGGGTGTGGGGGCTCATGCTTGTAATCCCAGTTCTGGAGGGGCAGAGGTAGAAGGATCCAAAGTTCAAGGCAACACTCAGCTATGTAGCAAGTTCCAGTACAACCTGGGTCACACGAGACCCTGTTTCACAAACCCAAAGGGAAATAAAGAAATAAACAAAACATTTGATACCACTTGCTCTTGTTCCTGTTCCAGAACATTCTGTAGTAGTTTCTGCTTGGTACTAAATTCTTGATGTAGGCTTTCCCATTTCATTCTCATCTGGTCTTCAGCCAATGATTTTGTCCCTTCCATCCCCAACTCCTGGGATAACACAGCAGGTTTTTCACTATTAGAAGAATAAATAACCTAAGTTTACAATGTGTGCAAAAAAAGAAAAAAGAAGAAGAAAGGAGGGAAGAATTTTGAAAGGAAAGCAAGAAAGGAAGAAAGAAGAAAATGAGATAGATAACTTATTTGGTATTAATAGACCTGGCCTCAAAAATTGGAAAAAGATTATCTTAGTCGTTGGCTTGCACCTTAAAAAATATAAATTAAAATAGAAACATTGAGATGATGAGCACATTCATCTTCACATATCTGAATCACAAATACATGAATATTAAAAACCCATTGAAAGTGACTAATTATGAAATAAAACAGTTGCAGCCTTCGGAATCAGGAAGTATACCGTGACCATTGGTCAGGGTCCTTTGACAAACAGCCTATAAATTAATTCAAAATCTGGAAAATGTTGGCCTAGTGAGAGCTTTTTCCATGAGTCCATGGGATGCTGAGGACACACTGTGGAGGGAGAGATGAGGGGATGCTAACAGTGCTGGGCGGAGGAGAAAGGCTTTCAGAGCAGGACTCTCTGATCTGAGGCTGACAGGGGGATCCAGGGCGGAGCGCTTGCCTTGGCATACGTGAGGCCCTGGGTTCCATCCCCAGCGTGCAGGAAGCAGGAAAGGCAAGCAGAACTCCGTGACAGCAGTTAGCATTGTGACACTGGGTAACTTGTGTCACATCTCTGAGCCTCAGTTGTCTCCACATATAAGTGAACATGGCATCTATGTTATCCAGGGTGGTTTTTTGTTTGTTTGTTTGTTTTGTTTTTCAAGACAGGGTTTCTCTGTAGAGCCCTGACTGTCCTGGATCTCGCTCTGTAGACCAGGCTGGCCTTAAACTCACAGAGATCCACCTGGCTCTGCCTCCCAAGTGTCGGGATTAAAGGTGTGCGCCACCACCGCCTGGCTCATGTTATGCAGTTTTGAAAATTAAATAGAACATATGCGATGCCTACAGCTGTATGTAATGAACAGCAACCATTCAGCATGTGGGGGTTAATAATCTATATGTTGACATACACTGATCTTAAAAATTAATGTAGAAAAAATACCTCTAATTGTATGGATTTTTTTTAAAAAAAAGACTTCCAAATGCAAAGAAAGTTTTAAAGTGCCTATGAAAGTATTTTTTTTTTTTTTGTATTTTCTTCTGTGTTTGGTTACAGTGTACCTGTCTCCACTCATTTTGCTTACATGAAATTTCAGTATCAAACCAAGGGGGTTGTTACCATCCACAGTCTTATATTTCATGACTGACACACATAAAAATAGCAGCAATTAGTTTTAAATTAGAATGTGGTCTTTTCATTTCTCATGGGAAAATATTCTTCCATGTCCATGAAGTCCCAGTTGGTTTTCCTTCACAGCCTTGGAAATAACTAGAGACTTGACAAGAGCATGTGAACTCATGGACTCCATCACACTCAGGGCTAATTTTTCTAAGGAATTTATATAACCATTGAGAAGTTTGTGAGTTGTCTTTTTGGAGTGAATCTTCCACAGAGAGCTAGCACAGCAGGACAAATTTCTTTTTACATGAGGTTACTGTTTGAAAGAGCAACTTGTAGATGTTTATCTGTCATTGGGTTCTCGCCAGTGCTGAAGGCCAAGGAGAAGTGGGGGGAGGGGGGAGCAACAGCAACATTTTTCTTTTACCACAAAAAGGTTGCACAAGATTCCCACAGCTCTTTTGAGGAACCAGTTGTCTGTCAAGCAGACAGCACTGGCTGTCCTCTGTGTAAAAACAGAGAAGCAAAAGACCTAAGAAACTATGAGGGGTGTGTGAGCCCCTTAGAGGACCTGGGAGCGGGTAGAGAAGAGACTCCCTGCTCTGCAGCCTGGAGAAGTGTCCCCTTGGCTGGGGCTTTACTGCTGATGTATCTTAAAGACCTTACTATAGATCTTTCTACACACGATGGACAGTGGCAATTATTCTGGCTCTTTCCTGATTTAACACAACTTCCACACTTTTAGGGTGACTTAAATGTAAAAATGATGACTCCTATGACATCTGTGTGCATTGACACTCAGAAGGAAGCATAGTGTCAGTGTTGACTAAACTACAACACTAGTTTAGGCCGGGCAGTGATGGTGCACACCTTCAATCCCAGCACTCGGGAGGCAGAGCCAGGCGGATCTCTGTGAGTTCGAGGCCAGCCTGGTCTACAGTGACAGATCCAGGACAGGCACCAAAACTACATGGAGAAACCCTGTCTCGAAAACAACAACAAAAACTAGGTTAGTCTCCACATCTGCTATCTCCAGACTTAGGCTCTTTACGTTGGATTTTCTGAACCACATGCACATGATACTTTCATTTAATTCACACTGTCCCTGAGTTGCCATGTGTCTGATTTCTGATAGTGTGATGTAATTTTGTTACGATTATAGGTATGCACAAGTTTTTTTTCTTGATGCTAGTAGGTACTCCTGCCTTTTTGATTATTTGGCATTATAAATATTTTATAACATCTTTCTAACGTAGGCTCTCTCTTTCCTATTACTTCTGCTGAAAACAACGTTTAGAATTGGTGAACCAGCCAAAGATGCTCTCCAAGAGACACAGGCCAAGTAACAAGCAGAGACAACACATCGATGCACGGGTTTTACTGAAACCTTAAAAAAAAAAAATAGTGCTTCAGAGCTGGGTGGTGGCAGTGTGCACCTTTAATTCCCAGCACTTGGGAGGCAGAGGCAGGTGGATCTCTGAGTTGGAGGCCAGTCTAGTCTACAGAACGGGCTCTGAGACAGGCAGGACTACACAGAGAAACCCTCTCCCAGAAAAGGAACGAAACCAACAATAAAAATGCTTTGGATTTTAGAAGTTTTTCTTTGAATGGTTATCAAAATGCTTTTGCAATGCTGGTTGCTGCTTATTATTCTAACTATTAATAAGCAAGCCAAAACCCCAATGTGAGTGGCTCAAAATATAGATATATCCCACCGGCTACAGTCCCTTTCACCTGGCAAATACTCTACTTTTCTAATATTTCATCTTTCTAGATGTAAGACTTTCAAAGTGTCCACTCCAACTGGGTCCCCAGGCTCAAAGACTTTACATGTGGAAATGATAGGGAGAGACCTGTTAAGAGGTCACACCATTTAACCTGCACATACATTGATTTTTTTTTAAGAATGTTCTGGAAGAGCTCTTGAGAGGAAAATGCTCTTCTGTGACTAGGTATAATCACCAGTTGGAAATATCATAGATCCAATTTGATAACACACGTTCCATTTGATTCAGAAAATGGGTGTCCCTGGGGATAGACGTGCTGGGTATCTAGAGAGTTACTCATTAGTCATTATTACTAGCCATTTTTCTATCCACACAACAACGTGCTTGGCAGTGCGGGGAGCATTTAATATCGCAGAGTGAAAGGGGGTGAATACCTTGTGTGGAAGGAGGGGAAGTAACTGGAGCGAGGTGTTTAGCTATTTTTTTTTTTTTCAAATGGCACAAAACACAACAAGAAGAGAAAGCCGCAGGCTTGCAAGACATACCCAAGGCCACCTGAGCCCTCTGCTGCGGAATGCTGGGTTAGGATCTCCTCTCCACGGCTAGCTACTGAGCGGAGAAGGCTCTTCTGCTCTGCTAGCTCCTGCTCGAACTCCTGCACAAAGGCAAACACCATGGTCACTTCAGAGGACTGTCCGCCATCGCTGTCACCGTTCTCTATCTATAGAACATCAAAGGCTCCAAGAACTGCAAATGGGAGCACAGCGTAAAAGGCATGGCTTGGGCCAATTCTCCTGCTCTGACTGAAGTTATCTGGAAAAAGCAACAGGAACAGAAACTTTTGCTGGACAATGGTGCCCCCGTGTGGTGAAACATGTTCCTTCCTTTCAAAGTCAGTTCTGTTCTGAACTAGCCAGGATAGAGACTCCATAAGACATCAGCTCACACCAGTCTTCCACTCTGTGAGCTGCATTATCAGTGGATCTGACTTGACCTTTTCCTCACTCACAGTACATTTGTTTAAGTGTGCATTTGACAGAAGAAATACTCAAGTGTGCCCATTACACAGAGTTAGTGTCTTCAAAAGAAATTCATCAACAGAAATCATTTGTATCATAACCAGTTACGATCTGATCTCATGAGGCATCTCCTCAAAAGTAAAAAAAAAAAACAAAACAAAAAACAAAAAACAAAAAAACCCATTTCATTTCATTAAAAAAATAAATGTATTTGGCCATTCTCAGAGGCCTTCCTGGGACTTTTTGTAATTATCATAGAATAGATGCAAACAAGGTCAAAACAAAGGGTAAAGTGTCCCCGAGGAGGAAGGTTACAGCTGAACCATATGATGTAACCTTAAACACACTAGCTTCACAATGACCAGCCAACCCACCATCCCATCAGTTATGGAGAAGCACGCCAAAGAAACGCTAGTTACGTTTTCCTTCATTCAGAAATAAGGTAAAGTGAATGAGTGAAGAACTTTGGAGATAATGCTGGGGATGTCATCCAACGGAACACTTGCCTGGCCTGGTTTCCATTCCCAGAATTGAAAACAAAACCATGACCACAAAAGCGCTGGCCATAGGAACAGCCCCCTCAGGTTCTTCTCATGACAGAGCTGCCGTCCAGAGGAAGGCAGGAAATGCTTTACCTTCTGTTGCTGGAGGCTGCTCTGCCGCTGGTGGGTTCGAGTGGTGCGGGCCTGGGCCAGCCATTCCTGTACGCCAGGGCTCTGCGCGGCTGTGAGGTCAACATCGCTCTCCTCTTTCTCCTGTGTGGCTCCCTGCTTTGAATGAAATCCAATGAGAATCAAGGGCCGTGCCACCCACAGGACAACCTCGCCCCAGTGGAGAGAGGACCCCTCTGGTGCGGTTTGTCTAATGACTTCAGACCACCACCATTTTGGACATGACACCACATATTTTTAAAAGATGGTGACACAAAACACATCTAAGTTGTCACATTTTTAGGAACGAGGAGAATAAACAGATGATTATGCCCAGAAGCATTTACAGGGAAACCCATCTTCTTCCAAAACATAACCCTTTTTATGAACTTCATAAAGTCACTTAAAGGTAAAATGTCACCTAGATGAACATTACATGTCAAAATGTCTGTTCTTCCTCTGAAAGCTTCACCCTGCCACCATCTGTCCAACGTTCCACCACTTGCTTCTCCAGGTTGCCAACCATCACCAGGGATCATAGATAAGCCACAGCTATCTCACCTCACCAGTCAGCTGGTCTTGTCTCTTCAGACTGGAGGCAGTCCTCATCCGGAATGGGTCTCAGAATTACTTTGAATGCTTAACCAGAAACGCCTTATATATCTTTTGCCAAGGAAAGGCGTGTGTCACCATGCTTGGCTATTTCCAATGTGGCCTTGACTCACAGAGATCCAGAGGGATTTCTATCTCTGGAATGCTAGATTAAAGGTGTGAGTCTAGCCTTTGTATCTAACTAGAGTGGGGAGTCTCACAGCTGAGTTTACATTCTAGAATTCAGGAAAAGCAAGGCATGATGGTTAATCATGACTGTCAACTTGGCTGGGTGGAGGCCACATAGGAGAAGAGTAAGGCCTACTTCTCCTCATGTCTGTAGATCATGAGCACTCCAATGGTCTTAATCCACCTATAGATTCAAAAATCTAAACAGACAATTAGGAAGTGCTGGAACCAACAAAAAACCATCCCAGTTACAGGAAGAGGGTCATTGGTGGCATTTGAAGGCTGTATCTTGGTCCTCGCCCCATCCTAGTATTCTCTCTGTTTTTTGGCTTGCCTGAGTTGAGAAGCTTTTCTTTGCCATGCCCACAGGCCATGATGTCCCTGCCTTGCCACTGATGTTAACAACAGGTCATGGAGTCAAACCTCTGAAAACACGGGCAAAAATAAATCTTTTACCCCTCAAGTTGTTCCTGCCAGGTATTTAGTCACAGCCCTGAGACACTCAGTAACATGCAGCAGGAGCTTCCATGATGGCTGAATGTCCTCTGCTCTCCTCCACCCTAGCCTCGCCTCTTCAACTCGTCTTCAAGAGTTGCAGGAAGCGGTCAACCACCAGAGCAATCCTCAGAACCCTTCAAGAGGCAGGAAGCCTGGAGCCACCCCACCCCCACCCCTGACAATACCGCATTTCGTAAGAAGGCAGCCCTAACTGGATGCAGTGGGTTAAAATGTAAATAAAAAGTTTTTTTAAAAAAAGACATCGAGTTGGGGGGGGGGAGATGTTTTGAGGGTCCTAGGGGCGGCTGAGGAGAGGCATAAGGAGTAAACATGATCAAGAAATATTGTATGCTGTATACATGTATGAAAATTTCAAAGATTAAGGAAAAGGTCAAAAGCTCTAAAACTTAAAAATATAAAAAGCTTGTAAAATAAATATATAAAGACAGAAAGCAGAGGAGAGAGAGCTTCAGGCTCCACCAAGGAGACCCCTAGATTGAATTAATTCTAGAACTCTTGATTTGTGAACGTCTACTACTCAAAAAGATCTGTTTATACACTTCTGTATAATAAATAGCTCCCAGTAGCCTGGAGGCAAAGGAAGACAGATGTCTTTGAGTTCAAGGCCAGCCTGCTCTACATAGCAAGTTCCAGGATAGTCAGAGCTACATAATAGAGAAACACACACCGCCCCATCCTTCCAATCCCACCTCCCCAAATAATAAATAACTCATGTTCAAACAAGAGTTTTCCAGTTCCATTCAAATTAGCATAATAAAGTGTCAATCAACTGTGGGCACAGCGCTTACCATCCTACAAATTCAAAAAATTACCTGGGGGAGGGGTTAAAGGGACTTGGTGTGATAATTACAAATTACGACCCTAAACACGCTGCTTCCTCTCTCTCTTCCATGACCACCTCGCCTACCCACTGCTTCACTGCTGCCCTGGTAAAGTTCGGCTAGGGAAAAAGGCGGAAAACGGTTACTTATCACCCAGACAGGCAACCTTCCTGCCTCATTATTCTAATGGGATGTGGAAGGTCCGACTAGTCCTTTGCTTTACACTGAGACTAAGCAAGGGTAAAAGCCTTTCTTTCTTCTTATCCACGTTTCTATGTAAAGGGATAAATCAGATGTTTTTTATACAACTCACTCATTAAATACTTATGCCTGAGACACGGCTCTTGGAGGCCGGTGTACTCTGCAAAGAAGCAGCCAGACAAGGGCTTCAAAGAAGCAGCCAGACAAGGGCTTAGTTGGGGAGGCAGTTCAACCAACTGACCAACATCCAAGAAAGGCTGGGTTACATACACAGGGCCAGTCGAGAGGGGACGGAGGCGAAGGGACAGAAAGTGACGGGAATGGCTTGCTAGGCTGGTCTGAGAGCATTTTCAGAGGACAACCGCAGGGTGCCTGGAAAAGTAAGGACCCTGGCAGAGAACTAGGGGAGAGTATCCCAGAACTAGAGGACGCTACAGTCCCACTATGCCCCGCCCCCCACAGAAACATAATGGAGAACATCGGGCATGGAAGAGGCCACCATGGCTAGAGTCTAATGAGGTGGAGAGCTTTGTCATCCTACTGCAACTCTGAGACTGACATGTCACTGTCCCTTGGCTCCTCCCTCCCCAAGCAGGAAGGCAGGTAGAGTCTACCACTCCAGTTGATACAGCCTATGGATAGAGGCCCTGCTTTCTCTTAGTTTCATCATTCTAACTTACCACTCCAGGGAAAGAGCTTTGATTTTCTATACTTGTGTATTCTTTCCTCCAATCTCATGAGTCATGCTCCCACCAGCTTGTTTTATGTCAACTTGACACAAACTCTGAGAGGAGGGAACCTCAATTGAGAAAATGCCTCCCTAAGATAAAAGGCTGTCAGCAAATCTCTGGGGCATTTTCTTAATCAGTGATTGATGTGGGAGGCCCCAGCCCTTTGTGGGTGGGGCTGCCCCTGGGCTAGTGGTTGTGAGTGCTACAATAACGCAGGCTGAGCAAGCCATGGTGAGGGAGCCAGTAATTGGTACTCCTTCATGGTCTCTGTATCAGTTCCTGCCGCCTCCAGGTTCCTGTCCTGATTTGGGTTCCTGTCCTTCCATGATGAAATGTGATTCGGGATGCATAAGCCAAACCAGCCCCTTTGTCCCCAGGTGGCTCCTGGTCATGGTGTTTCATCACAGAGATAGCAGGACTGTAAAGGAATGGCTGAGACGACAAGAACGTACCTCTGTCCCTCCCCCTTTGGTGTTACTGTTCCATAGTGAAGCAAGGCATCAAATGTAGAAGGAACATTCGACATCCCCATATGAACTCCCATGTTCTGGGCACGTAGTTCCTTTCCCTTCGCAGGATCCAGCTTCCCAACAAGAGAAGTTGGATCATTGGATCACGTAGAGCAATGTGAGTGCCCTTGGTCTAAAAGATGCTATTTATATCTTTTTGTTGTTACTTTTGTGAAGCAGGGTTTCTCTGTGTAGCTTTGTGCCTTCCCTGGATCTCGCTCTGTAGACCAGGCTGGCCTCGAACTCACAGAAATCCGCCTGGCTCTGCCTCCCGAGTGCTGGGATTAAAGGCGTGCACCACCATTGCCCAGCTAAGATGCTATTTATATCTTGCAAGCAATGTGTTCAGAGTAGGGGACTCATCGTACCTTGTCCACTAAATGTCCCTGCTTCCCAAGAATTTCCCCCAATGATAAACAGTGGTTTTCTGGAAAGTTATGAGTTTAGGTAAGTGGGCTTCTGGCCCACAGGAGACCGAGGAGTACCACCATTGCACAGTGATTTCTCAGAGGCCTGGCTCATTCAGGCAAAGATGAAACACCAACTTAGAAACCTTGCAGAATGAAAATATGAGACACACAGTGACATCTCAAGGAGTCAACATACCAGACTGAAGTCCCCAGTCACAGCCATTCCAGCTATAAAACACTGGTCTTGGTGGCCACGACCTTCTTTATCTCCCCTCTGGGATCCAGGCCACTGCCTCCCTGCCATTTAACTCAGCCAAGGCCTGTTTCCCAGAACCCATCTGGAAAACTCTCCTTTCAGGCCACAGAATCCACTCACACTTCTGCTTGGGTTATGCTCCGTGGACTGTCAGTGGGTCTTTCAAATCACCAGAGAACGCTTGTGCTCGTAAAAAATGACAACTGGAATGTGAGCCCTCACCACCATTGACATACACAGATGGACTCTCAGAGTCTAAGAATTCATCTGACTGACTAAGCAAGTCCACAGTTTCAGATGAAGAAGAAGAAGAAGAAGAAGAAGAAGAAGAAGAAGAAGAAGAAGAAGAAGAAGAAGAAGAAGAAGAAGACAGCATCAAAAACTGTCGCTTTGAATGTGTTTTCTGTGTTTTTATATTTGGTTTTTTAGCTAATAGGTTTTTCTGACTCACTTAGTCATTTTAAAAGCTAAGACTTGATCCTCAGAAAACAAAAAACGGCGAAGAATCTAGTTCATATTTCAGCTCTTTCCCCTTGGGGTGAGGTGGTACTCGCTGGAGGAATGCAAGCCTGGAACTATATTCCAGGGTGATAACAGCTTTCCCTTCTGCCTAGGGAGGAGGAAGTATGGTGGTTTCTGTCACTAGAGACTCACTGGGCGGGGCTACCTAGGATGTTTATTTTGGAAAAGTAGAAAAGTAACCACTTTTCTTCCTGGCCTTGGAAGAGCAGTGAGAACTGGGAAATGCTAAACCTGATATGAACCACTTCTTCATAAGGCAATTTGCTATTTTTCTTGTATTTATGAGCATTGGTGTTTTGCCTATATGTGTGTCTATGTGAGGGTGTTGGGTCCCCTGGAACTGGAGTTACAGACAGTTGCAAGCTGCCATGTGCGTGCTGGGAACTGAACCTGGGTCCTCTGGAAGAACAGCCAGTGCTCTTAACTGCTGAGCCATCTCTCCAGACCCGCAATTTGTTATTTATATAGGGTAAACTCTATGTTCATCCCATAGGTAACATTGTGTGAAAATGACCTAAGCCTCTTATGAAGACAGGCACTTGTAACTCAAGAAATATTTTCACATGTCCTTAGGTCTGCGTTTCTTTATGTCTGTCTGGGAGAAAGGGAGAGACTGGATCTTCACGGATATCCATGCCAGTTCACTTTGTAAAACAACAAGATAAAATAAATGGGGTGACAGGTATTACACTCCATGCATATAAAACAGCATTGAGAAATTTGGGTTAAGAGTGTAGCTCAGGGGCAATGGATGCTGAGATCCACAGGGCATTTGATCCTGAGGTAGGGGACCAGGGGAAGGATGGGAAGGTAGAAGAAAAAAGGGAAGGGAAGGGAAGGGAAGGGAAGGGAAGGGAGGGAGGGGAGGGGAGGGGAGGGGAGAGGAGGGGAAGGGAAGGGTAAGAGCTCCCCATTTCCCTGTGCTCTGTGCCATTGAAAGACCCTAACCCTTCAGGCTTACACCCCCCAAGCCCCAGGAAATGAGAAACTAAAAATCTAGTTCCAAGGGCAAGCTGACTCAGCCATTATTCAACCACCCCTGCCACAATGTAACAATGTAAAAAGATTTCTGTTAAGAGACTGTGTTGACTGGGATAGTTGCAGGTGTTCCAGGAAGGACCATTGTGACCTTTGTGTAAACTTCACTCCCACCCTAACAACCCCTTGAGGTTTCAGGAAGAATGTACATGCAGACATGACTGTACCCACTCTCTCATGATCTTGTAAAACGTAATTGTATGGGAATTGTAATCTTATGGCTTTTGTGGGTTTTTCCTTTAAAAGCCCCCATGTGGTTACAGTTAGATGTGACTCTTGCTCTCAGGACAAGAGTAGCCCGTCTGTACAGTCGCTTCAATAAAAACCTCGTGCTGTTGCATCAGTTGGACTGGAGTCTGGGTTCTTGGGGCGCCCACTCGAGACCCTAAACGTTGGGTTATATAGGGTGAACTCTACGCTCCTCCCATAGGTAACATGTGAAAGTTACCATGACTGCCTGTGATTCATCCCTGAGCCTCTACCCCAGTCCACTGTGGGTACAGACTTATCATGTCAATCCTCTATTCACTCCTCTCACAGTTAAGATCCAAGTGTCCAGGACACCTGGGATGTTTTCCCAGGCCCTTCACTATCACTGAAACCTGATTCCCACTGTGATCCTAAATGGCAGGACCTTGGGAGGTGACGGCCACTGCAGTTATCTCTGCTATACAGGAGACCCCAGAAAGCCAGCTAGCCTCTCCCTCCACAAGAGGACACAGCGAGAACTGCCATCTATGAATGAGAGCGAGTTCCCTCACTGGATGCTGAAGAAGCTGGCATCTTCATCTGAGACCCAGATTCTAGAGCAGTGTGCCGTATGTTTTCTGTTTATAAGCCACTCAGTTTGGGAAAACTTGCTATAGCAAACTAAACCACTTAAGACATCGTTTAATTTCACTTCTTCCTATTACTCTGCTCTAGCCACACAGGCTTTAGGCAGACCAGATAATCCTAGCTGGCAATTCCCTTTGGCTGGAATGTTCACACACAAACACACACACACACACACACACACACACACACACACACACACACACACACTGTTCTCTCCTTCAATATGTACTACACGGAGAGTTCCAGAGGGCGAGTGGAACAAATACAGTAAAATAAAAGTTCACATAAGTCACCTATCACAACAAATTTAAAGGAGTTAAGCATGCCCTTTGAAAGTGTGAGACAGAGCCAGGCGGTGGGGACATACAACTTTAATCCCAGCACTTGGAAGGCAAAGGCAGGTGGATCTCTGTGAGTTTGAGGCCAGCCTGGTCTACAGAGTGAGTTCCAGGCCAGGCAGAGAAACCCTGTCTCAGGAAAAAAAGAAAGAAAGAAAGGAAAAAGAAAAAGCACGAGACAAATGTCTATAACCAATGGCTAGAGTCACATGTTCTGCATAAGAAAAAAGAGCCTGGGTTGGGGATTTAGCTCAGTGGTAGAGCGCTTGCCTAGCGAGCTCAAGGCCCTGGTTTCAATCCTCAGCTCTCAAAAAAAAAAAAAAAAAAAAAAAAAAACCTAAAATGTAAGGACACGGAGAAGCTGAAATCAAAAGAAAGCTAAGAGGTAGGCCAGGTAAACACTGCCCAGAAAACTCCATCGATGTAAAAACAGAACTGACCATCAGGACTCAGAGTGTTACAGAGGGAAGATTCATTCACCTGGCATACAGGAGGACTTGAATGCAGGAACTACCTAGAACAGGATGAATGCATCTAGAGAATGGACTGTAAGAGGAATCCAAAAGGAAAGCAAGTTTGTCACGGTAGAACTCCATCCTCAGATCTATGAGGTCAAATCAACGCTGACAGCCTAGCTGGAGACCCAAAGGCAGACTGTAAATGGACAGACGTGCTGAGGTGTTAGAGAAAGCATGTGTATACCTACGTGCGGCGCCTCAGCCTCCAACATTTCCTCTCTACTGCCACTTACGGAGATGCACGTGGTGAGTGTGTCCCGAATGCCGAGTTGGCCCAGGCTTCGGGTGGAAGTGCTCACCTGCATGTTGAGCTGTCTGTCATGCAGGGCCCTCTGCAGCTCCAAGAGACTCCCTTTGAGCACCCTCAGCTTGGCTGCCAGCTGCTCTGCCTCGTCCTTTGTGTGCGCCTTGCCCTCCAACAAGAGGTTCTCGTTGTGCACGGACAGCTGGGACAGGACCACCACTTTCTGTTCGATTTCCGCGAGCATGTTCTGGAGCAAGAGAGCAACCGCAAAAGCCTCACTTCTGGCCAGCCCCTGGAGACTGTTTTCAAATGCAACCTTTAATAGTCACGTACCACACCAGCAGGTGTCTGTGGCTTTTCCTTGTAGTGATATTTCATTTGTACTAAAATGTGATTTGTATGTTAATAAATAAAGTTGCCCCGAGGGTCAGAGCTATTAGAGCCATTGCAGATGCTGGGTGGTAGTGGAACGCCTATAATCCCAGCACTTGGTAGGCAGAGCTAGGTAGATCTCTGTGTGTTCAAGGATACAGCCAGCATTGGAGACACACACCTTTAATCTCAATACCAACCATAGAAGACCTGGAGGTCTGTACAGACAGGCAGTGATGAGGTGGTCATGTGGTTGGGTTTACAACCAATGAGAAGGCAGAACAAAAAGTATATATAAAGACAAAAACACAGGAAGTAGGTCTCTTGGCTGAAGAGGCTAGCTGTAGCAGACAGGTAAGGCTCTTAGCTCTGATCTCTTGGCTTTCTTCTTTGCATTGGTTCTGTGTTTCTTATTTAATAAGACAGTTGGTTACATCTATATTTCCTACTTTAAAGAAGACGATATGCGCTTTGGGGGGTAAAACTACCTGGGCTTCTTACCTTTTCTCTTTTTGAAAAATTAGATACTTTATAATTAAACATACATTGGAAAAAGCATATAGAAAACACATTTGGTATAGCCAACAATCACAAGAAAAGGCCACTGCCCGAATGTTACGTCATTATTAGTCCCAATATGTTAGTATTAGGTTACCAATGTTAGAAAAATTATCATACAGGAAACTTCTTTGTTAATTTAAAAAGGAATTTCTTTCAAAACACTGATTTTGAAGACCAAGCTGCCTAAGAACTTTCAATCCTCCTGCATCAGCCCCCTCTTTCTGTCCTCCTCTTCCTCATCTTCTTTTTAAAAATATGACACATCTTTGATCTTACATTTTAAAGTATTTCCCACATTTCCATCACAGATCTTGGAGTTTTCCCTCCAGGATTGAGATTAAACAGAAAAGAAATGAAAAATAACCTCCTGCTTTCAAAGTAAGATCTTTTATGAAACCAAAAAAGACTGAAAATAAATAAATCAAATGTGCCATAAATCACTTTATTGTCTACATAAATCATGTTGGTTTTATGTCCTTTGCCTCTAAACTCTTTGAAATGGAGGTCTGTGGTGGTTTGAAAGAAAATGGCCCCCATAGGCTCATAGGGAGTGGCACTATTATTACTCCTTGTTGGAAAAAGTGGCCTTATTGTAGGAAATGTATCACCAGGAGGTGAGGGGGTGGGCTCTGAGGTTTCAAATGTTCAAGCCAGGCCCAGTGTCACTCTCTCTTCCTGCTTCCTGCAGATCCAGATGTAGAACTCTCAGCTCCTTCTCTAGCGCCATGTCTACCTGCACGCAGCCTTGCTTCCCACCATGACCATAACGGACTTAACCTCTGAGCTGTAAGCCACCACAATTATATGTTTTTCTTTATAAGAGTTGTCATGGTCATGATATCTCTTCACAGCAATAAAACCTTAAGACGGGCTGGAGAAATGGCTCAGAGGTTAGGAGCACTGGCTGCTCTTCCAGAGGTCCTGAGTTCAATTCTCAGCAACCACATGGTGGCTCAATGAGATCTGGTGCCCCCTTCTGACCTGGAGACATACATGCAGGCAGAACACTGTATACATAATAGATAGATAAATAAATAAATAAATAAATCTTTAAAAAAAAAAAAAAGGCTGGAGAGATGGCTCAGAGGTTAAAAGCACTGCTTGCTCTTCCAAAGGTCCTGAGTTCAATTCCCAGTAACCACATGGTGGCTCACAATCATCTGTAATGAGATCTGGTGCCCTCTTCTGGCCTGCAGGGATGTGTGCAGACAGAACACTGTATATATTAATAAATGAATAAATTTAAAAAAAAAAAAAACTTCACTCTTTAGCCGGGCGGTGGTGGCACATGCCTTTAATCCCAGCACTCAGGAGGCAGAGCCAGGTGGATCTCTGTGAGTTTGAGGCCAGCCTGGGCTACAAAGTGAGTTCCAGGAAAGGCACAAAGCTACACAGAGAAAACCTGTCTCAAAAAACCAAAAAAATAAAAAAAAAAAATAATAAAAACCTTAAGACAAGGCCATAGTTTTTATTCAATCAGTTAATTTATTAATGACAAATATATTTTACTTCCCATTAGGAAATATAGATTATTGCCATTCCATTAACTCTTAAGAATAAGAGTTCATACCAAATAACTAAAACCAATGAAAGAACAAACAAAATGTTCACTAAAATGGGGATTAATGAATGATGTCTCAAGGACTATTTCTGAGAACAGAATATATTTCTGGGCACGGTTGGTCTGGAATTGTGCTGAGGGTCCATAATACATTTTGAGGGCCAAGAAAATGTTTATTTTTTATTTTCTCTTTAAAATCAAAAGACTCAAAGGATGCTAACATGTACAAGTCCCTGCCCTGGGTTTGAATGCCACCATGGAATAAAATGAGTGTGGCAGTGCAGGTTTTTGAGTGTGGAGTCAGGAGAATATAGAGTTCAAGGTCATTCTTGGCTACTTAGTAAGTTCAAGGCAAGTCTGGGCTACATGAGATCTTATCTCAAAAGAAAAGGAAAAGAAAGAAAGGAGAGGAAGAGAAAAAAAAAGAGAAGAAAATTAGAAAAATTGATATAATAATGAATCCAATGCAGATTTTATTAGTCTACATGGTCCTTTTCACCATGTGGGGGAAAGTTCTCATATTAGCGAAGTCTCCAGGCCAAAAAAAGTCATCGTGTGGCTCCAATTCTTCTTATTTATTTTCAGGGTCTCAGTATGTAACCCTGGCTGGCCTGGAACTCTCCATATAGACCAGGATGGCCTTCAATTCCTAGATGTCTTCCTGTACTGTCTCCCAAGTGCACAGGTGGATCTCAGTGAGTTTGAGGCCAGCCTGGGCTACAGAGTGAGTTCCAGGAAAGTTGTCAAAGCTACACAGAGAAACCCTGTCTCAAACAAACAAACAAACAAACAAACAAACAAACAAACGTATGCACCACTATGCCCAACATGTGACTTCCATCCCATGTGACAGCCAATTATAATTATGAAGCAAATGGTTTAATTCTAAATTTTAAATTCGTAAGATTTTCTTTAATATTTTCATATTAAATTTTAACTTACTAGGGTCTAGATTTTAACTGGATTGATGTCTGTATTTTAAATGATTTAAAGTAAGTATTAGATTTGAAACATCAATTTGACTAGTTTGCTGACTTTCAATGCCATATGCTTCCAATTCCTTAAATACTATGAAAACACATTTTACTACTTTATAAATAGCCTGAGCTGTATTGTCAGAATAATGTCAACTGTACTGCAGGTTCTCTGAATTTCTTTAAAAACAGATATAACTAAAAGTGGGGGTGGCGACAACAATATCACACAAGTCTGAAATACTAGTTTGAGTGTTAATTTTAAGCCCTAGAAGGAAATGTTAAAATAGATGCATGCCTCAGCTTCTGACAGTAGAAAGGAGGCTAAGAATACTGGAAAAAGCTCCCATCTGGTTCTTCAACCTCCACCATCGAGACAGAGAAGAAAGCTGCTCGTACACAGAGAGGAGTCCGAAGGCATTGCCTGATCTGAGTGACAACGATCATATTATGAGCCTCAAATATGAATAAGAAGACCCCCCTGGTATAGACTTCATTAGCTAATGCTATTGGCAGATCTCTTTTGATGCCACATAGGTGAAATATGAATTTGTGCTCACTGGTATTTAGCTCTGTGGATTGGGAAGGGTTTTCTAGAATCTTCTATTTTTTTTTTTTTTTCATTCCATGTTTTTTAGTGCATGGGGTCTTGCCTGCATGTCTGGCTGTGAACCACTTGCATGCAGTGCCTGATGACGCCAGAAGAGGGCATTAGATCCCCTGAGATTAGAGTTACAGATGGGAGAGAGCCATTCGATATGTGTTTGGAATTGAACTCAGGTCCTCTGAAAGAGCAGCCAGTGCCCTTAATTGCTAAAGCCATCTCCCCAGCCCCTTAAATGAAAGATTTCAAGTGTATTTCACTCACATGTGAAGTGTAATATGTTAATAATCATGAAGTTTGACGGTGGACACATGCGAGGTCACTGTTTCTTGCTGTATTAGATCTGGAGTGCCTCCTACAGGCTGGTATGTTAATAGCCTGGTCCTCAGCTTGGTGCTATTGAAAGTTGATAGAAACCTTTAGGAAGTGGGGTCTTTTGGGGGATTTTGGATGGCTTGTTTATTTTATTTTATTTTTGGTTTTTGTTTGTTTGTTATTTTGAGATAGGGTTTCTCTGTGTAGCCGCGACTGTCTGGATCTCACTCTGTAGACCAGGCTGGCCTCGAGTTCACAGAGATCCGCCTGCCTCTGCCTCCCAAGTGCTGGGATCAAAAGCATGTGCCACTGCTGCCAGGCTAGATGTCTTGTTTCAGTGGATTATGAATGCTTATCTTTTTCTTTCTCTTTTGTTCCAAGCAATGAGATGAGCAGGCTTCTTCCATGTGCCCCCAACATGATGCACTGTGCTGTTTAAAACAGCAATGGAATGCATGGATGAAACCTCTCAACAGAGTGAAAATAAACCTTTTTTTCTTTTTAAGTTGATATTATCTCACGGATTTTGTTACAGTAGCAAGAAGCCAGCATGAGTATCCATAACATATAATAAGAAAAAAACGTTTGTGCATGGCTAGGTTTGTAGCTCAGTGGTGCGGGCCTTGCCTAGCACACATGAGGCCCTATGTTTAATTTGTTACTTTTTGAGGGGAAAAAAAAGAAGAAGAAAGAAAAGGAAAAAGGATAGTGGGGAGAGGCATCATTGACCTGAGGTTGTCAACACTTTAAGAAGCTGGGGATGTGATTCAGTGATAAAGTG
Source organism: Peromyscus leucopus (assembly GCF_004664715.2). Lineage (NCBI taxonomy): Eukaryota > Metazoa > Chordata > Mammalia > Rodentia > Cricetidae > Peromyscus > Peromyscus leucopus. Next base: position 43,458,833 of record NC_051085.1, read on the forward strand.
TATTGGTTCCATTCCTAGCATCAAACCAAAGTTCAAACCAAGCACCCCCCTTCCCCCCAAAAAAACAACCACCTTTATAAAACAGCTCTTAACCTTCATAACCTTTATGAAACTCCCTCTTACATCAGTTCTTAGAGACCTGACATGGAAGGAAGGCCATTGCACATTTGGAAAGACAAGACACACTAGACTCTCTGTCTTCCTAATACTGGCGGTTGCTGAAGTTTTCCAAGATCCATGTGAGGACTAGGTTAAAATGGCAATTGAGCACACATGGAGGCTTCCAATCACACTTATTTTGGCTTGAATCATTAATACTAACTCTTCTGAGTTTATTATTATTATTATTATTTATTTTATTTTATTATTATTATTATTTTTTACTGGGTGGTGGTGGCACATGTCTTTAATCCCAGCACTTGGGAGGCAGAGCCAGGTGGATCTCTGTGAGTCTGAGGCCAGCCTGGGCTACAGAGATCCAGGACAGGCACCAAAACAAACACAGAGAAATCCTGTCTCGAAAAACCAAAAAAAAAAAAAAAAAAAAAAAAAAGTACAATATATATATAATATTTTTTTAGCCAGTAAATAGATACAATAAATATTCTGGTATCTATAGTCTTTTAAAATGGTAGTCACAGCATTTGGAAGTTTAGCTGGACTTAGTGGTGCATACTCGTAATCCCAGCTCTGGAGTTGGAGGGAGGCAGGAATGCCTTGCACCTCAGGCCAATCTACTCTACCTTTTTGAGAATCTGCTTTAAGAAAGACAAAGATAAACGGGGTATGTTAGCTCATTCCTGTGATGCTATTATATAGAAGGCTGATACAGGAGGATTACCATGAGTCTAAGGCCAGACTGTTTTACACAATGTATTTATTCCAGGTCAGCAGGGCTACAAAGTAAGGCTCAAAGAAATATAAAAGAAAAAAAGCTTTGCTATCAAGTACTGGGGTTAAAGAATTAGAAATTTAAGCCACTATGCTGAAATTTTCTTCAAAAGTATATTTTATTTTTTACCATTTTTAATGATGGGAATGTGTATATGTGCACATGAGTGCAGACCCCCATGGAGGCTAGTGGCATTGGAGCCCCTGCAGCTGGAGTTACAGGCAGGGAGTCCCTGATATGGATGCTGGGAACTTAACATGGGTCTTCTGGAATGGTAGCAACCACTCTTAACTACTTGAACCATTTCTTCAGTTTCTGATTTTTTTCCGAAGACAATGGTTTTCAAGAACCAATTCCAGGTTTAAGTTTTATTTATGCTTTAGTGATGCATTGCTTTTTTGATCCTATAAATATATAAAGTCTCTAGCTTGTGGAAACTCATTTATCTACACCAGAATCTTATTAGTGTGTTTTCTGCATTTTTAAAATTCTCCGTCATGATATAGGCTCATTTCCTTCAAAAGCGGTTGGTTCTCAACCTCCCTAATGCTGTGACCCTTTAATACAGTTCCTCATGTTGTGGTGACCCTCAACCATAAAAGTATCTCGTTGCTACTTCACAACTGTAATTTTATTACTGTTATGAATCGTGATATCTGATATGCAGGATATGCAATGTACGACCCCCAAAGGGGTCATGACCCACAGGCTGAGAACCACTGTTCTAGAGGATCTTTGTACCTGGCAGTCCACCAGCTGGGCGTCCATGTCCATGGGCTCCTGGGGTGTACCAAGTGCGACATCCAAGGTGGCCTTCGTGTTCAGCAGCCAGTGGTCCAGCTCATCCGCCTCACAGCGGTACCTCTGCAGAGCCTGCTCCTGTCTCTGCTCTTCCAGCTGATCATTTAGCTTCTCCTGAGGAATGAAGAAGAAGATAACTTGGAGGGAGCATTGGGCAGTGAGAACTTGAAGATGGCATGCAACAGAGCACCAGTCCCAAGCCCTGGCCTCACCCACAAACACATGGGAAACAAAACAAACGCCCAGAGTCAGGCCACATCTTGGAAGTCTAAATCGGATTTCTCTGTCTCTACATTAGTATGTGAAAATCCCCCCATGCCCGTCTGCCAGTGAAAAGAAGTTGATTTTTAACATATATATATTATTGTTGCCAAAATCTGCCTACCAAATAAAATTTAAATCAAGTAACATTGGCAACAGAAGTACAAAGGTATTTTCATGAGCTAATGTGCTTGGACTGGGTGACAGTGCATAGGCAGGACTATGCTTCGCAGTATTAGTTCTATTCCTCATCACAGGCTCTTATCCAGTCACAGCAAATCATCACTCAGATCTGTAATTCCTGTCCATGGGGCTCTAGTCCACCAGGTGCCAGCCTTCTGCATTCTCAGTGTCTCCCACCCAGAGCACATTCGTAGATCCACCCTGACTGTGCTGTGTGCTCCAGACCCTGATGCAAACATAATACCAGCTTCTTGGGCCTGGGAAATAATGAGACACTTTCACTTGAATATCTATTCAACACTCAAAACAGTCCAACTGTGGATGCAACTGAGGTGTTCAACAGCAGAGAATGGGTAAGGAAAACGTTGTGTGGAGTGCATGAGCATGTGTGTGTGTGTGTATGTGTGTGTTTGTGTACACAATGGAATTTCTTACAGCCATAAAGAATATAATGGCATCATTAACAAGAAAGTTGACATGACCAAAGGAAAAAACATGAAGTGAATTACACCTATTGTGGAAAGACAAATATTGCATGATTTCTCTCACATGTGGTTTCCATACTTTACACAAATATGTGTGTGTGTGTGTGTGTGAGTATGTGTAAAAGCTTTAAAAAATAGATATCAAAAAAGAGAACAGAAACAAAACCCAGTTAAAACAAAAACAGACCCATGTAGTTCACATCAGAGCCAGAACTATTGCTAACAGACACTAAAGCTTGATTCAGATGCAGGAGCTGAGGCACCTCCAGGGCCCGAGCTACCTCCAAAAGCTGCCTCTTGCCAGCCGCCTTCATCCTGATGGTGGACATCCGTTCCGCCAGGACAGTGAGCGTGGACTGCAGGGCCAGCTGCTCCGCTGGGTCCGACTCCTGAGACTCGGCCACCAGCTCCTCTGCAAGAGACGCCTGCAGTCCATTGATCTCATCTTGGAGCATCTGCACCTCATCCATCAGGGCCTGTGGGGAAGACTGTGGAATCACACTCTTGACTGAGGACTCCCGGGCTCTGCCGTTGTACACCCCCTGAGATCAGACTCACTCGGATGTCACGGAATGGGCCAGCCAGCAGGACCATTACTAGTTTAACTTTCAAAATGACACTGTAGAGCTGAAGGCTGGGACAGCTGTGATTTGAACGCTGGGGATGTTAGGAGCTTAAGTCACACTGAACAAACTAATGAGCATTTCTGGTTCTCAACAGGCTCATTCGTAACAGGGGGTCCACACTCATTCTTCCTTCTGTACCTAATTCTAAAATGGGAAGTTTCTCGGAGCTGACTTCCAGGCCACTGGACCTCTCCAGAGTCCTTTCCCAAGGTTTCAAATGCTTGCTAATGCCGGCCACCTCCATGGCATGCCCCCACCCAGCCTCTTGCGTTCAACTTGTGCAGTTCAATGGCAGCCCCATCACAGCATGTATCTTTAAACAATGGCAGAATGCTCTACTTCCTGAACAGGCTCCTCCACTGGCTCACAAAACACCAGATTAAAAACCCAAATTGGAGCAGTCACCAGGTTGAAGTTCCCTGTCACCAGCTATAAAGCAAAGCTTCTGTCAGCATTCCAGCTGAGAGATAGCAATCAATCCCCAAGCTGCCTGGTTTCAGCACACAAGATAACCAAGCTCTCTATGCCTTAATCCTTCAGCAAGAGGAGTAATTAAAAGGACTACTCAATGTCACCTTCTCTATTCTGCCTCCCAGCCCTGCCCTTAAAAGGCAAAGAACTTTGAATTGACCACCTCATTATCTGTTCCTTAATTCTGGTCGGCTTTGTTTTTGAGATAAAGTATGGCTCTAGTGCCCTGGATGCGCTAAAACTCAGCACGTGGGCCAGGCTGGCCTGGAACTCTCAGATACTTCCTCCCTAGCATTGGGATGAAAGGTGTGTAACACCACACCCAACCCTGGCTTTGTTCTTGTTTTTGAGTCAGGGATTCTTATAGTCCAGGCTGCTCTGAAACTCTCTTTACAGCTGAGGAGGACTTGAACTCTGGTCTCCCCACCTCCATTTTCTCCGTGCTGAGATCGCAGGCACACACTAACACTGCCCTGTTTATTTGGTGCTGGGGTTGGACCCAGGGCCTTGGGCATGCTGAGCAGTCAGCCAATGCCAGTCATCTGTCTATATTCCAGTCTTAGGTCAGTCATTTACCTAATCTATATCCATCTATCTATCTACTATTTGTTCTTTTCCGAGATTGGGGTCTTCAGAGGGCACTTCCTAGTCAGAAATTGAACAGCATGTTATAAAATGGTAGGAAAGGCGACCATGGCCCAGTGAAGTAACACAGATGATTCTAACAGCTTTGCCGGCACTAGTCCACATCTCTTCCACAGACATCACAGTAAGCGCAGTACCTCCTCAGAGTGTACTGTCAATGACGTTTAAAGACAAAATAACAAGAAAAAAAAAATCACCTCTCTTCCCCAATACCGTGACCCGTCCAACTGAATTTTAACTGATGGTTGTAATGGGTAGCCATTCCAGCTTTGGTCTGGAAGTTCCAGTCCCCATTGAGACTTCGGTAACTGTCACGCCTACAAAGTGGGGCCAAGAGAGGACCCTGAAGACCCGAGATCCGGATGTGCCGCCCTCTCTTGTTGCCTGGACCCTGGATGCTAGAGGTAGACGGAGGAGAGTTCTCCAGAGATCACCGCCGGACCGCACTACGTCTTTCCCAGATCCTGCAACCTACCTATCCCTTCATTTATAAGTTACGCCACTAAATAAATCTCCCTTTTAACTACATGGAGTGGCCTTAATAATTTCATCAATAGATTGTTACATCGACAGTATTACATAGACCTAGACAGGAAGTATGTGTGTGTGGGGAGTGGTCCCCTGGTCCTTCACAAACTGAACACCTCCATGCTGCCACCAGCCTGATCAGGAAATAATGCCTTTCCAGAACTTGACAAGGCCCTTTTGACTTCCCTGTGGTTACCTCCAGGCACCCCAGCCACACTGTTGACATGTAAACATGTCTGTCCTCAGCCTGCCACTTCTGTGAATAGGCTGTTCTGTGTGTGGACTGAGCTTTAAGCTTGCTCCTTGGAGAGAGCTGCTCACTCTCAGCGTTGTTTAATATCTCACTGCCAACCGTTCTGTGAATCGTTTTAGTCTGAAGCTTTCTCCTGGGTTCCTAGCAGAAGCCCATGGAGTTTTATTTTGCAATTTCCTGTTGACACTTAAGAGCAAAGCCTCCTCTGTGGTTGCCTGCTACATCTCTGCTTGATCTCCACCGGACTCTTTCCTTATCCACATGCCTTACTCAAACACTGGGTGCCGGCTGCCTCTTTCTTTTGGGTCTGTAGATTACACATGTCTGCTCTTACTTATGGGGACTGTCTGCTCCTCTGGTGTTTTCTTTACGGGTGCCTTTTGATGCTCAGAAAGTGTTTTCTTTTACTGTTGTTTCATCTGTTTTGTTGAGGCAGGGCTCCAGTGTGTAGGCAGCCCTAGCTGTCTTGGAATTCACTGCATGTAGACCACAAAGACCTCAGCTTGCTTTGAACTCAAGGAGCTCCACCCGCCTTTGCTGGGATTAAAGGTGTGGGCCACCACCACATCTGACTAAAATGGAAGTTCTTAATTTGATTGCAGAACAATTATTTGTCCTAAATAGTTCATTACAGATTTTGGTGTTTTTTGTTTTGGGGTTTTTTTGTTTTTGTTTTGCTTTTGTTTGTTTATTTGCTTTTTTTTTTTGAGAAAACTTTGCCTACTGTCATGATTGTGGTATGTCGTCTTCAAAAACGTTGAATGAAGAATGTAGTAGCTCAGTGGCAGAACTCAGGCTTGATGTGTCTGAATCATGCCAATCAAAACAAACAAACAAAAGAATTCTCCTGGAGCATAATTAATGGAAAGGTATTATTTTCAAAATGTCTAGAGAGGTTTATAATGAGAGAGAAACATGGAGCAAGCGTTAAGAAATTTTACAGCACTCTGGCATCGTCATGACATCAAAGAGAATTTTAGAAACTATTTGTATACGATGGATCAGAAATTAAGAAAAACCTCTTCACTGCAGGTAGTTAGGCTAGCATCATCTTAAGAGGCTTTTTTGTTTGTTTTGTTTTTATTTGTTTTAACTTCATTCTGAGGTCTACTATAGTCCAGCTTAATTTATCATACTATTTTGTTTCCAGTGTAGGTACAAATCAAGGTTTCCCCTCCTTCTTCTCTCCCCTCCCCTCTCCCTTCCTTTCTCCCTTTCCTTCTCTCTCTAAATAGTTTTGCAGTATCTATGAACTTTGCCACAAACCAAATGTCTCTAAGGTGGTACTGTTCCCAGAAGTTCAGTGCTATGCAAAGGACACTTTCCATTCTTAGTGTGGGAGCCCATTTTCGGGTTCCTTGTGGCTTTACCCAGCAGGTCTGCATAGAGGATGATTAGGACCACGGGCCTGAGTGCAGGTGTCTGAGATGGTCTGCACTTGGCTGTGCTGGGGGGAAGGTCTTTTGCTCCACCCCCTTGGCGTCTCTATAAATACCCTGGGGCAGAGATAGGGCCATTGGAAAAGGTTCCAGGCCCTCTCGAGGCTATCCTTTATTTTCTGTTTATCTCTGCAATAAATCCTTCTATCTAATGTTTCCTGCTGCTCACACTCAAGAAAATTCTGGGGAGCTGTGGGTTTGGTGGGTAAACGCCCCACATCTTAGAACTTTGTAAGTCTAAGTCACCAGTACTCAACCTTTGGGTTGTGACCCCTTTTGGGAGGTCACACATCTGATATCCTGCATGTCAGATATTTACATTATGATTCATAACAGTAGCAAATGTACAGTTATGAAGTAGCAATAAAACTAATTTTCTGGTTGGGGGATTACCACCACACAAGGAACTGTATTGAAGGGTCTCAGTGTTAGGAAGTTTGAGAAGGCTCTAAGTGGTAGGACATACTCTTCGACTTTAACCACCTTCTCCCGGCCTTGAGGGAACTGTTTGTTTGTTTGTTTGTTTGCTTGGAAACATAGACCAGGCTTCGATTTGTTATATAAGAGGAGTCCTTGAACCTCTGATTCTCCTGCTTCTGTCCCCCAAATTCTGGGGTTACATGCCCTGGCCACCACACCCCACTACTATTTCTGTCCTTTGGAGATATGATTTTCTTATATTTGCAATATATTCTATCAATCCATATAAAACATACTACTGCAGTATTTGAGTTTAAGATTTACTCTCCATATATAGCCCAGAGTATCGTTGAATGTGCAATCCTCTGCCTCACCTGGCCACCATGCCCAGCCTTGGGGGTGATGGATTTTGAATTGAGATTGCATTGAACTTATAGACTGATTCTCTTTATTGTTCATTTAAAGTATTTTCATGCATTATATTGTGATCATTTATTGGAGGCCCAATTGTTAAAAAAAAAAAACCCTCCGTATTATTTGTTCTGACTGTATAGCCTCCTCTGTAATTAGACTGGCCTCATTATGTCTCCTCTTCTTCATGCAGTTCTGAACCATGCTCATCCTCCCCCTCACTCCCCGCCACCTTCCCACGGATGTACACACAATTCCTTCTACCCACGCCTGCCATTACTCCAGCTCTCAGGCTCGCTCTCCCCCACATACCGGCCTGATGTCACGGAATCTATTCCCCGCTAGCTCCCTTTCTCATAGAGATCACAATAATAGTTCTGTTTTCCTATTGCAGGCTGGGAGTTCCCACCAGTTACCCCAGGCTTTCAAGTCATGGATTCATGAAAAGCCAGTCTTTCGCCTGTTGGTCTAGGGGGTGTCCAGCGCATGCAAGTGAATTGATTCTGACTCATCATAGAGTTGAGAGAGAAAACACAACTCCTCACTAAATCTCGGTGGACTTGGCTGATCAGGGGTGTAGCGAAAAGTCACTGGCTTCACTCCCTTCCTCTCTGAACACTCTTCAGTGAGGATCCGGGTGGTTTGGCTCCTTGCGACCGTCAGTTCTGCAGTGTTAAGGCAGTTCTCTTTTCCAACTGCTGGCTCCAGCACCCAAGCTCAGTAACGGGGCCAGGCCTTATTTGGAGTGATGGAAACATTTTTAGAAACAGATAGAGGTGTTTGTTGTATGGAATGACTGTATGTCAATGAGTTGTATGTTTTAATTCATTTTGCTGTGTGAATTTCATGTATCTATATAAAATCCATCTGGTGGGCAAAGACACCTTCAGCCTCATAATTCTGAGAAGAGTTCATGGCCAGCAGCTGGCCCACAGTGCCTGATGCAAATGAGGAGATGGACATGGAATCTTCTTTGGGTTGCTGGCTTGTAATGATAGAGAGGGCATGTGAGTGACAGGCACACAATTAGACAAGAGGCTAGAGATAACTGGAAGTTAGGAAAGAGGTCTGAGAGAGAGTGTGTGTGGGGGGGGGAGGATTCGATTGGCACACATGTCAAATATATATGTGTGTATAAATATATGTATATATAATAATTATAGAAAGTCACACTGGATCCCATTAAGATGCCCATGCACTAATATTTTAATATAAGATAAATACATGGAGATTCACTAAATGCTCAATTCCTTTAATAGTAGGGCCACATGTAACTCATGTTTATTCAATATCAAAAGGAAATGTTTATTCTGACTATCTCTCAGAGCACAGTTCTTTCCACAATCTATTTGTTATAACAAAATAGCCTCAGAACTCTTCCCAAAGCCTGTCCTGAGCCGAGTGTGGCAAAGATGCCCAATGCTCCCAAACATCAGATGTCCTAAAAAGTCAAATCCTGACCACGTGGGTGAAACATTGAAATGCACATCACCAGCTTATGGCTAGCACTGGGCCCTGCACTCATCACATCAGACAGATTCCAGCTGGAAAGAAGCCTGATGCTCCAGCCAAGCTGATACATTGAGACAAGCGTCTGAGTAGTGGTTCTCAACCTTCCTCATGCTGTGACCCCTGAATACCTCATGTTATGGTGACCCCCCAACCATTCTGTTGCTACGTCATAGCTGTAATTTTGCTACTGTTATGAATTGTAATGTAAATACCTGATATACAGGAGATCTGATAGATGACCCCTGTGGGGGTCTTGACCCACAGGTTGAGAACCATTTCTCTGTAGTCTCCTAGTAAGAATTAGGTTAACAAGAAATAATCCTAATGGAGGGCTGGGAAGTAAGTAACAATTGAAGCACCTCTACCAATTCTTTTGAAGTATAAAAACCACAGTGGACTTTTCCACCACTGTTCAGTTGGGATTTAGAAATAGAAATTCTATAATGAAAGACCGTTCCAGACGCCAAGAACAGATTTAGATAGTGTGTCGGCATTAGCTTTTCACGTGGGCAGCTCTGTCCCAGAATTTGTAGAACTTAGGCACCGACATTGAAAGGGAACAAAGACAGCTGGGAAGGGAAATCTAGACTTATGGGTGTGTGCAGAACTGTACTGAATTAAACATTCTGACTCCTCCCCCTCCATTAGACCATTAACGAGCTACCTAAGCCTCCATGTCTGGCTTCCTTACATCACTGAATCAGCTATGTCTCCTCACTGTGTGATAGGAGGCCCTGTCCTTGGTAACAGCAAAGGACAGAAAGTCATGTGGTGGCCTCAATTGCAAGAGAAGTTATGTGATGCCTTTTTGATTCATAATTCTTAGCAATAATGCACAATTTTAGGTGCTCAGATGTCAGAGAATTAGTAACGGTGAAGTGCTCAGTCCTAAATAGTTCTAAATGAGACAGCTACATCTCTGTCTCCTCTATACACACACACACACACACACACACACACACACACACACACACACACTTCAAGGAATAGTGCAGAACACAAGGCAGAAAGGAAACAAAGGAGCCAGAGGTTAGAAAGTCTTGTTAGGAAGCAGTGTCTGCTGGACACATCAGCGTGGTCAGCACTCATGAACTCACAAGACCAAGCCAGTCAAAACTCCAGCACAGATCGGGGACCCTCCCATGGCTGAGAAGCTTTGGCAGCTGAAGGCTTCTGGGGTAGGGATAGTCTGTTCTTTTTACAGAAGTGGCCCCTGTTAAATTGTCCACGCTCCAGTGGGTGGCCTTACGTTCACACGTGGACAGCACTGACCAAACTCAGTAGGCTATGCAAACAGGGCGTGATGTTGAGAGGGGACATGGGAGAAGGGTCTGGGAGGAGTTTGAGGCTGAGTGTGAGTAGGTATGATCAAAATGCATTAAACACATGTATGGAACTCTCAAAGGATGAATAATAAAAATATACCTAAAATGACAATGTTCAATTTTGAGTTTTCTCCATGAAATCCTTGGACAACAATTTTGCTTCATGTGCTGGCTAGCTTTATGTCAATTTGACACACAAACTAGAGGCATCTGAGAGGAGGGAACCCTCACTGAGAAATGCCTCCATAAGATCCAGCTGTGAGGCATTTTCTTATTAGTTAGCGATGTGGGAGGGCCCAGCTCATTGTGAGTGGCTCTATCCCTAGGCTGCTGGTCCTGGGTTCTATAAGAAAGTAGGTTGAGCAAGCCATAGGAAGGAAACAAGCCAGGAAGCAGAACTCCTCCAGGGTCTTTGCATCAGCTCCTGCCTCCAGGTGCCTGCCCTGTGTGAGTTCCTATCCTGATTTCCTTCAATGATGAACAGGGCTGTGGAAGTGTAAGCTGAATAAACACCCTTTCTTCCCAACTTGCTTTTTGGTCATGGTGTTTTGTCATAGCAATAGAAACCCTAACTATTTATGACTCTTCATGTGTACTATACATTTTCATACTAATAATGATGGATAGGGAAGTGGTGGTGCTGCTTGGAGCTAACATACATGTTCTGTTAGGAAGTCTACGGTATGGGCCACCATGACCCTGTTTTCTTGAACTGCATCACTCTTGAGAGGGCCAGTGAAGGGTGTTGGGGGAGCTGTGGTCAGTTACCTAGAGTACAGGGATGATAAACTTCCAACAGAGAAAAAGATAACCTAAAAGTAGACAGAATAAAACTATTTAGAACTTCTCCCAGATCACTGGTCCTCAATAATATGCATGATTCTCAACCTATCCTGATACAGCCCTTAGATAACTCATTCTATATTATCTTTGGGCACTTACAAGAAGCAGACATTTACAGGACAGCCATAAAAGCTGGCCTGCAGAACTGTATTCAAAAGAAGAGAAGCTCTACTTCCTCCAAGTACTGTGACGCCCAAATTTGGAGACAATGGGGAGAAGGGACTGGACCCTGAAGAACAAGGAGTTCTCGGGTGGGGTGACATCAGCAGTGAGAAATGACTGTGACCCTGAGGTCCCTCTAGACAGGACAGGGAGGTTTGGAGGGTAGCAACAGTTTAGTGAGGAAATGGGTGGAGGTCAGAGGAAAACAACATTGCAATAGTCACCTGAGTGCCTGGGAGTCCTCATGATTGTTATGATCGACTTAAACAAAGTGTAGTTTTAAGTTTATGCCTTTATGGTCATTTTCCCAAGCCTGGCAGATTGTGGAAACTCTAGGGTATCTGAAAAGTTGTTTATCAAAAGAAGGTCTAAGTTAGATCTGTCCCATGCATTTAATCTCTACCCCCAAGAAGTTACAAGTTTCAAAAGCCTGAAACCACTATTTCTCAATACACCATCTTTAGATGAAATGTCTGCAGTTTGCTCTTGTACTGAAAGGCCATATACTGCAAAAGAAAGCACTTGGATTTGGCAGCACATGTGAGCAACCCATGAAGTCCAAGGTTATAGCGGATTCCAAAGGAAGTGTGTGTGTGTGTGTGTCCTAGAGATCACACTCAGACACTCAGAGCCTGGGGCACACTGGGCGAGTGTCCTACATGTGAGTTATAGGCCCAGCCCTAGAGCCTTGTCTCTGAAACTGATGAATTGCACTGTCTCTGATAGACACACCTATCATACTACACTTTTACGTCTCCTATTAAAATTAACGTTTTGTTCTCATTTGAAGATTTATACTTATTGTCTATTTATTTACGCATGTGTTTCTGCATGAGTGTATGCCACATGTGTGTGGGTGTCTGAGGAGGCCGGAAGGGGTCACCTCACCCACAGAAGCAGGAGCTCAGTCATGAGTCTCTCAGAGGAGTCCTGGGAACCAAACTCAGGTTCACTGGAAGAGCAGGAAGTGCTCTTCACTACTGAGCCACCTCTCCAGCTCCTGTTCTGCTTTGTGATGGGAGCCCCCTAAGCGGACCCAGTTGCCCTGGACTGCACTTTCACTTCCTGAGTGATAGAATTATTGGTGTGGGCCACACACCTGGCTTTTACAGTTCTTTTACATGTGATTTTTTTGTATGTGTATGACTGTTTTGCCTGCATGTTACATATATGCACTACTTGTATGTCTGGTTCCCGCAGAGGTCAGAAGAACACGTCCGATCCCCTGATTCTAGAGTTACCCATGACTGTGAACTACCTACCATATGTATGCTAGGAACTGAACCTGGACTATAGACAAAAGCAACAGGAGCCACCATACCCGGCCTATAGCTCAGTTAACCTCTAAAGACACCTTTCTTTCTCTTTGCTTTTTGGAGCGTTGTTATGTGCTCCTGGGTCCTGGGTAGGGAGGGTTAGGCAGCAGCACATTCCTATGTCACACTGACTCAGCACACAGATGAGCACTGGTCTGCATGCCCTCAGGCCCCAGTTTTACCACATACATGTCATTAAAGTACTGACCCAGGAGTCCTGTTGGGAACTCCAGAGCGCGGCTCTCCTTGTCAGTGCCTCCATCCCATGTATGTATCTTAGCACAGCTTTTAGCTGATGCATTCCTAACCACGTCTTTCTAAATTAGAAGAATGGAATCAGCTCTTTTTTTCCACATAGAACTGACACTAACTTACATAAGGTTTTAAAAATGACTGGAGTCAGAACAACACAGGATGAAAACGTAGGACTCTTTCTCACTTGTGGGAGACCGGCTCCCACATTTATTTACCTGAGGGACACTCTTGAGGAATGAGGGATAAGAGACTTAGTTAGAAAAAGAGAGAAGAGAAACAGATAGAAACGGAGAATAGCCCGGGTGGGCCTGGATCCTTATCCACTGGCCCAGAACTTTATGCCAAAGGTCTATTTATAACAATGCCAAAGGGAGGGGCAAAGGACCTCCCCCTTGCTAGATACAACCAAGTGTAGACCCTTGCAAACACCTGGTACCCAGGCCTGTGAGCCAATCATAATCTTAATGCCGTGCTGCTGGGTACAGCCACTAGGACGCCTAGACGGGCTCCACCACTCACTGAAGCCTGAGGCTCATTCCCAGAAGAGGCCGACTGGGGACATAGTTCATTCTTACACCAATGGCCTAGGGAAAGCAATCTGGCAACTGTAAAGAAACGCACCTTGTATCAGAAAAGTCTCAAAGCAAAGCCAAAGCATGTCATTTTTAAACATTAGAATCCAGGTCTGCTTTTCTCTCTTTCCTTCTTAGATCCCACCCTGGAGGAGTGGCGGCAACTCCCACCTTGGGGGATCTTGCTCACTCCAACAAGAACTACCACCCTGCTCTCCACCACAGGAGCCTGACAGGCCAACTACAGAGCACACTGATTCCATCAGGCAGGAAGCTGAAGTCATCGAGGCGGCTATTTTTACCTGATGCTCAGCCATCTGGCTTTCTGGACTCCGGCCGGGCTGGAGGCTCTCGCTCAACTTCGTCTCCATGGCCTCCATTTTGGTCGAGACCGACTGGAGAGAGTCTTGGTACTTCTGCTGGCGTTCCAAGGCTTCGTAGAGGGTCCGCTGCTTTTCGCTGATCTGAACAAGAAAGGGGATCTTACCAACGGCTTCCCACTTCTTATCTCGCAGGTTGTGACATTTCTTTCCTCACCGCCTTCTTTACCCAAGGGCTTCTGACTGCGCCCTTGATATGTGTGTAACTCCGCACGTATTTCATAAGGCAATACCTAAGTCTGGGGGAGCTCGACCTATCACTTTAAAGGCTTACCACATTCTTTAAGGTTTCCCAGGAACGTTGTAAGTCACCCAGCTTGGCAGTCGCCGAGGGCTCCAGTCCTGGCTCATACAACTCTTGGGATGCAGCGGCGCTGGGGGGGATCCTGGCGGCATCCGTCTGCAGCCTCTCCGCAGACAGGGCTTGGTAGTACGCAATGTCCTGGGTGGAGAGCACAGTGTGGGAGTGGGAAAGGAAGGCAAGCTCGGTGTGCCTGGAGAACTATTCTTCATGCAGTGGAAAGGCCCGAGGTTCACATTCGCTGTCCGGTGCTACAATTCGGTAGGTTAGGACGTTCTTGCAGCAAGAATTTAAAAAGTTAACAGTGTATTGCAATTGCTTTAATGTTGTCATCACTATGAAAAGAAACCAAGCATAGCAACACTTCAAATTGCCAAAATGCCTTATGTTTTACTTGGTAAAGTGGTAATGCAAACTATTCGAGAAGAACTTCTATTTAATAGGTTTACTTCTACTTAACCAGTAAACCTCTAATTAACCGGCACACCTTTATTTAACCAGTACATCTCTAGTTAACCAGCACACCTTTAATTGACCAATACATCTCTAACCACCATACCTCTATTTAACCAGTGCACCTCTAACCAGTACACCCAAATAACCAATATGCCTCTAGCTAACCAGTACACCTCTACTTAACTATTACATCTCTAGTTAATTAGGCACCGTCATTTAGCTAGTACACTCCTAATTAACTACTATATCTGTATTGAACCAGTATAGAAAAAAGATGAGATCTACCTGCTCTAGTTCCTAAAATATAGTTCAAACGTTGATTAATGTTCTGAGTAATGGTTGAAAGGATTTGTTTCAAAGATTAAATCTAGGTAGAGACAGGAAGAGTGGGCTATCTCCAGCTACATAGCAAGCTTGAAGCTAGCCTGGGCTATATGAGACAGTCTCAAAAAAATCTATAGACATTAATTTTGAAAATGAGGCTAGATTCTTTATTCACAAAAATAGGTATTTTAAATATTAAGTGGTAGGAAATACAGAAAACAAAAATTTAAAAAGACCTGTCCACTTATTCCCTGGAAGTACGTGAGAAATCAGCCAAGTTAATGTTGAAAACTCAAGATTTTGACTTTTTAAATTTCTTGTGTTTTATATATATGTTGTATTTCTTTTTTATGACATAGTTTATTATATCGAGACACAATTGTGCTTTGTTTTTTCAATAGTGTGTGTGTTGCGTGTGGCATGTGTACATGTGTGTGTTGGCCTGTGTGCATTTGTATGTGGAGGTCAGAGGTTGGTCTGGGTGTCTTCCTTGATCAGCCTTCACTTTATTTTTTCAAAACAGAGTCTGCCACTGAACCTACTGATTCACATAGGCTGCCTGGCCATTGAGTGCCAGGGATCCACATCTCTGCCTCCCCTGTGCCAGGATGACAGGTGTGCAGGACCATGCCTGGCTTTAACACCGATGCTGAGGACCCAGACTCTCGGGAGGCACTTCACAGACTGCCCCTTTCCCCGGGCCCCTGTGTGTCCAGTGGCTTCGTTGTGCACTTCTCTGAGTCTTACACTGGGAGTCGTGTTTGTGTTCTGTCAGCTGCTATCTTAAAGGCTCCCTGCTTTTGCAGCTGTACTGTTGAAGGTAATTACAGCAGTTTAAAACACTGAGCCTCGCTGATAACCACAATTGAGAAAATCTGTGAAGAAAGGTTGCAGCCACCTGGGAAAACATAATAGCGGGAAGCAGTCTGGTGTCGGGGATGTGGGGGTGGGGGTAGGTGGAGGGGGTGGCCTGTCTCAGGCCAGAAGAAGAATAAGGCAGTAGAATTGGATCAGATTTGGGGTGGGACACTTGAGCCTCTAGCTGGATTTTCCTCCCGAGCCCTGTAATTGGAACAAGTTACATCGATTCTGTGTATCGCTCAACGCTGAGTGAGAATGTTACCTTCTCCTGGTCTTGTTATTGTGGCTGAAGCTTCCAGCTAAGTCCCTGACACTTATTGATAACACGGCAACATGGGTGCTGGTCCCTCCTCTTTCCTTTCCCTGACACTATCTTGATCAATCCAAATTTACCCACCAGAGTGCATTTGTTGCAGGTGCATGTCTGCACATAAAATGCACACACGACACTCTACACAAAACACATAGAAAACACATACATATACAATTCATGCACACATTACACATGTACATAGTACACACATACAGTGCATGCTTTATAGCCAGCTCCACTTCTTGTTTGCACTGATTCCTGAATCCAGATGTGATGTGGCCATCCTGCTCATGCCCGTGCCTTGCCCATCTGCCACTCTATCTTCCCCTCTATGATGGACCAGATCCCTTTGGAACACTGAGCCGAAATAATCCATCTCTCCCCGAGCCGCTTTGTTGGTGTTTTTGTTTTTGTTTTTGTTTTTTTTTTTGGTTTTTTTTCGAGACAGGGTTTCTCTGTGTAGCTTTGCGCCTTTCTTGGAGCTCACTTGGTAGCCCAGGCTGGCCTCGAACTCACAGAGATCCGCCTGGCTCTGCCTCCCGAGTGCTGGGATTAAAGGCATGCGCCACCACGCCCGGCCCTGGTGCTTTTTAACATAGCAAAAAGAAGGTAACACACACACACACACACACACACACACACACTTCTACTGTGTTCACTGGTCTAGAATGATCTGCTCTAAACAAGTTCTGTACATAGCTGCTAGTTAAATTCCTCCCGTGGTTCACTTCTGTCCTCTGGATAAAGTCCTGACTCATTCACGTGGCATAAATTCATCATGTGGTCCTTCACGGTGTGGCTCCCATACCCCTCCCAATCTTGAGTTTTTCCAGTGGTACTGAAACCCCTTTGCAGTTGCCGTGATGGCTCGTGTGTTCTCTCTGCTTCCACCGTTTCCTGCATGGGGTCCCTTCTGCCTGAGAAAGCTTCACCTCCTGCTCTCCTGGCATCCTCCACATACCTCACCATGCCGCCTTCCCTTACAGCCAATGGGGCAGGGTCTGACACAGACCTGAAATCACCCGGCTTGGCTGCAGCCTCTGTGGTCTCCCATGCCTCTGCTTCCCCTTCTCAGGCCTCTTGCTACCCTCTAGCCCAGCGGTTCTCAACCTTCCTAATGCTGTGTCTCTTTAAAATAGTTCTTCATGTGGTGATTCCCCCATACCATAAAATTATTTTTATTGCTACTTCGTAACTGTAATTTTGCTACTGTTATGAATGGTAATAACTGCGTTTTCCAATGGTCTTAGGTGACCCCGTGAAAGGGTCATTTGATTACCAGAGGGGTCACAACCCACAGGTTGAGAACTGCTACTCTAGCCCTATCATCTTCCACTCCTCACAGACTGGTGAGCTCCTTAATAACTGTCCTAATGCCCGAGGCCTTTCATTCTGAGCATGTTCTTCCTGTGCGTTCAGCAAATAGCAGGCGGGGGCTGGGCATAGCGAATCTCGTTCCTAAATTTACTTTATGGGAATGGGAAGTAGTCACCCTTATCTTCGCCCCTGGTCTCACTCTCAGTACTTTCAGTGACCCACAGTCAACCACGGTCCTGAAATTATAAGTGGAAAACTCCCTAATGAGCACTTCATAAAAACTGTAAGTTTTACCAGGGTATGCTGATATAAGTGTTCTCTCTTATTGCTGGTGTTGGTAATCTCTCTCTTTCCCGAATTTGAAAACTAATTTCATAGTTCCATCTATGGAATGATGAACAGGAAGGAGTCTTGGAATGTAGGGTAAGGTGGGACTACTGAACTGATACTGCCACCAAGATGGAAAATCAAAGCCTGGCTGTAAATATGCTAAAAATTCTGAGTTACATAGCCCATCATAAATGAGGAAGGACCCAAAGGGCTAGAATACAATTTGTTACCAAAAACCATGTTTTTTTGTTTTTTGGCTCTATGTGTATATGGCTCATGCCTACCAACACATGACAGCTGGTTTCTTAGGAGTTGAAAGTCCTTCATCTTTTGTATATGAGCATTTGGGTCTGTTGCAGGAGGATTACTAGAAATCAATAAGCAAATTACTAAGTAGCTCTTGTAAATAACTGCTACCATCAATACTTGGTATAGTAAGGAATCACCATTAAAAATATGAGTCTCCGTGGCTCATGTGTCTAAGGTTAAGATGCCCAAGGAAATAAATTTGGCTATCATTCAATCCACATTTTTCTAGTCTTCAAAGTAGTGGTAACTAAACATCTCATTTAATGTTGGCGATTTTGTGTTAACATGAATTTCCATTTATTCATGAGGAGTTGAGGAACTTCCCAGGGTCAGTCAGCTTGGACACTGAAGGGCTAGGATCTCCTGGAGCTCCTAATCTAGAGGCCTAAAGGCCTGGCGATATTTGTCTCAGCTCTTCCATGGAATCCAAGCCATGGCTTGAGTCTATGGGGATGAGGGCCACAGCAAATTCGGAGGACGCCTCCGTGTTCCTCCTCTCTCGCAGTCAGCAGAGGGAACACACTGACTGTGAGGGGGAAATCTGTTTGTTATGTAACAGAGATCTACTTACAGAAAGAGCAAGCACAGAGCCTCTCCACGGATGGGATGTTATGAAGCAGTTATATCCGGCTCTCCCTTGAACAGCTGCGTACATTCTGTACAGCGCTGGTAGTCTGAAGAGTGGAGCTGAAGGGCACACTCCAGAAGCTCCTGGAGTTCCAAAACCAGCTCCGAAATCTAGTACAGCGCTGCCCAAGCTGTCGTAGTTTCTAATTGTGTTGATTTATACAGTACAAGAGGAACACGTGGCCAGGTGATGGGATTTGTGGGTTGATTTGATTGAACAATGCTATGGGGTCCTCCAACTCAAGCTGTCTGCGTTAGCCCAAAGAAGGTCACGTCTACCAACAAGAGTGTTAGTAGAACATACTGCCCTATCTGGATGTGTTGCCTACCAATGTGATTTAATTGACACTGCCTTGTTGACGGTGACATTGACATTAAACAAGGAGACTTGTTAAAAAAAAACTAAGCCACAGGAAGTTTCACTTAGCTCCATTTAAGATGTCCTTATGCACTATGATTGACGCCAGTTAATAACAACAAAAATGTGGATGTGTTTTGTCATGACAAACTAGACATAACTCACATGTGCATTGAGAGTGTATTCCTAGATGTAGCACAGACGCAGACAACATTACAAAAGTCATACACTTCCATTAGCATACCGTCTCAAGATCAATATTAACTGTTCTACCTGAAAATGTTAAGAATATTACATAATCTTTCAGTACACTACCAGCTGACTATAGCCCATTTCCTCTGATTCTGATGACATCTGTAACCACAGGAAATAACGTATCATCAAAGGATGAGTAATTTATATTTTGAATTCAGAACTTGGGAAACGCTGCCAAAATCTCCCAGGGAGCTCTGAACTTCTTTTTTCTTGTTCTTGTTAATTTCCTCTTAGGACGCGCGTCATTATTTCTTGCTGACCTTTCTGTCTGAGTGTAAGGCAGAAGCTCTTTTGCTCAGCATGCTCAGAGGTGTGTTTGTTTGGATTGGATTTGTTAGTTTTGAGACTTTTTTCACTCTGGAACCCAAGCTGGAGGCAGACTCACAATGTAGCCTAGGTTGGCTTTGAACTCATGGCAATCTTAACTCAGCCTCTAAGTGCTAGGACGACAGAGATGAGCCACCACACCCAGCTAAGAATGTATCCGAGGAATGGATGAAATGAAATAAGAACGTCTAGAGCCGGGCGGTGGTGGCACACATCTTTAATCCCAGCACTCGGGAGGCAGAGGCAGGCAGATCTCTGATTCAAGGCTAGCCTGGTCTACAGAGCAGTTCCAGGACAGCCAAGTCTACACAGAGAAACCCTGTCAAACAAAACAAAAACAAGAAAACTTCTCTAGAACGGTATCAATTTCTACCAACAGATTCTTATATTATCTAAGAGGTATCATCGATGTTATCCCCCTTTGTTATTTGAATAGTTGTTTGGCTTTAACGTAAAAGCGATGTGGTGGAGTCATAGTGCAGCTGCCAGGACGCTTGCTCTAATTACTGCGTCCTCATAATGTTGTCTCAGCTCTCCAGCAGTTACATAACTTCCTAGCAACATCATTAAAATACAACCTTTTTTTTTTTTTTTGGCTAGAAATACAGCATCGCTTATCATGTGTTAAAAGTTTTGGTTATTTTTAAAGTATTTTGCTTATATCAAATATGTATCACTAAACGTTTTGACACATAACCTAGAATATGCTCTATTTAGTATGAGGTTTGTGAAAATGCAGCCCCGTGATAAGGTTCATCTTCATTTTTTTGGAAAACAAGTTTCGTGTGAATGACAAGGTTTTCTATTTAAAGTAGGACATAGTGTTAGCAGTGTGCTCAATGCATGTTAACTGGGCCATAGAATCAATTATACTACTGCGTTCTCTGTTAGGATACAGTACCTCCATGTCTATGATTGCTTTAGGAAGTCATACGGCCTTATAGGGACTTTCTTCAGGCTTTAATTTTCATGAATGAATATTTTTGTTTATATTGGGCTATAATTCCCATGAACTAATTTTTGCTTATCTCACTGTCAGTAGCTCAGCAGAGGTGGCAACATTTTGGGGGGGCACGTGTCTCACTTGACAGTCATAATTTATGGGATGAAAGCACTCAGTGATGTGCCCCTGGACCCAAATCCGATGAAGCCCCATCCTAATGGGGGTGGTACATGGAGTACTGAATCCAGCGAGAGCTCACAGCGGAAAGAAAGGTGAATGGGAGGTACCTGGTTAACAGACGCCTCTGTGTTAGCCACAGGTGACGGGGAACGACAGGCGGGTGGAGAGGAAATCTCACTGTTGGTCCCCTCCTCCCCAGACTCTTCAGTGACAGGTGACAGCAAAGTGTGACAGCGACCTGCAGTCATCTGCCCCATAAAATGTAGCCCAGAGGACATAAAAATCAGTTAGCTAATGTTAGCACAAAACCTCCACACACACACACAGCTCAGGACATCGTTATCCACCCAAGGTTGGAATGGCGGAGGCTACTTTACAGATTAACTCTGAGTTAGTATTTAAATGCACCATCGTCAAGTGAATATGGTGTTAGTACTGTTTCTAAAACAGACAGAGATCCATGGCCGCACATCACAGCCAAGAGTTTTGCTGTTGTTTAAAAGTGTCTCTATTTTTTATTGAGTGTATTTGTGTCTTTATAAAATAAGTTAAAAAAAAAAGCACGAGTCAAACAAGGAAAAGAGTATATGAAATAAAACTTGTGACGTCTTAAGTTGCAAGTATCCTAGGAAGACAAAAGCATCTAAAGTCACAAATGATCACATGGGTTTGGGTTGAGTTACATATTACTTAAGGCATGGCATAGGTGAGGAAAATAGCCATCACCAGAAGTCACTTGCAGTTACCAAAACACTCGGTGTATTTTAAGTTGCAAAATGTACGGGGAAATAATGGTACAAAAGATTAAATAGAGTCTCTTTTTTTTTTTTTTTTGACCCAAAACTAAACTTGGAATTCTCAATTTCCTTATTTTTCTCATAATAGCTTTTCTTCTATTTTTTACTAATGATGTGGTACATGCATATATGTATATATCCAACTTGGAAAACAGTTAAATATATGTGTCATGCCTCCCACGTCCTTGTGGTGTAAAGGAATTGTTTTCAAAATAAAGCATGCAGTAGGTCAGTATTATTGCAAGATTGCACATGAATGGCAGGCGAATCTTGGACTCCAAATCTAACATTAACAATTCCAACTGCCACTGTGCACAGGGTTAAAGATCAGCTCTGGCCCCTGGGCTGCCTCTGCAAATGTAGGAAACAGCTCCTAAATTCCAGTCTCCACGTTCTAAAGCTAGTCCCTAAAGAAGCGGGGCTATGCCTCTTAGGGACACCACCAGCTCCAGCCCAAACAGCAAAGCTAACAGGAGCAGACTTGATCCTTACCATGACCACGGAGGGGTGGGCCGAAGGTGTGGGGAGGAGCTCACGGTCCAGGTCCTCGGTCCCTTCCGCCAGCCCCTCGACCTCGGTCACGGTCAGCAGCATGGTGGCGTGCCTGGCTTTCATGGTCAGCATCTTGCATTTGGAATTCAAAGAGGCGATCTGCTCCTGGTAGCCCTTGATTTTCTGCGCCAGCTCCTGAGGAAACATTTCCCCCCACTGTGTCAGCGCAGCATCAAAAGGAAACAGTAGTGGCGTTCATCTTCCTGCAGCCCGGAGCCAATGAGAGGCGGAGCCGAGCCCTGCGCCGCCGCCGCCGCCGCTGAGCAGAGGCGGTCTGCAGCTGCCGGCTGCTGCACCTCCAAGCCCAGCCAGCCCAGCCAGACCACAGCACAGCCCGGCCCAACTCCAGACAGCACGCCCCGGGGCCAAGCTTGCACTGGCAAAGTGGGACTTGCAGAAGGGGTTTGAGCCCTGACAGGGGACCCCTATGTTATCACGAACTCCCCACACGAGGAGCTGGCAACTTTTAAAAAAATACCTGAAGCCTCTGAAATTTACCAGATGGTTCATGCCATGGAAATTAGGTCATGTGATGACTAAAACTAAAAAAAAAAAAAATTGCAATGCTCAGCTCTTATACTGACTACATCCAAGAGGTGGCAGTCACTTAGTAAGACAGGGTCACAAAGTAAACTGCTGTCTCCTGTGACCCAGACTGTTGTTTCTCATTACATATGAAGATCTGAATATTACATATGAAATCTATGATACCTTAATTTGTAACCAACTATGGAAATAATCCGTATAGTCTTGTCATCTTAATTTATATGCTGACTGACCTCCTAAATATGTCTATTCAGCCTATGCTCTTTCAGCAGACACATCACACCCTGTGTTTCTCTTATTTCAGAGCAGTGCTCTAAAGGAACATGCAAATTAATGACTTCTGATTTCATTTTGCTCTTGAAAGAAATTTTGAGACGTAACTGAAGCTTTCTGCTACTATACTCTGAACAGCACACAGCTCCTTAAACAGGGTTAACTACAGACCAGTTCTGGAAGTGTGGTGAGTCTAAATATTACAGCTATATTTTCTTGCTTGTATAAAAAATTACAACTATAAGATATTGGAATAACATTTCCTTGTATGCTTAACAGATTGAAAAAAAAAAATGTATGTCCTGAAATAGATAAAAACGCAGAACTGCTCCTCTTTCCTTTTCCTTGTGTTTGGTTGGTTGGTGTTTCATATAGAACTTTCTGTGACTGGGAATCAAGTCCTGGAATAAAAGTTGCATCCGTCCTAAAGATGCCACAGGGCTGATGGTTAGAGCTCCACAGACTATTGCCAGATCGGGGACAAGTGACCATAGACTGTCTTTAGTACCCTCAACATTTAGTATCCACCTCTGTGTGACCTAACCTCACGCTGACATCAGGTAAATCCTTTGGGATGTTTTAAGTTCTGACGATGGAAAGCTAAGACTCCTCAGACAACATCTGAAACCTATAGAAGAGGTCTTCTGGCTTTTCTGTAAGCACCTACCCGGCCTTCCCACTAAGGCACTTGAGAAATGCCTGGATTTAGGACTTCCTTTCATCCGGTGTGTTCTATAGCTACAATAACATCATCCTTTTCCACGGTGAACATGTTATAGGAGGGCTGCCCATATAATCCGAGTGCCTCGGGCATGGGCATCCATATATGGCACAAGGGTGAACTATCTCTTATTCCCTTTGAGGTAAGCCAGTGAACATCAAATTCTTTGTTTTCTTTTTCCGTGTGGGATGTGTGTGTGTGTGGGGGGGGTCAGGTAGAGAGGATGTTTTTGTTTTTTTTTTTTTTTTTTTTGAAAGATAAGAGTCTTGCTGTGTAAATTCGTCTGGCCTTAAACTCACAATCTTCCTGTTTCAGCCAGTGTGTTGGGATTACAGGTGTGTGCCACCACACCAGGCTAAATGTCAGCATTTTATAAAATGATAGTATACACCTCTCTCTCTCTCTCTCTCTCTCTCTCTCTCTCTCTCTCTCTCTCTCTCTCTCTAGCTGTTACTGTTGCTTTGTTTGAAAGTAAACAAAGGGCCAGAAAGTCCCACAGAATCTAGCCAGCAGCTTGTCAACTAAATACTACTTCATACTAGGAATTTTTAAACCAGTGTTTTAAAAAGCAGAAGTCATAAAATGTGGCCTCTCCTGTGGCTGAAAATACTTAATTAAATCTAACTTTTTGTTTGTGTGTTTGTTTTAAGGTGCCTTGCCTCTAAGAGCGAAGCGGAAGAATCTCATGAAGTCCACAGAGTTAGACATAGCCTTTGCCCACTGTGTGGCCACAAGACAGGTGACAGTTCCCTCCTGCTGTGTCCTGCATAGGCAATCTCTTGCTGATAGGGAGCGCCTTTCTGCAAGGTGACAATCTCAACTTTAGCATGTATGAAAGCCATCTGTGATCTTGGTCAAAAATGCAGCTCTGAGCTGGGTGGTGGTGGTGGCACACGCTTTTAATCCCAGCACTCAGGAGGCCGAGGCAGGTGGATCTCTGTAAGTTCGAGGCCAGCCTGGTCTACAGAGCGAGATCCAGGAAAGGCACAAAGCTACACAGAGAAACAAAAACAAAAAGTGCAGCTCTGAATACCACTTCCAGGACTTGGATTTTCTAGGTTTCTTCAGAGCCTGTCCTCCGCAGTCAACCCACATGGCTACAGAGCTTTCCCCTGTGAAACCCGCCTGCCTCTCCTGACTAAGGTAAATCCACTAAGATGAACCCCGGTGGTGGGTAAATGAGTCAACCCTCTACAGAATAGAATATGTGCGTGTGCATATTTTAATTTGAACTAGGAATGTGTGCAAATGATTATAGCAGTGGGTGCTTCAGGGCCAATGTCCTCTCTGAAGAAAGCAGCCCTGTGGGCAGTCCCCATCCTCAGGAGCACCACTTTGATGTCAAGTGCGAAGCTAAGAAGTCAGAGTGTTTTTTCCTATAGATTTAAAGTAGCCTGGGGTTTGGTTTTGTTTTTCAAATGAACCGCGCCTTTTGAAATCTTCAAAGAGTAAAAGAAGCACAGCTTAAGAGCACAGTTGTAACTGTATCAGACTCATTAAAACTGAAACTAGTTTCAGTCGATAAAACTAGTCAGCAAATACAGGAAACAACCCACATCCCAATGTTTATAGCATTATCACCGGGCTTTCTCCACTCGGTGGCGGGCGCTTCCCTTCCTGTGTTTGTCTTTTCTGTACAACGACCTCTGCGTGTGTCTACATCATTGTTTATGTGACACATCTTCTAAGCCACAGGATGAAGCTGACAGATCTCAACATGGAGGAAGGAGAACCTGTCACAGGATGAGGCAGGTCACTATCTGAGTCTGCTAGAAATTCTGCAAAGAGGTGGCTCTGTGACCTGGGATGGTCATTTCTTGTCTTGCACTACCTTCCTCTTTTTGGGTTGAAGTCACAGGCAGTCTTTTACAGTGCAAGGGAAAAGCTGTGGGGGAGGGGCATCAACATTTGAACTCCGAATACTGAATTTGACCAGCACAAGATTTGGGAGCTCAAGAGGTCACTTTTTTGAAAGTAGCTGTCTTACTGGTTTTCTCTTTCTTTCTTTCTTTCTTTCTTTCTTTCTTTCTTTCTTTTTTTTTTTTTTTTTTTTTTTTTTTTTTTTTTTTTTTTTTTTTTTTCTTTCTTTCTTTCTTTCTTTCTTTCTTTCTTTCTTTCTTTCCTTTCTCTCTCTATTTCTTTTCTTTCCTTCCTTCCTTCCTCTTTTTTTTCAAGCATATTATAGGTTGGTTGTTGTAAGGGCATTCACCTGTAACCCCAGCCCTTAGAAGTCTGAGGCATAAGAATCTAGAGTTTGAGGCTAGCCTGGAGAACTTGTCCCCTCCCCGTACCCCACTGCCCACCAAATGAAAAACCTAAAAAAAGCAACAAACCCAGTCTTCATAGGGTTGAACAAGAGAGATGTAAATTTCTTAAATTATTTTCAAAACATAAGCTTCAGTGATAGCCAATATTACTCCAGACAAATTACAAAAATATCTAGGTCATAATAAAAGACTTATGGAAACAGCATTTTTGGATCTTATGAAAGAGGAATAAAATAATATATGGCAAATCATAATATACCATGTAGATAGTGATTTCATTACCAGCAAGTAAAAGAAACAGCTAGCAGATGATGGCTGTAGCTGTAAAAATGAATATAAGCAGAATATTGATTTCGCCAACCACAGAAATGTACTATTCTGGTATACCATGTCAAGAAATCGTGTACTTGGATGTAGAAAGCAGACTTGAGATTTTCCATGCTTCAAGGGAACCTTTCAATCTCTGATAAACTTACTTCCATACTGGGGCCAGGAAGATTGGCCTAATGATACAGGTAAAACAGCAGAGAGAGGGACAAGCTAAATGTCTGTCCTTGGTGTTTAGCTGCCCTTGACCCTCTCTGAGTCACCCACCAAAATTGATGGAGCTTAGACTCAGTCCCAAGGGACAGTAAATTGACCTAATAGGAAAAGACAGGCCAGCAGAGGAAATTCCCTGCTGAATGTCACTGGGCTTTTGTCACTGGGCTTTGTCACTCCGGAGCTGTGAGTCCTGAGA
Source organism: Peromyscus leucopus (assembly GCF_004664715.2). NCBI lineage: Eukaryota > Metazoa > Chordata > Mammalia > Rodentia > Cricetidae > Peromyscus > Peromyscus leucopus. Next base: position 43,485,409 of record NC_051085.1, read on the forward strand.
CCAGGAGTATGCAAGGAATGTGTCTGGGGTCAAGGTCATGGTGATGCCCAAGAGACAAGGAGGAGGCACCTTGGCATGAGGAACCACTGATGATTCTTGATCTTAGTGAAGGGGTCTAAGCAACAGACAAGTGCAAACGAATTTCCTGTAACATGACGCCCGCCACCCTGTGTAAGAAGGCAGACAACACAGCAGAGCGGTGAGCAGGGCTGTTTCTTAGAAGGCTTGAAAATAAGAATTGGGCTATTAACAGCTTCCTGCATTGATCTGTTTCCATGCATGGGGCACTTGGTGAGACACGTCACAAACAGCTCGTGGAGGCTGTAGAATGCAGGGGAATACCTGTGTTACTCAATAGCCTTCAAAATACAAAGACAGCCAAAGTGCCAGAATCAAGCAGATCCCCACAGAGCAGGGGGTGCTTTTCTTCCAGCCACTAAAGGAAGCTGGTTTCCAGTGCTCAGTGCCCTTGCCCTGCCCGCCCTTCTGCCTCACCTCGTGCCGAGAAATCTGTGCCTGCAGCTCCTGGATGTTACTGGTGGCCACGGGTTTGTCTTCGATCTCTCTGTGAGCCTCTTCTATCAGCTGCTGGAGATGCTTCATTTCCTGTTCGTACTGTTCATACTGTACCACTGCCTCCTTTGAAAGAAAAAAATGAGAATATGTTTTTCTGTGAAGTCACTGGGGCGTTTGGCCACTAACATTACCTTCTCCCAGTGCCCAGGAAATCAAAAGAGAGATGGGTAAGGTCTTTTAGACGGTACAGATAACTTTCAGTTAGATATATCAACTTTTATCTTTTTTGAAATATAATAGAATTATTAATGAAATCAATATAAACAAGAAGTCAGGAGTCTCTCTGTTCTACCTACTTAGATTGTCCAGCAGTGTTGTGGGATATTATTTTAAGATGTGTTACATTTGTTTAATGATGCAAAGATGTGTTGCATTCTTTTGTGTTGCATTTGTTTAACACTGTGAAGTTGTGTTACTCTGCCTGTCTAATAAAGAACTGAACGGCCAATAGTGAAACAGGAGAAAGGATAAGTGGGGCTGGCCGGCAGAGAAAATAAATAGAAGAAATCTGGGAGGAAAATAAAAAGAAAGAACAAGAGAACAAGGAGAGGAGGACATGAGGGAGTAGCCACCCAGCCATCCAGCCAGCCATGGAGTAAGAGTGAAAGAAAGATATACAGAAGTAAGAAAAGGAAAAAGTCTAGAGGCAAAAGATAGATGGGATAATTTAAGAAAAGCTGGCTAGCAACAAGTCAAGATAAGGCTGGGCATTTATAATTAAGAATAAGCCTCCATTTGTGATTTATTTGGGAGCTGGGTAGTGCCCCCTCCCCAGAAAGAGCCAAAAAAAAGTAAAGAAAACAACTAACAACACAGAGGATGAAAAACGGTGGCCAGCAAGCTGGACAATAGGCTTTCTTTATCTGTCTCTACAAGAGATCCTGAGTAATGGGTTGGGGAAATGGCTCAGTTGGTAAAGTGACTGCCAGGCAAGCATAAGGATCTGAATTCAAATCCCCGGTGTTAAAACAAAATATCACATCTGTAACCCCAGCACTAAGAGGTAAGGGGTCAGGGGTTCCCTAGAGCTCATTGGTGAACTAGCTTAAGCAAATCCACTATAGATCCAGGTTCAACCCAAGACTGTCTCAAGAAATAAAGTAGAGGGCAAGCAAGGAAGACAGTGTTGACCTCTAGCCTTCACATACATGTGCATGGACATTAACCCACACCACACCACACCACCACACCACACCACACACACACACACACACACACACACACACACACACACACACACACAAGCACCCACATTGTCATGTACATATACCATACACAAAAATGCAAAGCAAAATTTTAAAAAATGTTGAATAACAAGACATCAGCCAAGAGCTCCAGGAGCAGATAATATCAATTAAGCATGACCTGTAGCCTCAGGGCTCTGATGTCTAACAAATTACAAGGTCATGGATGATCAAAGATGGTTGTTCTGTTGGATATGCATGGTTCTAATGACATATAATTATTCATAAAGCAGGTGAGCACTGCTTTAAAGGGGAGATTATAATAAGTAGTGTTATTTCTTCATGGAAATGCTTTTTTTTTTCTTATTACCACAAGGGATTAAGAGATATGTTTAGATGTCCTTCTTAGGTCAGAAAATGCACAAATTAGCTGAAACATGAAAGTAATTGTGTAATATAGAACAGCAACCCCATACCACCATACCTAGATTCTTCTCAGGTGCATACACAACCACATACAAAATTGATGTCTATGAGTCATTCTTTATAAAAAAAAAAAAAAAAAAAAAGATAATTTTCACTAAAGGATAATTTTCAGAGAGCTTTCCCTGGGTTTTTGTGGATGATCCACACGATAGTCTTAATCTCCTGATTTTATATAACTACAACAGACTGTCAAATTTAGCACTCAGGGTGTTTTGATGGCTGAGCCCACACAATGCTAAGAAAAGCAGCCCATGACTCATGTGCACTGGCTCTGCCGGCCTGGGCCCGGCTGGCTGAACTTGCTGCACGGCTAGCTGCACCTGCCTGCATGATGTTGTACTGCTGGATGGCCGTGTGCTGCAGCTGGCTGGCTTCCTCCTGCAGCCGCAGGGCAGCGTGGCACAGAGGCAAGCTGGCGACCACGTCCTCGGGGATCCGGAGAGCACTCTGGCAGAGCTGCACGGCCTGTACCTTGGGCTTCAGTGACTCCATCTCTGACAGCAGATGCTGAGAGGGGCAGGATGGGGGCGGAGGAGGGGGGTTTGAAGCTTTTAGGAATTCCATCATGTATTGCATAAACAAAGACACTTCCCGAATTGTAGCTATGGGTCAACGCAGTTTGCAAGGAAGGTATGCTCTCAATAATGCATCTGTGTTAAGACTAGCATTGGGCTTAGAACACATTTTTCTTGTTATCCCGTTTTTAAAATATAGCCCCTACCACCCCGTTCATCTTAAATTATTGCATGTGTATGTATGTATTCATGTAGTGTTGGGGGTTAAATGCACATATGATTATACATATGTGTCCATGCATAAGGAGGTCAGAGAGAACAATCTCAGATATCATTATTCAATAGCTGGTAGCATTTTAAATGTTAAGACAGGATCTCTCACTGGCTGAGAGCTTGCCGAGTAGGGTAGGCTAGGTGGCCCATAAGCTCCGGGGATCCACCAGTTTCTTTCTCCCCTGCACTGTGTTTTTAAGCACAGGACACCCTGTCTTGTTTCATTGTTGTTCTTCTGACACAGGATCTCACTATGTAGGCTTTGCTGGCCTGGAACTCATGGAGATCCAGCTGACTTTGTCTGTCTGCCTCTCCCTCCCAAGTGCTGGGATTTAAGGTGTGCTCTACCACACCTGGCCACACCCAGGAGTTTTGGGGAATCCTATCCTGTGGTGGCAGGGCAGGACCTCTGAAGGCTGAACCATTCCCCCAGTCCATCCTCAATTCTTTTTGCTCACCTGTCGATGGGACAGTTGCTCCTTGAGACTAAGGCGCCCCACCTCTGGGGAAGTCAGAATTGTCTGGGCTTGTTCCAAAGCCGCCTGTAAATTTCTCAGCTCTCCTTCAAACCTTTTCATATCCTGGAGAACAAACCCCACTTGAACATCAATACATTGACTTGAAGTTCAACGCCACAGCTGAAGAACGGCACCATACTCAAGAAACTATCTCACCGTGGGTGAACACTTCCTCCCCCTGACAGCATGCCAGTTTTTTGTTTGTTTGTTTGTTTTTTGTTTTTTTTTGTTTTTTTTTTTTTGGTTTTTCGAGACAGGGTTTCTCTGTGTAGCTTTGTGCCTTTCCTGGAACTCACTTGGTAGCCCAGGCTGGCCTCAGACTCACAGAGATCCGCCTGCCTCTGCCTCCCGAGTGCTGGGATTAAAGGCGTGCGCCACCACCGCCCGGCTTGTTTTTTTTTTTTTTTTTTTTTTTTTTTTTTTTTTTTTTTTTTTTTTTTTTACCTTGGCTGCATCTTGGAGACTCTGCAAACGAACTCTGATCATCTGCCGTAACTCCTCGGTCTCCCGTCCTGACTGTGCCGCTTGCTGTGACATTTTTTCTGTGCAGTACACGTTGGCAAGGTATTGCACTCTCTCTGCCATTGCTTCCAGGTCACTGTCAATTTCTTCAGACTCTTCTAGCAGCGTCTAGAGTGAAGTGTTGATGTTTGTGAAACTGATACAGAGGCAGGGGGTTACAGATATGTACAGTGCAGTGTGAAGGCCAACAGAATAGAAAGGGGCCGAGGAGAACTAAGCTGCAATCCACGCTCGCCCTTGATGCTGTGGGAGCTTTTATGAGCATGGCACAATGCTTGACCATCTACCCCCTTGTGAATCTGCTTACAGGCTGTACATTGTTATCCCAATTGCAAAGAAAACAAAGCTGAGTGCAGGAATCTTAATAGCTTGACAAGGCCACTTGTTATTGAGTGTGGGACTTGAGGGTTCATGCTTTCTCACACCCAGCTCCTCCCCCCCCCCCCCCCATGAGGTAGGGGGATTCCAGCAGCTGTGATGCTTGGACAAACTGTGTGTCTCGATCACATCTCTGGGCCTGCCTTTCCCCACATTTACACCCAAGAAGGACTTTCCAGCTCTTGTGTTGTACGACTAAGATCTGACAGCTAGCAGAAACAAAAAGAAGCATGAGCATTGCAAACAAAAACCTTTTCGAACTTGTTTCAAGTAAGACAAGGAGGAAGTAGCCATTCGCAATGTTGAGGGAGGAGAAGCTCGATTCACTCAGTCTATACCACCTGCCGGTACTAACAATAATATTACAATACAAACAGACAACATACATAGACAGACGTGCATCTGAATATGAAAAAGAAAATGAAAGAGTGGCCATGTACTAAGGGATAATTTGAACCAAATGTGAAACAACTTGTTGAAAGGTTGAGATGAGGGTCCAATGAAGAAAGATGTCTGCATTTTAACAGATGAGGAAGGAGTGTGGTAGTTTCAGTAGGTGTGGCCCCCATAGACTCGTGTGTTTGAATGCTTGTCCTGTAGGTGGTGGCACTATTAGGAGGTGTGGCTTTGCTGGAGGAAGTGTGACAATGTAGAGGCAGGCTTTGAGGTCTCCTATGCTCAAGATATGCCCGCTATGGCTCACAGTCTCCTTCTGCTGCCTGTGGATCAAAATGTAGAGCTCTTAGCTCCCTCTCTAGTACCATGTCTGCTTGCACACTGCCATGTTTCCGTCATTACTATGACAGACTGAGGCTCTGAACTGTAGACCAGCTCCAATGAAATATTTTCCTTTATAAGAATTGCCGTGTTCATGGTGTCTCTTCACAGCAATAAAACTCTAACTAAAACAAGGAGAAAGGGAAAGATACTTCATACTGATGGGACAGCCCATGCAGGGCACAGAGGTGGGGAAACAGACTGTGCAGTTGGGGAGATGTATGATGAGTAGAAGAAACAGGGGTGCATTACTCTACTTAGATTATTTTCAGACAAAAGAAGCATTTTTCTTTCCACAATGAATATATTATATATATAAATACAAGAAAAATAAAGTATCCCATTATATCACGTCTTAGGCAGGGATGTCCAAACTTTTGACACTGTGACACAATGCTATCATTGACAAGTATGTTGAGGAACATTCATGGTTATCCTGGGATGCATGTAGACTGTGGGCTGAAGGCTGTACATGCCTGAAAGGATAACTATAAGAAATAATTGCTAGTACATCTGAGCATTTTTTTTTAGTTAGCTAAGAGCACAAGGTACCTCCTTATATCTCTTTTCCATTTGATTTTAGAACAAGTAGATTTTCTTTTTTTTCATATTTCATGTAATTTTTATGTAATACAGGTGAAAAACAAATTATCTCAAGAACAATACATTCATAACAACAATTGTTATAGATTAACAGAGTGCAAGCAAGCAAGATATTACAAGTAGATTTTCTTACACTGCATTTGTTTCAGGAGAATGAGGAGAGGGTGAACCCAGGCAGCTTTGCCCTCTAATGGAAACACCTGAGGACTCTCTAACACAAGCTCCCTCCTGGGCTTCTGAGTAGACAATAGTGGCTAAGTTGCTTTTTTTGGTCTAGGATGCAGTTAATCCAACCAGTTGCCATGTCACGAACACTAATGTCAATCATGCCTAGGATGTCTAATTCAGGCTTTGCTCTCTCTCTCTCTCTGGTATCTCTGTCTCCCCATCTTCAAAGAGAGGCCTGTCCTTTGCTGCTGCAGTGTAGAAGCTCCCCCTCTGCTCCCTCACACCAGCAGTCTGCTTTCCACGGCTGTACTGGCTTTCTGAAACCAAATCCTGGACTATCCATCTGCAGGGGGAGAGTATCGTCAAGGGCTTCAGGGTGCTTTTGACTTAAAGTCCAGGTTCCTGAAGACTTCCATCCACCCTTCTTATCAGTTGTTCTAACTTTCAAGTGTTCCAGGGCATCAAAGGCATTCTTCTGTCTAGCTGTTGGTACTTCCAGAAGACAGTGTGCCTCACAGGAAATGTGAGACTGGAGCAGGCAGCAGGGGCTGGGACTTATTCAGTGTCACCTGCTCCTAAGAAGCCTCCCTTGGCCCGCTTCTTCAGTCAGGCGGCTATGATTCCGAAGGTTCCTGGTACCTGGAGCCTTCCTTCTCTGCACTTACATATTCTAACTGTTTCTCTCTCTACCCCCGCCCCCTTTTTTGGTTTCGGTTTTTGTTTTTTTCATTTTTCGAGGCAAGGTTTCTCTGTGTAGCCCTGGCTGTCCTGGAATTCACTCTGTAGACCAGGCTGGCCTCGAACTCACAAAGATCCACCTGCCTCTGCCTCCTGAGTGCTGGGATTAAAGGTGTGTGCCACCACTGCCCAGCTTCTGTCCCTTTTTTAAATGGTCACCTCTGTGGGGACAAGGGACAGGGGAGTTTCCCTTCCATTTCAAATGCTTGTTAAAAATTTCTAGATGAGGAAAGTATTGCATAATTGTGTGTTAGGCAAAAAAGGAATGAATTAGCTCGGGAACTGTTAAAAAACTACTTCAGTTTTTTTTTTAATTGTAAAGAAGGATGAAGCTGCAATGTTTGTAGGAAAATGGGTGTCACTGGAAATAAATCTTACCAAGTGAATTAAGTCAGGAAGGTAAATAACACACATTTTCTCTTGTGGTTCTTGGACTTTACAGCTACACAAAATCAAGCATGTTTAGATGCCATGAAGGGAAAAACCAAAGTTCTCTTGGGAACAATGGAGACTGATGGGGAGGGGTAAAAATAGGGAGGGTGGGGTGCAGAAAGGCCCAGTGGCACTTGCTGCTCTTGCAGAGGACCCAGGTTCTGTTCCCAGCACTCACATGGTGGCTCACAACTGCCTGTAACTGAATTTCCAGGGGATCTCATCCATGCCCTCTTATATACATACAGGTATACACACACACACACACACACACACACACACACAAATGAAAATAAATAAATCTTAAGGAATAAGGAGGTAGCAGGATATAGGGAAATATTCTCAAAATATATTATATACATGCATAAAATAGACTTGCTTAACCCTGTATAATAATATAATAATAATCAAATAATTTAAAAAATCTCATCAGATAGGCATGGTGGCTTATGCCTATGGTTCTAACACTCAGGATTGCAGAGAGTTCAAAGCCAGGCTGGACCACACAGTAAATTCCAGGTGCTCCAGGGCTACCCAGCAAGACTTCATCTCAAAAGCCAAAAACTACAATGAAAAATCTTAATTCCTTCTGAACCCTGCATTATGTTCCACTACATGCAAAGATCTTACAAAAGCACTGTCTGACATTTGAATTTCCTTTGAAAGTCCACTCCAGGGTCATCAAGATGGCTCAGCAGGTCAACATCCTTGCTGCGCAGGCCTGATGATGTAGTCTAGTGATGGGACCCCACAGTGGGAAGATGGAACTGACTGATAGAAATTGTATCCTGATCAGCACATGCTCGTGTGCCTGAAGTCTCTCTCTCTCTCACATACACAAATAGATAAGAAAATCCCACTACAGTCACTGGATATCACATTAAATATTTTCAGCATTTTGGATTAAAGCCTCACGTGAGGAATCCAGGAAGTGAAATCAATAGGTCTGAGCCGTGCCATCTTTGATCATCCCCATATATAAAGGTGATTGCTCTTCAAATGATTTTACTGAATTTCCAGCATTGTTAAAAATATAGCAGCCAGGCAGTGGTGGCACACACCTTAATTTTGGCACTTGGAAAGCAGAGGCAAGCGGATCTCTGCATTTGAGTCCAGCCTGGTCTACAAAGAGAGTTCCAGGACAGCCGAGGGCTAACACAGAGAAACCCTGTCTGGGGTGGGGTTGGAGATGTAAAAAATAAAAAAAAAAGCAGTGTTATCTTGTCATTAAAAGTTAAAATTTCCTTTATCTTTTCTGTTCTTAAATCTGCATCTTTAGAGTTCTAGAAGTCGGTTATATTTCCTTTGTTTACCAGCTAATTTGTAACATTAGTCTAGTCTGCCAGCATCTAAGCATATCACACAGTAGATGACCAAAGCTGTCTGAGAGACACTTGTCTGTATCTTGGAGGAGTATACTGAGTAGAGAGATGAGAGATAGGGACGGGAATTTGAGCCATGGAAACATTCCAGGAGGAAAAAAATATCCAGAACCCAGAACCGTATCAGGTAGTAGGAAAAAAGGAAATTTACTTTCCCTTTGCAAATAGGAAAAATTTAACCATGTAAACTAAATGAAAACCAGCCTGTATTTTGTGGCAAGTCCTGTTAGAAATATGCATTTAATTCAATCGTAACTTACTAAAAGGATGAAGTAATTTCCAGAGAGTATGACCAAAAGAAAAAGAACATTTTTGTCTCCTAAGGTCAGAGGAAATGAAGTCATGTAGCCTCCGGGTGTGTGGATAGAGGGTCTGTTCTCAGCTGCTCTGACCTCCTGAGTAAGCCATGTGACTCAGCCCTGGCTGTAGCTGAGAGGAAGCAGGTATGAGAACCTGCCTGGAGCACCAGCGTGTGCCAGGAAGTGCTGGGTGTCTGCTCACAGCTGACTGACATAGGGACATTACTGGCATCCCTGTATTACAGGTGAGGAGGCATAACTGGGAGACAGTATTTTGTTCCATGGCACACAGTACTGGTTGATAGAGTTTGGGCTTTCTCTCCTTCCGGGTGTGACGCCTATCATTTCTCCACAAGCCCCTGTATCTTTTCATGTGAAAGAGTTTCCCCCAAAGAAGGTTCTACAGCAGCAACTACAATACAAAAACACAGGGACCATGGCATGGGGCTGACTGTTTTCAGGCTCTGGGAAAGGGTGGTGTAAAGAAAACAGAGGATTTGTATTTATATACAGTCTCGTGAACTCTCACCCTTAGCTACTTGTGATCAAACCAGAAGAGCAACTGGTTGTTTGTTCGTTTGTTTGTTTGTTTAAATACTGTTTTTAAAATTACATTGGGAGGGTGAATGTCAAGATCACATGGAGGGGTCAGAGGACAACCTTCAGGAGTCAGTTCTCTCCTACCACCATGTAGGTAGGACCTGGGGATCAAACTCAAGTCGTTAGACTTTGTGGCAACCACCTTTGACCCCCGAAACATTCTTTTTAGGTGGCACTTACAATCATTTTACACTGTGGTCATTTAAATTTTGGGTCGGTCTGATCAGTCAAATGAACTGTTTCTTTTCTGAAATTACCTGGTGTAAGATGTACTGTTCTCGGAGTTGGCTTGCAGAATTCCATGCGATGTTTCCATGCACCAAGACTTTAGCTTTCTCAATCCACTTCAGAATGGACTCAAGCATTTCATTGTATTCTTCTAAGTGTGATGACGCCTGAAAAGTCATTAACATTCAGATGAATGTAAATCCTATCGGTGAGTGGGAAATTCATCCCTACTCTGTGTCTTCAGATACAACCATCTCAGAGGATATCTATAACATTGAAAGGGATCCTGGAAAGTCACCTGCCTATGGAAAATCTTTCAAAGATTTCCCGGTGTCCTTAGGGTAAAAATTCAAGGTCATAGTGAGCTTGAGTTATTTCCCTTTTCCTCACTCTTCATTCTCATCTTATTCTTTTTCTTTTCTTTCTATCCTCTTCTACATTCCATTGAGTAAAGGAGGAGGCTGGCAGGGACTGCATCTTGCAGAATCTCAACACTACAATTCACACTCACCAATTTCTAAGCTGGGAACAATAGTAAGTACAGTGCCTGTTGTCCCAGTCTGGGAGGCAGAGGTAGGAGGATCAAGAGATCAAGGTCCTCCTTGGCTATACTGAGTGATTTTGAGGCCAGCTTAGGCTATATGAAAAAAAATTAAGACAAAGCTGAACTACTCATTTTAACTTTAACCTGATTGTAAGATTAATGATTAGTAGATTTGCAAAGGCCACTCTATAACTAAAAACTTAAGATGATGTATATAGGGATATGTATGTAACTTTAAAATATTTAAATCTGTCCTAAACTGAGTTTGTTTATTTGTTTTTTTTTTTTGAGACAGGGTTTCCCGTGTAGCTTTTGCGCCTTTCCTGGAACTCATTCTGTAGACCAGGCTGGCCTTGAACTCACAGAGACCCGCCTGCCTCTGCCTCCCAAGCACTGGGATTAAAGGCATGCACCACCACTGCCCGGCCCTAAACTGATTTTTATAAAACTCATTAGTGGATGGTTATTCTTCTTACCATTACATCTCCAGTTTACAAAGTATATACAGCCACGTCTATTCATTTGAAACTTTGTCAAAGTATAATATAGTTTGTTTTTAAACAAATAGAGGTTTATATATAAATCATAGAAACACTGTAGAAAATAAACCACAGTAAACTTCTTACATCATTTCTAGTAATGTCTTTTTATTTATTTTTCAAAAGAGAAATGGTAATAGTGTCTACCTTAAAGCATTTTGGTTACTAGCCTGGGGCCCGTACCTGGTTGAGTTTGGATAGCCGGTTCTCAGCCTGCCTGATAGTTTGCTGGTGGAGTTCCATCAGCTTTCCTATCTTCTTGGCCAATGGCTTGCCCAGCTGACCGTGCTGTTCTGAGAATGTTTGTACAGCAGCATCCAATTCCATTAACTTTGAATTACAGCCATCTAATTCTTCTCCCAGCATCTATACGGTCATCAACACGAAGGAACAAGCAATTACAGAAAATAATACATTTCCCAGGCTTTCCTAAGATCGGAAGGATTGTATTTCGGATGGTTTGTGTTAAAGGTGAGAATTATAAATAATCACGCTACCATGGTTTAGCGGTTTGCATCTCTTGGGTGAGAGCAGCAGAGTGGGGTGTGTTGTGAGCCTCACATCTGTTTCCCTGGGAGAGGACTGCTGCTGCCTTCTGCCCTACCCAGTGGGTTTGGGGCTGTTTAGCTCATCAACAGGGTGCAAACACAAGAGGTGACTGATTCACCTTGGAATTTATAAATTTGGACTTCTGGACCACCATGAATCTTTTGCTCTCCCATTACACATATATGCATGTATATCTATGTATTTCTATTACAATGATAAATTACACAGATGGACTGGTGTTATTACATTTATGTAGTGTCTTAACTCTCTCCTTTTCCCACTGGGTTTTGGTGGTTTGTTAAGAACTCTCTATAACCGGGTAACACTGATAGAGCAAAGCAGTTTAGCCAGCAGCCAGCAGCACCCCTTGCCCTTGCCTTTCCACTTTCCCCCTCTCCTTACCTTCTGGCCCCTCCTCCTTACCTTCTGGCCCCTCCTCCTTACCTTCTGGCCCCTCCTCCTTACCTTCTGGGCCCTCCTCCTTACCTCCTGGCCCCTCCTCCTTACCTTCTGGCCCCTCCTCCTTACCTTCTGGCCCCCTTTGCCCTCTGCCCCGCCCCCTTACCTTCTGGTCAGTCTTAGCTTGAACGAGATTGTCGGTTTTGGCTTTCAGCTTTGTTAGAATGGTGGTGAGATCTTTGGCCACCTTCTGGATCTGCGACCGAACTCCTGGCTGGTGGCCTTGCCCTGCTCGATTTCCTGTATCTTCTCTTGGATCTACAAGAACAAGTGGGAACACCAAAAACCATCATTGTTGAAATCAGAAAAGAGATATTAAAATTCTCAAATGATGTTGACGCGCCACATTTTAAGTGGACAGTGCGCTGCCTTGACACTGATGGACTTCATGAAAGTAGGTATGAGGGGTTGTAGAGACCGCTCGAGGTTTCAAAGTACTTGAGCAATTGTGAGGACCAGATTTGGATCTCAGAATCCAGGTAACAAGCTGAGTGTTCTGTACCTGTCTGTGACCCCAGTTCCACAGGGAACGGGGACAGGAGGATTGCTGAGGGCTCTGACTTCTAGCCTCGATGAGTAAAGAGTATCCCTGAGCTCTGCCTCAAAAGGGTAGGTGGAGCACGATAAAGGAGGACACTGGATGCTTCCTGCTGGCCTCTGTGTGTGCACAGGCACACATATGCATGTGAATATGCACACAGCATAGAAATAAATAAATATTTTTAAAATTTCTAGAGGAAGCAAAACTCCAAGCCCCCAAGGCTTCAGGGCTGATTTACTCTCAGTAGCTGTGTGCATGTACTATGCTCTTTCTGCTGTTCCAACCAGAAAAAAAAAAAATCAATGTCTGTTTCCTGAGTCATTCATTAAATATTTACAGATGCCAGTTAGCGTTGCTCCGTAGGCAGCTGACTCCAGCTTGTCTACTCACTGACCTGTGTCTGTGATACAGACTCTTCATAGCTTTCCTCGCCTTTTTACTGTGTGTGTGTGTGTGTGTGTGTGTGTGTGTGTGTGTGTGTGTGTGTGTGTGTGTAAAACAGCACACATGTGAAGGCCAGGGTACTGACTCTTGGGAGTCCTCCCACCGTGGGAGTTCTAGGGACCAAACTCAGGTCATCCGGCTTGGCAGCAAGTGTCGTTCCAGCTGAGCCATCCTGTCATCTGCTAAGATTTTTTTCTTCTTTTTTTAAAATTTATTTGTTTTTATTTTGTGTACATGGGTGTTTTGCCTACATGTATGTCTGTATGCGGGTATTGGGTCCTAGAGTTACAGATGGTTGTGAGCTGCCATGTGGGTGCTGGGAATTAAACCCTGGTCCCCTGGAAGAGCAGCCAGTGCTCATAACTGCTGAGCCATCTCTCCAGCCCCCTTTTTTTTTCTTAATGAAATCGAAACCTACCCACAAATGGTTGGAGGCACATGGGTTGCTTTCAAGCACCCTTTTGAAGTGTCTGATAGTGACGTGGCAACTTTCCCTTAACTTTCCGTTGTATTCCTACCACATACCACCAAAGCAGGAAGTGAATATGGTAAGAAAACAGGTGACAAAGGATGACTGAAGAGCGTGGCTTGGTGGCAGAATACTTGGCCATCTGCATGTGTGAGGCCATGGGGTTTAGTCCCCAGCAACACACACACACACACACACACACACACACACACACACACACACACACAGAGAGAGAGAGAGAGAGAGAGAGAGAGAGAGAGACAGAGAGACAGAGAGACAGAGACTACAATGGGTTGGATTTGATTTATAGCAACATTTACTTCATATATATATATTAGAATATAATTCTGGGGAAAAATAATCAGGAGCACAAATGTAACTGGACATGGTGATGCATACCTATAATAATCCCAGCACTCAGGAGCCTGAGGCAGAAAGGTCAAGATCATGAATTTGAAGCCAGGCTGGGTTACAATAGGAAGCCTGTCTTAAAATTAATAAATAAATTACACACGCTTGTCTCTTTTCTTCTATTTATTTATTTTGTTTTTTTAAGACAGCGTTCCTCTGTGTAACAGTTTTGGCTGTCCTAGAAACAAATGTTTTTCTTTATATATAAGAAAGGCCTTTCGAATTCTCAGAGAAGCAGCATTGCATTAGGACTGTCCTGGCCTGCGTCATTTTGACTTGAATACCAAAATAACTAGATTGCACAGAATAATTCTAGCAGGTAAACAGAGAAAAATACATTTAAATTTTGTTTTTTAAAAAATGATTTATATTAGTGTGTGTGTGTGTGTGTGTGTGTGTGTGTGTGTGTGTGTGTGTACACCAGTGGGGTCCAGAAGAGGGTGCCAAAGTCACTGAGGCTGGAGTTACAGGTGGTTGTGAGCCACCTGACGTGGGTGCTGGGCATGAAACTCAGGTCCTCTGCAGGAGCGGCAAGTGCATTTAACTGCAGAACCCTATCTCCAGCCCCCTAAATGACTTTTTAAAGGCCTTAGCTAGTTTCCAATGTCCAAGAAGTCTAATAGGCCAGTTAAATATTCAAAACAACAAAAACTGCATGTCTTTGTTTAGCTCAAAATCCTGGTGCAGTAGAACTGGATTCTGATACGATTTTCAAACCCTCTGCCTCCTTCACTGGAGATTCCAAAGTGCAGCATAGATGTATGAATTCTGTGGTCTGCGTTTTCTGATTCACAAAGCATATTAGCATCCCTGTATATATTCCCTTTGTGCCACATAGAGTAGTATATAATTGAACTTCAAAGTCTCTAGCAATCAGCCACCAAGACAATTCTAAAAACCCATTACACTTCCACACAGACGCCACATGACATGATTTTTACATGAAAGTGAATCTTCTTTATGGGAGCAGGATCTCAAATCTCCTGGTCTTTGCACACCAAAAGGGACTATGTATTTCTGGTTTCAAACACTTTTCAAGTCTGTAGTCCTGAGTTCTGATGATGGTGTGCCTTCTGTTGGTTGATCGGGAGGCAGGGCAGAACAGAGCCCTTCCTCTAGTGGTGTGGACCCCCAGCACTCACACTAGTGACAACTGTGTCCTTAGTTGTTTCCTTCTCATGAGTGTCCATTTCCTTCACCCACCCACCTTACATCTCGCCGGACTAAAAATCACAGTTAAGAGTGATAGGCACACTCTGGTTACTCAATATTAATGATGGAACGTGTCATATCTTACTTTTTTATTTTTATTTTTGTTTTTCGAGATAGGGTTTCTCTGTGTAGCTTTGCGCCTTTCCTGGAACTCACTCTGTAGACCAGGCTGGCCTCGAACTCACAGAGATCCGCCTGCCTCTGCCTCCCGAGTGCTGGGATTAAAGGCACGCGCCACCACCACCCGGCTTGCTTTTTTGAAATATTATTTTACTCATGTGGGAGAAGCAGATAGATTCTATTTCTTTGTTTATGCCTTGAACACCAGGTTCCCCGTTATTGGGTTGTTGGTGCCGCTTGAGGATGCTGTGGTCCTTTTTGAACATGGGGCTTAGCTGAAAGATGTGGCTTCCTGCCCATAGCACTTGAAGTTTATAGCCAGCTCTACTCATAGCCCAAGATTTCTGCTTCCTGTTCTCCAATAATATGAGGAGTGCCTGTCACACATTCCTGCCATGCCTTCCCCACCATGACAGAATGTCCTCCTGTGTCCAAACAAATACTTCTTCTCTCACTTGCTTCTGTTGGGTTTTCTGTCACGTTGATGAGAAAAGTAAACAGTACATTTTTATAGCATCACTGTTTGTAGCTATGGTCATTTGATATGTTCCTTGCCTGGGAATAAGTTCCAAGTGAATGCTAATTGTTTTATAGTGGTCAACTATTTTCCTTGGTTTCCTGGGAAATACGATCGTACAAACCAAAATCCCTCTTATGGGACTAACCCAGGGGAAGAACAGAAAGCTCCCCGCCCCCAGTAAGTTTACCTGATCATGGATCTTTAGGTCCAGCGCAGCTTCAGCTAGCTGGAGGGAGATTTCAGATGGTAATATAGTGTAAAGACCCAAGTACTTATTCTTCTGTTCTTCTGCAATTTTCTCGATGCTCTCTCGGTGGCTTGTGGCTTCAGCCAGGAGGGTCTGAGGAAAAAAAGCAAAACAAGAAAGAATAGGTACCCGATAAGGAACATACTTTTTATGGATCTAGAGGTAAAGCTGTCTGTTTTTCATTGGTTATGAAATTAGAGAATCATCTTAGGAGGGGGATGAGCTTCGGCATGTCTCTTTTGATCAGTCAGCTAATCTCAAGAAGGAATATGACATATCTATATGTCTATACCTATATACATGCCTAAAAATTCTAATTAACAACCCATTAACTATGCACAAGAGTAAGCAAGACAAAGTCCGCATTTTGACATGATGGGCAAAGAGAGCGAGGAGATTTTCATACCTTCAGTTCTTCCAGTTGTGTGTCTATCTCTATTGTCGGATTCCCTAAGTATTCCTTTGTTTCTTGAACCCAAGACTTCACAGAATTGATTTGCGTCTCCACGGCTTCTCGCTCCTGGAGCTCCTGCTTCACCAGTTTGCCGTGACTCTTCACTTTGTCTTGCATGCTTCAAAAACCAGAGGGAGAAAGCACAAGTGTGTCTGAAGCGCAAGGAACTCTCCTGGGCGTGACGCAATTTTATAACGGACATAGAAAGGAGGAAACCTGGTATGTTTGTGGCAGGTAATGTTACTTCTGGTTCTGTCAGATATTGTTTAGTGACACCAGGGTTCAGTTCGGTATAACAGAAGAAGTTGCGTCACTGGGGTGAATAATTGATCCCTGGAAATGTGAGAGTTGACTTTGTTCCCTGCCACTAAGTTGCTGTTTATTTCTCTATGCAGAAAACCTAGAGCTAGCCAGATCCTTGGCTTCATCTTTCAGATCTGCTCAAATGGTACAGGATCCTCACCATTTGAAAGTCATGTGCCATTGGATACATGGGTGGCTTTAGACATGTTACCGTGGTTAATGTCAATGTCATGATTTGAATTAATGGGACAAAAGGCTTTTCAATACATCGTATCAGATTACCCTAACACCATTAATAACTGAGAGAGGTGAGAATATATATATGTGTGAGGTAACATTACTTAATAGAGGAATAAAATTATCTAAAGGCATTTTTCCATGGGCTCAAGAAGTGAATCAGGTCAGTTCTAGGTCATCAAGATGAACTTTCTCCTAGAGTCACTACCAAGGAATGAAGGAATGAGATTAATTGCCTAGATTTCTGTATCATTCTTGCTCCCATCCCCCTATATCACCAATGGGTTATCAAGCTTTAGCAAACCAACATTTTAAATAATGTTCAGTTGCTAGAGGCCCATGTCTAACCTGGGACTTACTAATAGCCAGGCTGACCTCAAACTCATGACCCTCCTGCCTCATCCTTTGGGTGGTCAGGATGATAAGTATGTCTCACTATATACTTGTTCTCTTTTGAATGGCTCAGCCTCTTTCCCACCGCCCGAGGGATTTCTAAACTTGGTGTATGTGTTTCCACCCCAGTGTCATTCAAATGCACTCAGTCTCCAGCTGCAGAAGACACATTCTTTGCCATCATCCCCTCTAGCCTAGGTTAATCTTCACTGCCAGCCAGCTTCCCTGGGTGTAGAGTCACCGGGAAAGCACACTTATGAGCAACTTCCCAGAGATGTTTAACTGAAGGGGGATGACCTCTCTGAAATGTGCGAGGCACTACCCCACAGACTGGGGTCCCAGACTGAATGAAAAGGAAAACAAGAGAAGCAAACGGAGCACAACCATGACTCGCTCTGTTTCCTGACTGGGATGTAGTGAGAGCTGGGGGTTGCGGGGGGGGGGGGCGCTCATGATCCATCATGCCTTCCCTCCTGTGACAGGCTGTAGCCCCTCAGTTCATGAAGCAAAATAAAACCTTCCTTCCTTAAGGTGATTTCCTTACTGTGACAAGAAAAGTAACAACCTTGTGCATGGTTTGCAATACTTTCCTGAACTGGTCCTTTGGTCTTTCATCAGTACTTTAAAATGCAGGAAGGTTAAACAATGAGTCTGTTTGACTTGTCAGTGTATCCCCACCTCGTGTGTGTGTGTGTGTGTGTGTGTGTGTGTGTGTGTGTGTGTGCGTGCAGATGTGGGGGAGTATGAGTATACATGTATGTGCAGATGCATGTACATGTGCATGTACATAGAGGCCAGAGGTCCGTCCTGGGTGCAATTCCTCAGGAGCTATCCATCTGGGTTTGTCAGATAGACTCTCTATGTCCTAGTGTTCATGGAGTAGGCTAAACTGCCTGGCCACCTAGCCCCAGAGATCTGCCTGTCTCTTTGTCCCTGTTGCTGGTATTACAGGTATGGGCTACCATCATGCTCAAGCAGCAGGCACTTGACCAACTGAGGCATCCTCCCCATCGGCTCTTATCATTGTTTAATATTTCTATTATCAGATATGTACTTGCCTAATAAAGGATGGAAGAGTTAAGAAAACCCGGAAGCAGAAATGATAGGAATAGGTCTCCACCTTTTTGCAGCTGGCATGATGGAGCATCCCCATGCCTGAGTAGCCCAGATGTGCCTTTGAGTCAGGGCCAGTTGCAATAGTGAACAAAACAGGTGTGTAATTACTTGAGACACTGATCCTGCATGGCGGTGATTTCCTGCAGGATGGGCACCTCTTCTCCCGCACCGGGGAGGGCTCCGTCTTGCAGCATGCTCAGCGCTCGCTGTTGAAGCACGCCTAAGGCCTGCTGCTGTTGCTCCAGCTCCAACAAACACGTGTCCTGGCACTCAAGGAGGGCCGTGAGCTCTGCTTTTGAGGCTTTTTCTGGCGAACTCCCAGGTAATTTACCTTGCAGCTGATCAATCTTCTCGGTGGTTTCTTTAATCTAGTGACAAGCAGACATCTTATAAAGCTCAAAATGATGTTGAAAAGAGTATGGCAAGTCCAGTCAGGGCCACACTAGACATCATTAACCATGACGACATAAATTCCAACTTTTAGAAACAAAACTGACATGGTGGTTTTAACAGGAAGGGCCACCTCCCCCGCCCTGGGTTTAAATTATCAATCCTCAAATCTTATCAAGGCAGTCACAGACTACATGTGGCAGAGAAACTTTAAATGGACGGACACACACAAAACATCCATTCTTAAAGTTAGCCTGAGCGTGTGTGGGAGTAACAAAGAAGATATGGCTAAAACATTGAACCTTCCCTGACAGGTGGAAGAAATTACATATGGATTTGAAGAATGAGTTCGATTCTTATTTTTACAACAAAGAAAAAAAATTATTTTGGACTTTTTTCAAAATAAGTTAAAACCAAAGGGGGCTTACACTGGTTTGTCTTCCTTTCACAATTTCATTGCTTAATTTTCTTTTTAAAAATTCATTTATGTCTTTATTTTTGAAGTTTTATTGGTTGTTAATGAGTGTGTGCGCACATGCATGCATGAGGCATGCCTAAGAGCACAGGTGTACATATAACACACATGTGGATGTCATAGGACAACTTTTAAGAGTCTGTTCTCTCACTTCCCTGTGGGGGCTCGGGATCAAATCAGGTTATGGGTCTTAAACCACAAGCCTCTTTACATGCTGAACCATTTAGTTGGCCCTTATTTATTTTAAAATTGGTATGCAAAACAACAGATTCCCTTTTAACATTTTCATACGAACTTGGTGTTAGGGGTTCCAACCCCCTCCTCATGTACACCTTCCTGTCCAATCTCCCTGTCTTTCCCCATCCTACCTCTTACATTTATTCTTCTGACCATTTTCTTCCTTCCTCTTTCTTTCTTCTTTCTTTCTTTTTTTTTTCTTTCTTTCTTTCTTTCTTTCTTCTTCCTTCTTCCTTCTTCTTTCTTCTTCTTTCTCTTCTCTTCTTCTCTCTTCTCTCTTCTCTTTCTTTCTTTCTTTCTTTCCTGCTCTGCCATGTGCATTCTATTGCCCTCCCCATGCCCTCTGGTCCTCACTTAAAACTAAACTGTACAATGCACATTACATTTTGGTTCATAATTTAAGTTTGAAATGGAAAAAAAATGATAAAAGTTTCCTAAGACTCATTGCAAAAGAGAAGCATGTGGCTGTTTGAAAGAGCAAGCCCCCACCCCTGACCTCCAGCCTCGGGTATTTGACTACTCGGTCCCTAGTTGATGGCCCTGTTTGAGAAGGTTTAAGAGGTGTGGCCTTAGTGTTGGAAGTATGGCACTGTGAGAGGGCTTGGAGAGCAAAGGTCTCCCTTACTCCCAGTTCAAGATGTAAGCTCTGAGCTTGCTGCTCCAACCACCACGCCATGCCTGCTGCCTGCTGCCGTACCTCCCTGCCATTGAGGACCCTAATCCTCTGACCACAAGTCAAAACAAACTCTTTCGTCTCTAGGTTGCCTCCTTGGTCATGGTATTTTTTTTTTTAATCATAGCCACAGGAACGTAACTAACACAAAGGCAAAAGGCAAGATGCCAGTTTTCAAAATACATCCTAATCTTTGAGAAATAAAACAAAACCCAACTTAAGCCGATCCGTAATCCAAGTTACCTTATCGCTCAAGCCCTTCCACTCATCTATTGCATCCTTCAGTATCTTCTCCTGGTCCTGGGCCACAGCACGGAGACGCGTCCAGCGCTGCCAGGCAGTGGTCATCGACCTGCTTAGGGTCGCTTTGCTCGCATCATTTCCGGTTTTCTCTAGATGTGATGCCTTTTCCTCCAGGGCCACAATTTTCTCATGGAAAGAGTCAACTACAGACACTAAAGCCTAGTGCAGGGTTGGGGGTAGGTAGAGGGGGTTAGAGAAAGATTGATTTTGTTTTTAAAGTTCTACGGACTTGGGTCAGAGCCCAAAGACACTTTTGCAAAAGGAAATATTTCTATGTAAATGTAGGTTCCTCAGGCACATGTCTGTAATTCTAGTGGTGGGGAGGTGGGGCAAGGGAGTCAGGGGGTCGAGGTCATCCTCAGCTACATGTTGAGTTCAAGACCAGCTTGGGCTGCCTGGAACCCTGCCTCAAAAACCCAGAAGTAAAATTAATAATTATGAGTACATTTTGCTGCCTCTAATAACTCTAAAGTTTTACTTATCAGAGTTGGGTTTTGGATTTATTTTGAAAGGCGAATATTATTATTTACAAAAGACAAGTTATTTTGTACTTGAGATGATTATTTTTCACGATTTCTGGCAATCAACAAGAAGGAAGGAAATTTTTACTTTGGTATTCTAGAATGCCATTGTCTTCCTTACATTGCTCTGCCAGTGAGGGACACTCAGGTATTTACTTCTCGATTTTGTTTTAGTTAGTCCAAGTTATCAAGAGACGGTATTTACTGACGTTTTAAAAGGTCTAGTTAGTTGTTATTCTGAGGGCTGGCAGGATGTGGGCCGGAGTTAAAGATGACCTTTGAAGAGTCTGTTCTCTCTTTACACCTTGATTTCTGCTGCTGCCCTGATTCTGGGAGCTCCCCACTGCAGTCTCCCTTGCTGCAGGGGTGCTAGCTAGGACCACTGACCTGTGCCTGCACACCTTGCTTTTTATGTGGGATCAGGGGACCCAACTCAGGTCGTCAGGTGTCAGGCTTGCGTGGCAAGCACTTTTACCCACCGGGCCCCTACCCTAGCCCTTCACTGTCTTTTTTAAGAAGCAGATTGCTTTGAATTTCTCTGTTGATCCTTAGCTACGCATTTCTTATGAGCATCCCCCCCCCAACTACGAAATGTTTTTATTTGTGTCTATATCATACCGAAGGAAGCCAGATGGAAATAAAGATTTAATGGTATGATTCTGGAAACATCACAAAGACTTTTTGCAATTAACATTAAAAAGACACTGAAATAACAATGACAAAACTGACCTTGTGTTTTGACAACTTTTCTTCAGCTTCCTGGCTGGAAGAAGTCTTCAACAATGAAAACTCAGACAGCTTCTGCTCCGCATCGTTCATCAACTCGATGACCTCTTCCCTTGCTTTCTGGTACTCCTGCCATTGAACCGTACATCTTGAAAGAATCCAAGAGAAATAAATAAGCCATACAAACCCAGCTATCTCCCACACAGAGCTCTGGTGTCCACATGTCTAATGATAAGAGAGAAAAACAAATTTACAGGCTAATGCACGTTACCATATACATTATATTAGCACACTATTGTTTTCTGTGTGGCAATATCTTTTTGCATGAACCTACTCTAAATACCTTGCAGGAGGTCCTGCTGGGCATGGGAGTCCTGGAAGACCCTCTGACTCCTTCTTTCCAGGGAAGCCATCTTCTGGGCTAGCTCTTCCCTTCCAGCTGGCTTGATGAGTGGGTCCAGCTTGGCTACAAGACCTTGGAGCTCCTCCATGTTGCTGTGGAACTGACCCTCTGTTTTGAAAAACTCCACGTGACTTTTGAGATTTTCCTCCGTACTCTCAACATCGAGGCCATTGCCTGCCAGCTGTAACATTTCTTGGGCATCCTCAAGCCAGTCATTGGCTGTTTGGAACACTTGATAATACCTTTGACAGTGACTGTATGATTCTGTCAAGGTTGCCTGAAAGACAGTCATCGTGAGATAATCAACTTCCATTTGCAGTAGGTTTGTAAGAAGTCATTTTATTTTTCCATCTCCTTCCTAGGTCCCAGCTCTAGAAACACCATGAGAAGTTAACGCTTAAGTTGGGAGAATTGTTTCCATGGTGAGTTCATCCGAATCCTCTCTTTGCTAATCTTACTTTAATTCTCCCAGTGATAAATACATCACAGATAGGAAAGAAATGAACTATAAATTTATGATAGCATCTTGACTGGTTCTGAAACCATGTTTTTTTTTTTTTTCCTCAAAGCAAAATACAAAGCTTAGCAGCTGGATAATTTGTGAAGTCGTTATGCCTCCGTGGGTTAAAAGAATGATAACATTCAACATCCAAACTAGCCTTTGCCAGCTTCTGGAGATGAATGGCTTTCCCTTGAGTCTTGAGAGAGAGACTAAAATAAAAGAAGTAGAAATCCACAAGGCTTGTTGCTTCAAACCCAGAAGGAATGGAAATACTCTAACCAGGCGCCAGTAAATGGCTAAGAGGCGTCACCCTGAAAGCAAAGACCGCTGTACAGTTGTCAGGGTTGGCTGCAAACAAGGAGCAGTCAGGAAAGGAGAGGAAGGGTGAGTATGTGGGTTACAAATGCTCCCCATAACATCTGGATGGAGGCAACCAAGACACAGAGGCAAAGCAGAGACAACCTACCAGATTTAATATTGTGTTCAAGAATCGTCAACTTGAAACAAATAATCAATGAGATAGATCAGCGGTTCTCAATCTGTGGGTGGCAACCCTATTGGGGGTTACATATCAGATACCCTGCATGCAGATATTTACATTACAATTCATAACAGTAGCAAATGATAGCTATGAAGTAAAAAGGAAGTAGTTTTATGGTTGGGGTCATCACAACTTGAGGAACTGCATTAAAGAAATGCAGCATTAGGAAGGTTGAGAACCACTGTGACAGATGATTTTCAAACAGAAGAGATCAGTTGCTGGGGATGCTGTGAATGTATTGCTCTGATTGATTGATAAATAAAATGCTGATTGGCCAGTAGCCAGGCAGGAAGTATAGGAGGACAAGCAGAGAAGAGAATTGTGGGAACAGGAAGGCTGAGTAAGGAGATGTTGCCAGCTGCCGCCATGAGAAGCAGCTAAGCATGTTAAGATACTGGTAAGCCACCAGCCATGTGGCAAAGTATAGATGAAAAGAAATGGGTTAATTTAAGATATAAGAACTAGATAGCAGGAAACCTGCCACGGCCATACAGTTTATAAGTAAGCTTGGGTCCAAGCAGCTGTGGGACTGGCAGGTGAGAGAGATTTGTCTTGACCATAAAGTTTAATGATGGCTTTGAGTTAGTGTGGAGAGCAAATATGCTAAGCACACTTTAAAAAGTCTGCATTTTATGTATTTATTACAATCTTACATAAACACTATAACTGTTGCTATTTAATGAGTTAATCTACGTGTGAAGTAAAGGTAAATGACGGGAAGATTCTGCATGCCTGATGCCCAAAAAGGCCAGAAGAGGCATCAGATCACCTTGAACTGGAGTTTCTGAGCCAGCTTAAGGTTCCCAAATCCAGCTCCTGCATAAGATCATCAAACAGTCTTAACCACTGAACCATCTCTCCACACCAGGATTATTATTATCTTTTGTGACAGGTTTGCATATAGCTTATATGTAGGTGTTTAATTTACGATCTTCTTCCTGCCTCTCTCAACTTCTCAAGTTCTGGGTACACGGCCATCTACCACCAGGCTCCATTTAAGTAGTACTGGGAATTAAACTCAGAGCCAAGTGCATGATGGGCAAGCAACTGAACTTTACCAACAGAGCTACATTCCTAGGTCCTCAGCCAGGGGATTAAAGGAAACAAGTCTACAGTAGCCACTGTATCTTTTCTCTTAGACTGAACGAGGAGAGTGTCAGGGCTTTGAGCAAGTCCCAGTAGGAGGGCAATCTGGGAGGTTCTCCACACACTCCCATCACTGTTGGTAGTTCCCAGGTCTCAGGAGCAGCAGATGGAGCACTCTTGTTCTTGCTGGGCTACATTTGACACCAGAGGAAGGAAGCACTCCTACCTGAAGAAGGGGAGGAGAAAACAGGGCAATGGATGGGGCCGCCTACAAAAGAACACGCCTTGGCACCCGTTTAGTCTGTCATTCATGTGGCTTCACTCTCTTTGGAGCCTCTCCATCCAACGTGATTTTTTTTTTAAAGATTTATTTATTATGTATACAGTGTTTTATCTGCATGTACCCTGCCCGCCAGAAGAGGGCACCAGATCTCATTACAGGTGGCTGTGAGCCACCATGTGGTTGCCGGGAACTGAACTCAGGACCTCTGGAAGAACAGCCAGTGCTCTTAACTTCTGAGCCATTTCTCCAGCACCCGCCCCACCTCACCTTTTTTTTTTTCCTTCAGAGCTGAGTACCGAACCCAGGGCCTTGCGCTTGCTAGGCAAGCGCTCTATCACTGAGCTAAATCCCCAACCCCTCCAATGTGATTTTTAAAATGCCAGATTTCATGTAGGGCTGGAGAGGTGGCTCAGAGGTTAAGAGCACTGCTTGCTCTTCCAAAGGTCCTGAGTTCAATTCCCAGCAACCACATGGTGGCTCACAACCATCTGTAATGAGATCTGGTGCCCTCTTCTGGCCTGCAGAGATACGTGCAGACAGAGCTCTGTATACATAATAAATAAATAAATCTTTTTTAAAAAAAAAGGGCACTAAGTATCTACTGGTCATACATTCTATTAATATATTCACAATGCTTCTGTGTGGGAATTATTCCCAGGGGCTCTGCTGGTTTAGGATGCTCCAGGCACTTGTGTAAATAGGTGCATGTACCCTACACGCTGTGCCATACTTGAGGTCTTCTCCATATCCCTTCTGACCCCTAATATAATGTTGTTATACTTTATCGTTAAGGGAGTCGTATGAAAGGGTAAAGGTCTGTACATGTGTCAATTTAAAAAAAAAATGCCAATCACATTAATCTGGAGGTTCCTCAAAAAATTGCAAATGGGGGCTGGAGAGATGGCTCAGCGGTTAAGAGCACTGACTGCTCTTCCAGAGGACCTGGGTTCAATTCCCAGCAACCACATGGCAGCTCACAACTGTCTGTAACTCCAAGATCTGACACCCTCACAAAGACATACATGCAGGTAATGCACCAATACAAATAAAGTAAAAATAAATAAATTATTTTTAAAAAATTGCCAATGGATCCCTGTATAAGCCAGCCATACCACTTCTGGGTGTTTTCCTGAAGGGCTCTAGACAAACATGTCACAGAGACACGTGGACACCTGCATTTACTGCAGCACTGTTCATCATGCTTTAGTTGTGGAATTGCCTCGAGGGTCCACCAACAGGAATGGATAAAGAAAACGTGGTATGCATAAACAACAGAATTTTATTCAGCCATGAACAAGAAGAGGGTGTCTTTGGAGGAGAGTGATCGCAACTAGAGAGTCTTATGTGTACGGAGCCTAGATAATTTTTTTTTGGTACAAACACACATACACATGCATGTATATGACATGAGAAGGAAGACATACTAGAGAAAAGGCGGGAGACAAATGGGGCAGGGTTTAATGCATGAAAGTGTCCTTATGAAACCCAGGACTGTGTTCAGTGAATATATGTCAATAAAAATAAGTAAGTCAGCCGGGCGGTGGTGGCGCACGCCTTTAATCCTAGCACTCGGGAGGCAGAGCCAGGCGGATCTCTGTGAGTTTGAGGCCAGCCTGGGCTACCAAGTGAGCTCCAGGAAAGGCGCAAAGCTACACAGAGAAACCCTGTCTCAGAAAACCAAAAAAAAAAAAAAAAAAAAAAAAAAAAGTAAGTCAGTTGCAAAAAAAAGAAAATTTTCTCTGAGATTGGTTGAATCTGTTGCAAGCTACATTATCAAACTCATTGATTATCTCTTCCAAATGTGAGGGGAAAATAAAAAAAACCAAACCAAAAAACCAGCAAGCTACACCAATCTAAGTAAAATGTATCCAATATGGGACACTTGACAATGACCACGCATAAACAATAAAAATGGTCTTTGAAACAGTGTTCTATATTTTGGGCTTTTTGTTGTTGTTGTTTTGGTTTTGTGTTTTTTTGAGATGAGGTCTCCTTGTAGCCCAGGATAGCCTCAAAGCGGTTTGTGGTTTAGAATGACCTTGAATTCCTAAACTTCCTGTCTCCACATCACAAGAGCTGGGGTTATATGAATGACCCACCGTACTTGGATAAAATAAAGCACTGGGCTGTAAACAGAGAACTGACCCTAACCAGATTTTTCCCGTGTATACAGATAGGCAGCCCGGAAAAAGAAAGGCAGAGCACCCCCTACAGACCTGCCGGGTGCGCAGGGCTTCCTGCACATCTCCATCCAGCTCCTTGAGCTCCGCCAATGTGTGCTCCAGGTCTGCAGAAATCAGATCCTTGGCTTTGGTGAACTTCTCCTGCTCCCTGTGACTCAAGGCACTCATGATCCTCAGGCTGGAGAGGACTTCCTCCTGGTGGATCTGGATCTTTCGGATCTCCTCCTGGATGTCCTGGAGGCTGAGGTCAAGGCACACCGGCCCACTGAGCTCTGCCTTCACCCTCCGAAGCCAGTCCAGGGAGCGGCTCATTTCCGTCTGGAAATCTATGCTCTGTACCATTCTGTTCTCGCACTCTGTCACCATCTCCCCGACGCCAGATGTCAACTGGTTCAGCTCCTCCTGCCAGGACTGGACCTGACCCTTGGCTTTCTCATAAGCTGAGGGATCGAGGTGTGGAGTAAGATCTTCCAGGTGGACAGCCACTCGTTTGAGCAGAATCCCCGAGTCCTGCAGACTTCCTGCCAGCGAGTGGTAGACTTTGAGCTTCTCCTCCGCAGGCAGTGTTTCCTCCTTCACTTTGGCCTGCTGCGTTTTCACGGCTTCCAGTTGACTCTCTAGCTGTCGGCACATCCTCGCATGCTCTTTGTAAGCGCTGGTGGTGTCTTCTAACAAACTCACCCTTTGCTCGGCTTGTCGCTTCAGCCTGTGATACAGGGTGGCCAGCTGTAGCATCTTCTCTGGCTGCCAAGGCTGACCTGTGCTGCGAAAACTTTCTTTTTTCTGGTTCAGTTCGTTCACGGCTTCCCCAAGGCCCACTACCTCACCCAGAAGGGCTCTGCAGCTCTCTTGAAGAGACAGGCTCTCCTCCACGATCAGGTCGGAGGGCATTTTTCTCATCTTCAAGAACTGGTCTTCCAGTTCACCCAGAGACTGGGTTGTTAACTCGATCAAAGAAGCATATTCCTTTCGGGCCAGAATTGCTTCCTGGATTTTATAGAACTTGTCCTTGGCCAAGGCAACAATGACATTGAATTGTTGGGGCAAAGCACTGAGTTTTTCACTGAGGTAGGAATGGTCAACTTCATTTAGCGATGGGAGCATGGCTTGCCCAGTCCTCTGCAGTGTGAGCAGAAGGTTTTCGTACTCGGGAGATTGTTCTAGAATGTTCTGGTATTTGTCCAATTGTGCATGGAGCTCAGCCCCCTCATTCATGAGATTGATTTCAGGAAAAGTGACGATGTCTGCTTGTTTAAGCCAATGGCAGGCTTTATCAAAATCTTCCTTAAAATGCTTTCTAGAAACTAGGCTCTTCTCTAGCTCCTGCAACCGGTGACTACATTTTTGCAAAACGGTGTCGTAGACACTCTGCAACTCTTGAAGCTTTCCGAGCACTTCCGGTCTTTCTTGCTCTATTATTCCTTTCATTAATTCACGACCCTGTGCCCAAAGTCCAGTGACCTCATTTTGGTAAGTCTTAAGACTGGCCTGGGTGGTCTTACATGTTTTGACCTGCTTGCTCACATCATCTGGAGTAGGCAGATATATTCCCGGAACATGATCTTTCGCTCATGTTGTTGGATTTGGCTGGTGGCCTGAAAGACTGCCATGAGAAACTGGGTTTTCTCAGACAAAGCCTTGTTCAAGTACTTCCTTCGCTGGCCCACTAAGTCACTGAGACAATTCACATGCTTCTGAGCATCCGAGAGTGCCTTCTGAATCACCTTCCGCTCATTGAGGCCAAGGTCAGCCATCACACGATCTGCATCCTTCATCAGTGACTTCAGGAGCATCTGTTTGGCCTCCAGCTCACTGCAGATGGCCAGGTGGTCCATGAGGAGGTTCTGAGCCATGTCGGGAGGTGGGCTCTGCTTCAAGGCCTCCATAATGTTGGGTTGTTGCTCCTCTGCCCACTCCATCAGCTCCTGGAACCTGGATTGAACCACATTCAATTCCTCCAAGTTGGTGACCGACACCTGGATTTTCCTTTTGACAAGGTCCTCGAGCTGAAACCAGCGTCGCTCGAAGTGACTGGTCTGCTCTCTCACCAACTCTCTGTCATCTAGACTCAGGTGCTCTGTCAGTTTCTGCTTGCGGTCTTTCAGGTCTTCAATGGCATACTTCTTCTCCTGCAATGCCAAGGCTAACTTCTTCAAAGCCTCCAGGTGGACAGCTGTACTTTCTGCATTGGATCTACACATACACAAACAATACAGGAGGAACAAGTCAGTTCCTTACCCTCTGAAATAATTCATTGAGTGGACACTCATAACTTAAATTCACCATGACTACCTCAGTTTGTGGTTGACTGCTATAGCTGTTGGCATCAGGAATTCAAGTCTCATCTAGCCCTTGAATCAGATCAAGATGTCTACGGGCTTCTCAACTCCTGACTAGACAATGCTGCCTTCCAACCACATCTCCATGTGCCCTTAGCTTTCCCTGGATCTTATAATCTTCCTAGTAACATGATATGTGTGGTGTCACATACAGAGAAACACAGATCTACCGACTCATGAAAATAATCAATAATAGCATTACAATTGTTCTTGTTGGATCAAGGTACAATAAATAATAGAGTGCTAGATGGCACATTCTAGAAGGTATAACCAATGGCTCAGGAGCTGTCTATATGTACTTGGATATTTATATGTCTCTGTACTTAGATATAGGAAAAATTTTTAAACAAATGTGTGATTTAAATCATTTTTTTTCATTACAAAGCTGGATCTTAGAGTCTCTTGAATTTACAGATGATCAGTTCTGAAGTATGAGAAATCAGACTTGTCAGTATGAGTTAGTTTGGTCTTGGATACATTATGTTTAAAGTATCTATAGAATTAATGTAAGCCAGATTTATGGGGTCGTATAGCTGATATTGACTGCATTTATTTAAAAAAACAGTAAAGTGCTGAATATCAAGAAGGAGTAAAAATGAGAAAATGGTATGCCAAAATAAACAAACAGTAAAACATCACTATTATCTACCTACTTCTAAAATAATTTTGGTGTTTTGTATTGCAAAAACCTAATAGGTTATATAAAAAAGTTCATTTTTAAGTAATTGTAGTGTTCAAAAGCCTGGGGGTGTTTTCATATAATATACTAGTGTGTGTGTGTGTGTGGAAGGCAGGCACTTACTTTTAAGGAATAAAAGCTATGAGGGATTCAAGGACCAGACATCTCAAAGGGCATAATTTAACTGAATGGCAAAATAACTTTCTAGACTATAACTGATGTGGATTGAAACCGAAATGTTCCCCCATAGGCTCCTGTGTTTGAACACTTAGTGCCAGCAGGTGGCGATATTTGGAGAGTTGCAGAATCCTTAAAAAGTGGAGCTTTGCTAGAGGAAGCAGGTCACCCAAAAGAGCTTTGAGGTTGTATAACTCAGTTTACTTCCTATCTGCTCTCTGCTTCCTGTTCCAAGATATGATAGGCCAGATACATACCCCTGTCACTGTGGGGATGCCTATTACCTCACCTTTCCCGCTAGAATGGACTGCATTCTCCCAAACTCTGAGCCTAAATAATACTTGGTCAGAACAATAAGAAAAATATCTTCTATAGTGACCAAACTTGACTAAAGTACATGGAATATATGTAGCTCAGAGACTTGACAGACTTGCAGAGAAACTTCTGGGACATGGAGATTCAAGATGGATCCACTTCAGAGTCATGGATGGCAAACAATGACAGGCAGTTAAACAAAGTGGAAACATTCAGAGTTGTTATCTCTGAAACAGTGTCTGAGACCACAGACAAACCTGTCTCTCTTGCTTATTGGTAATTAGTATTAAATTAAACCAGGAAACCACCACCACCCCCCATCTACACAGGCTCAACATTAGGATCTTAGCAATATTCTATCCACTTCGGACTTAGCATCATGGTGGCCCACTGGATGATTTCTGCTACCTGGCCAGGTTATCCCATTCTGTAGTAAATTTTTCGAGAAAGTCTTCAACAATATCCATGTGGTCGTGGTAATCGAGGCTTCTCTGAAGGTCCTGCTCCCTCTGTGCACACAGCTTGTCACACTGGAGGCAAAGATCTTGCCACTGGTCGTTCAGGTGGCTTATGTCCTTGTGTTCAGGGGACTCCTGGCTCTTTGTTAACGTGTCCACCTTTTCCACGATGGCACTCACGGAGGCCTGTTTGTCCTGCAGCTGTTTAGCAAAATCCTGAGGGTGAAAATGCAAAACAGACCAAAACACAGATTCAATACTTTTAAATATAGGGTAAAAAAAATCAGAAAATGGAAAAATTGCCATTATCTCTGCTGAACATGAATTCTCAACTCTGGAAGACGAGGGTAACTTTGATACTTTCTTGCTTTGTGCTATTTTGAGAAGCACAAACAAAATCTAAAAGTGTGTTTCCTTAAGTAAGGTCTTAGTTTTCTCAAAATATATTGTATGAAAAAAAAAAAAAAGGTTAAGCCAGACGGTGGTAGTGTATACCTTGAATCCCAGCACCTGGAAGGCAGAGACAGGCAGATTGCTGTGAGTTCCAGGACAGCCAGGACCACACAGAAAAACCTGTCTCAAAAAACAAACAAACAAACAAACAAAAAACAAAAAAAAAAAACACCAAAACCACTTTTAAATTAAAAATTTAAAGAGTTTATGCTTTTTATGGAAAAAAATAAATTTAATTCAGGATCCCTCCATTCTCTTTATTTTGTAGTTACAAATAATATTCAGCAGAAAATATTTTAAATAACTCATCATCAAAGAAAATAGTCTTAAGGTTTGTTTAAAATATGACCCTCTTTCCAATCAAGTTAATATTCTGATACTAATTCTTGAATATACACATTATTTAGATCGTAAATTACGTCTGCTGCATTTAAATTAATTGCACATTAAGGCTGCATTTAACAAACGGGCTTACATCCCTACAGCTGTAGCTATATGGCAATAAAAAGTGGAACAATGAGGCCCTGTGTTTGTGGAACAGCAGTCTCCTAGTTCTGTGGGCCAAAGGTCAGCTGTCCTGCTTGCAAACAGTGAAGGTTTCATATGAACATGTCCCCGTGGAACCCTGAGAATATACATGAAATATTATTTATTTACTTACTGACACAGTAAGTCTTGCTACCTTGCCTGGGCTAGTCTTGACCTCCCAGACTCAAGTCATTCTCCTCCCCTAACCTTGAAGTATGGACAAGTGTGTGTCACTGTGCTCTCAGCCTATGGCTGTTTGCGGCTCACACTCTTAGTCCTTCAGGGGCTGTCCTCTAGTTCAAGAACTCCAACACCCGGGCATATTGAAATGAATGTATTGAATACATTGCATCTCTTGCTCTGTTCCTGGCCTCCGTTGTGCCTCTGGGGGAGACATTAGTTCCCACCTTTACTTGAGAGACCATGTTCTGAGCAATATTGAGCTCCAGCTCCGAGTGCCTTCTCTTCATGTTCTGCAGCTGTTGGTCCGCATCCTGCAGGTAAATCCAGAGCTCCGCCTTCAGGTGCTTGATCTCTTCCCAGCCCTGAGTTAGGTTCTGTGCTTGGACCAGCCTTTGTTCAATCTGGAGAAAACACAGTTCAGTTTTCCACAGACACATCTCTCTGTTCAGTGACTCGGAGGGGTGGGTTGTCAGTGGGTCCACAGGCAGAGCCCAACACTGTGCTCACAATCAGCTAGATTTGGAAAGCACTTCTTTATTTGTGTTGAGAAAAGCAGACTTCCTTTATGCTTAAGAGTTTCTAAAGAATTAAAACATTCTATGAGTCCTCCCATGTGATTTTAACCAGTGCCGTGAAGATCCAAAAAATTTTAACAGTATATGAGATCAAAAGCTGCCCCAAGAGCTTTTCCCATCAGGCTGAGCAGTAGACACATTATTTTACCGGTAAATTGGGGTTGGAGTAATTAAGAAAGGCTTACATCTCAAATACATGTGTCTTTTCATCTCATAAAACTCTGAGGGTTTGATTGGTTTTTTTTTGTTTGTTTTGTTTTCTGAAACAGGGAATAATACAGCTTAGGGTGGCCAGGAAGTCCTGACAATCCTCCTGCTTCAACCTCCCTGACCCCCACCCCAGCTGCGGGATCACAGACTCACCACACTACTACACACTGCCCTGTTAATGTTTTAGATTGTCTTTGGATCCGCTTTGCTGGCTTTTGGAAGCGTATAATTTGTTTTATTATGTCTATTAAAGATACTTAGATTGCATCACCTTTTGGAAGGAATTAAGCCCTAGGCCCTGACAGGCCTGATGCACAGAAGCCAGGACACGGGGTGCTCTGGGCTGAGTATTACTTAAAGAAGAAAAGAACACCAGAAAAGGTGTGAGAGAATACGGAAATGGCAAGAGACTGCCAATCAGAGTGGAGAAAGCTACAATCGGCAGTGATCACATCGATTGAACGATTCAGCCGTGATCCCACTACATTCGTGTCCACTTTCATTTCCGTGGTGGCAAAAATTCATCTATTAATTCACTTTTGTGATCTAAGAGGATTATAGCAAGAATATCCCCCAGAAGTATATTCTTTAAACCTCATAGCCTTTGAAGAAGATTTGAAGAAGAGAGAACATAACCAAACAGACAATGTGCTGTGATCATGATTTTTTTTTTTTTTTTTTTTACCAGCTGCTCGGTTTGCTGAATGTCTTTAGCGGTGTTTTTCACTGAGGAGTTTGACAAGTCGCACATGGAGCAAAGGAGATCCAAATAGGTCCTTGCCTGCTCCTGCAAAGCTCTGAAGTGTTTGACCTGAAAGCAACAACAACAACAACAACAAAAAATGTAATGGTCAGAGTCTGTTAGCCGGGTGCACTGTTTAGGCAGCTCAGTGTGTGGTCGGTGGCATTTTATGGATGTTTCGAAACTCATCTTGTTTTGTCAGTGTTTTCGCCGCCGCCACTGTCCTGAAATATATTGGTGACTCATGGGAGAGAATTCCAAACACACTGGCGGATCTGTTTGTCCACCATCTGGTTTGCATTATAATGAAAGCTGTCTGCGTGGTCTGGGAAAGGGGGGAAACCCAAGGCTTGTCTCCAGTCTTTCCAGACTTTCTCAGAGCATTTGCATTTCTTTTTTACATCAGGAAAAGAAGTCACAGCCTGCTCTTCTCTGCTCATTCACATGCTTGTGTATAGCGTGGAGTGCTGTGGATATCGCTCTATATAAATAAAGCACTGATTGGCCAGTGACCAGGCAGGAAGTATAGGAGGGACAAGGAGAAAGGAGAATTGAGGAAGGAGAAAGGAAAGAGGAGACCGCCTGGAGCCGCCACCAGGACAAGGAAGGTGTACAGTACCGGTAAGCCACGAGCCACGTGGCAAAGTAAAGATTAATAGAAATGGGCTAAATATAAGATTAAGAGCTAGACAATGATAGGCCTGAGCTAATGGCCAAACAGTTTAAATAATGTAAGAGTCTGTGTGTTTATTTTATAAGTGGGCTCCAGGACTGGCGGGACTTGGTGGGAGCTGGAGAGAAATTCTCCAGCAACAGTCGAGACCACAGCCAGGGTAAGCTGGGAAGCTTCATTGGAGTGATGTGCCCTGTGTATAGTGTGAAGATGAGACCACAGCCAAGGTGAGCTGGGAAGCTTCGTTGGAGTGATGTGCCCTGTGTATAGTGTGGAGATGAGACCACAGCCAGGGTGAGCTGGGAAGCTTCATTGGAGTGATGTGGCTATTTAAATTCCAAGAGTGGCTTATGTGAGTAGATTTTTTTTTATAGTAACACAGAAACATGCATCTCTATGATGCTTATCATTGAGGAAGAGTACATTTTAGATACTGGGTATAAAGCAGTCCACACAACACAACCCTTGTGGTGATATATTGTGTGTCACATAAAGCTTACCCGAAGATCAGAGAGCAGAACAAGCCACTATATTAAACACAGAGGCCAGGCAGTGGTTGTACACACCTTTAATCCTAGCACTCGGGAGGCGGAGATCTTTCTGGGATCTCTGTGAGTTCAAAGCCACCCTGGACTACATGAGATTGACTCGGTCTAGAAGAGAAACACTGGTAGAACATACCTTTAGTCCCAGTACTTGGGAAGCACACACCTTTACTGTCAGGGTGGAGAAAGGAATATAAGGGGTAAGGAGACAGGAACTAGACGCCTTTTAAGCGAGGAGGGTTTTTCAGGCTGAGGAGTTGGTGAGGTAAGAGGTGTTGGCTGTGGCTTGCTCTGCTTCTCTGATCTTTCAGCATTTACCCCAATATCTGGCTACAGTTTTTTTTTTTTTTTTTTTTTTTTTTTACAACACCATTCAGTTCAACATAATAGCCACAGATTCCCCTGTTCTCCCCCTCTCGCCTCCTCCCCCTCCCCCCAGCCCACCCCCCATTCCCACCTCCTCCAGATCAAGGTCTTCCCCGAGGACCGGGATCGACCTGGTAGACTCAGTCCAGGCAGGTCCAGTCCCCTCCTCCCAGACCGAGCCAAGCGTCCCTGCATAAGTCCCAGGATTCGGCTACAGGCTTTTTATTAAAAGACCATTTAACATTTGAGTTACAAACCCTGGCCATCACGGAACTGACATTCTGCTAAGGGCAGACAAGATAATATGTCAGCAAATATTCGGCGTCATTGTGCTGAACACCGTGTAAAAAGGTAAAGGCGATGAGAAGATTGTGCGGAGGAAGCCCCACCACCCTACAGGCAGCATATCTCCAAGACTGCTCAGAGGATTAGATCTGAACATACTCAGGAAGCGAGCCATCAAACAGGGTAAGGACAACTTACACAGATGGACACTGGGTACAAAGTCTGGAGCAGAGGTCAAGGGAGTGGACAGAGACCAAGTCACAGAGGCTCTCACAGGGAACTGATTGCATCTGTAGTAAAAAGCCGAAGACAAATGGCCCAAGACAGCTCACAGTTTAAAGAAAATGTGCTGTGTGCCCACAGTGGAGTTTTACTCTGCTCCAAGGAAAAATGAAAGTATATTCTGTGAAGGTGAATAGATAGAACTGGAAGCTACCGTGTTAAATGAAATAAGCCAAACATCCCAGTGTACTGGTTTCTGCCCCTAGTCAACATCAACAGTCTCCAATTTCAGAAACACTGACATCTTAGCCAAATAGCTCTTTAAGGGGAGGTCTGTCCTGTACACTGTGGGATGTTCAGTAGCATCCTCTACTGTACCTGCTCAGAACCAACACCATCTCAACTACTGTTAATCATGGTGTCTGACTATGTGCTTAATCATGACTAAATGACCCTGGGGTTGGGGGTAATATGATGTCACCCAAGTCTAGACCACTGTTCCAATCTCATCAGATTTTAGAAAGTAAACTCTTTGCTACCTCAACTCTTCCTTTGTTAGACAAATTATGATGGCAGCCTACTCAGAGGCTGTGGAATAAAATTTGGAATTTATGCTGAAGGATAATGGAATGGTATTGGAAGTATCATGACCAGGCCTTGGCCCAAGTGCTACTCTTAACATGGAGTGAACAGTCTACAGAGGACACACACAGCAGTGGAGAGCACAGAGGACTTGTTGGCTTCTCGTGTGGATATAATAAATACAGATCTAGTTCCAACCACGTGAGAAGCAGTGCCTTGGGTATTCAACATGCAAAGTGACTGGTGCTTCACTTCCAGCTAGTCTTACTCATCAGTAACCAATGTGAACAGCATCACCCCACATCCCATGACCAAGGCCATGACCCATGGCCCAGACAGATGAACGTTTAGAAATGGGAAGAAGAGAATAAACTGTCAAGATTGAGTTTTAAAAATACATATAGTTTAAAGGATAATGATTTATTCTGTGATTAATAAAGTTATCTTAATTCTAACCAGTAGAAACAGTTGCAAAGGATTATTGCTAGCCTTAACTTCCAAGACAAATCTGGCATACTTTTTCTCATCTCCCCAATTCCTATTCCATGCCTTATAAAAACGTGTAACTCTGAATGGGATCAAATCACTGTGTCAATCTCTTGTGGTCACATGGAGTGTTGCTGGTATGTGTTTATGGAGTACTTACTACAGGAGAGGTACCAGAGAGTCAAATGCAGCTTGGGGCCACAGTGCAGATGCTGGTCAAACCCTGACTCTGAATCTGCCTCTGTGTGGAGTGCTCTGGCCATATGTCTGTACTAGTCAACTGTAAGAGGCCTGTACAGTTTGGCATGAAGACAGTATCCAGCAAGGAAAACATTAACTAGTTGGAACGAAACAAAGAAGAATAGAAAGAAAATTTGACAAAACAAAATTCCTTCATCTTCAGTGTCTCAGATCCAGATGGTTCACAGCCTCTAATTCTCTTCTGTGGCTACTTTCAAGTGGGTGGCAGGCATACACAAAGGCGGTGGGAGGACAGCAGGGCACAGAGCTACATACTCAGGAACCTGAGCAAGATCAGTGTGTGCCTCCTGGTTGGAGTAGTGCATCCTGCCCTGTTCTGGCAGAAAGCCATTGTGAGGAACACTTTTTGGGTGGGAACAAAGGAGAAAAATTGAGCTTTGTTTTGGAATGTTTTAAATAGAATACATCAATAATCAAGGCCCACACAGAAAAGGATTGATTGAAGGAAGCTCACAGTGGAAAGAAAATGTGGTCAATGGATATGATAGAGATCTAAAATTCTGCCATAAAGCAGAATGACGGAACTGAGCACCACCGTGTCAAGCAAAAACAAGCCAGACTAAGAAGGACAAGCATCATGGATTTTCTCACACATGGAATTTAGAGAATGGAAAAATGGACTTGAGAGTAAATGTGGGCTATTAGGGACACGATGGAGGCAGAGGAGGGGTAAGAGAGGGCAGAAAAAGTGTGTTCAGAGGATGTGTAAGAGTGCTGTAAGGAAACTCATTGTTTCATATAATTTAATACACAATGCAAATTTCGAAACTGAAAATCCAGAATCTAAGTGGCCTTTTTTCTTATCTTGAAAAAAGGCACATTTCCCCCTGATACAGTGCTTTCCAAAGTATGATGTGTGCACTGATGTGAACTTTTTCATGGCTTAAATAATGTAAATCACTTAAGCCAGTTCATATTGGGAATGGAATAAATGGATACATTCTCTATGAGGATTACATGAACAAGGGTGTTCTATTAATCTCTGAGGTAAGAAAATTGAAATTTTTTACTTGATACCATGAATTTATCTGGCAGTAATAACATTTGCAGCTAAATTCCTCTATGATATTTTCCCACAAGATTTGCACTGCATGTTAATCTGCTAAGCACAGAGGTTTTAAAATATTTCTTCCTATCCTAATGAAGTTTCTGTAGCATGATTATGAGCCTGCAGATGTCATATTAATATGCAATAGATTCCTTTCATGGGACAACCATTAACATTCCCTTCATCATGCACTCAGCAACCACTTCCTAAGCACCTCATCTGTGGAGAGAGAGAAATAACAGAGGGAGAAGTCACTACCACTTTTCTGTTTACAACTCACATTCCTTTGTGAGATGACTTTTGCATTTCCGCATAGCCCGGAAGCGTGTGTACAGCTGGCTCTCTGGCCTGAGATTCTGTACCCACAGCCTCAGTCCACTGACAGCATTGAAGAAAATCAACGTTGTGTCTGTCAGGAATATGCACAGACATATTTCCTCATCATAGTTGCCTACACAACTTCACGGCAGCTATCTCTGCATGATTACATTGCATGAAGTACTCAAAATACTCTATAGAGGGTGGAAAGAGTCTGGGTGGACATGGGTAAGTTCATTGCCGATATCACACACAGCGTTTTCAACAAGGGATTGAACACCCGCATGTTGTGGTATCCACAGGGTCGCTGGAACCATTTCCTTATGCACGTTGAGTAACCGTTGGACTTACAAGCATCATTTCACAAAGGAGAGAACTCAGGCCGAGAGAAATGAAGTGATGGAGCCAATAGCCACCTACTGATAAGGCTTTAGAGTTGAGCTTTGGTGAGAGAACCATACTCTTTCTATTCCACAGGTCCCCACGCCTGTGTAAGAACACTGACTGTGAGGTCAGACTTCATTCATAACTTTGCTACTCCTAGAAGCCAGCGCAGTTTTGAATGAATGAGTGGCTCATAAGAATAACAAACTTCTCAGACTCTACTACCTGCTTAACAGCTTCTGCCCTGCTGAGAGGTGGCTGTGGGCTGGGCTTCAGGTCTGGCTGGACTGCAGAGATCCATGCCTGGCCCTGCTGCAGGGTGTCTTGCCGGCTGACATGCTTCTGAAGTTCATATTCCAGACTGCGATAGACCTGAGACAGAACGGTGCCAGGATATTAGAGTTGACGTCTGCCTCTACACACATCACTATAACCGAAGAAGCATGAAATCCTTAGGACTCCCTAGCACCATGTCCATATCTAACATGACTGAATGAGTTCCAAAAGGACACAAATTTCATTGGCCACAGCCCACTTTATAATTCGTTGACCTATCCACACATAACAATGTCATATATAACAGGCCCATTGTTCATATATGGGACAAAATCAGTTAAAGTACGTGAGGTCATTGAAATAAATGAGAACATAACACAGAGGTTTGCAAAGCTTCTCTCTGTTTTATAAATACTGGAGTTTTTGTTTAAACTAGGAGCTAAAAATGAAAGAATGAATCATCATCTTTTAAAAACAATCTAACTTCTTGAATGCTGATACTTTTGCTGGAAATAATAGCACATGGAGAAGTGGAGGAGTTTGTACACACATTCCACCATGGAAGCTGTATTTAAAAACTACAGTCCAGGGACTTGAGAACACTTGTAGCCCCAGAGGCCCCAGGTTTGGTTCCCTGCACCACATGACTGCTCACAGCCATTTGTCACATCAGTCCTGAGGGAATAAGAGCCTCTTCTGCTCTCTGCAGGCACCATGCCCATTCATAGTACAATACACAGTAGGGCAAAACACTTCTACACATAAAAATAAATATGTTTAAAAAATTTTAAAAGAACCACAATTGGGATTCATTCATCTTTTTTTCTGATATGACTATTTAATTAATTCATTTTCAATCATTTGTTCAACTTGGCTACCTTAGTCAATAAAATGAGCTCGAGGCTGGCCAATATAATGTAATATGTCCTCGTTTCAAAAGAAAAAAAAAAGTTACCAAGGTAATTTTTCAAGTCTCAGGAATCAACTATATCATCTATATTTTATGTTTTTTCTCTCATTATAAACACAGATCAGTCTCTTCTCCTAGTGTGTCCTGTTAGTTCCTTCTGGCACACCTACTGTTATCCTTTAAGATCGGACAGAAACATTTGACATTGTTTAAAAATACTACAATAGCTGGGTGTGGTGGTGCACACTTCTAATTCCAGCACTCTGGAGGGAAACATAGGCAGATCTCCGAAAGTTGGAGGCTAGCCTTGTCTACATAATAAATTCTATGCAAGCCGGGGTGACGTAGCAAGACCCTGTCTCAACAACAACAACAAACAAACAAACAAACAAACAAGAAAACCCACCACCACCATCAGCAACAAAACAACAACAAAAAAAATCAAAGTAACAAAACCCAAAGCCTACAGCAATAGAAATCAACTTGCTTACAAAGCTAGTTTCTATTAGGAGAACAATTCTTATTTATTGTGGATTTATTTCTATGACATTGAGAATGTAGTTTTGTGGAAATACATCCATTAAAGTATAATTCAAAACTGATACAGACTTATTCCATGTTTCCAATTTTTATACAAGTGCCCAAAAATACTGAGTTAGAGTAGAAAATCAGGCCTCACAGTGTTAAAAATTAATGATGATGAGAATGAAAATGCATTTATTTTAGTGCTACAGAATAAATAGCAAACTATGGGGGAAATTTGATGTTGTGTAAAAAAAAAAAAAAAAAAAAAAAAAAAAAAAAAAACTAAAACTGCCAATATAACTTTTTCTTTCATTTGCTTTGAGACAGGGTCTCACTTTGCAGCCTAGGCTGGCCTTGAACTCCTGGCAACCATCCTGCTTAAGCCTTCCAAGTGTAGGCTTTATAGGCATGAATCATCACACCCAATTTACCAAACAGCTTTTGTTTTGTTTTGTTTTTTTGAGACAGGGTATCATGTCGCCCAGGCTGACTTGGAACTTGCAATGTGGTGTAGTATGGGTGACTATGACCTTCGGTGGCCTCTATTTCCATAGTGTTAAGAATACAGACACGTGGCACCATTCTTGGTTTATATATGCTGAGGCTCAGACCCTGGGCTGCACACTAGACAGTCACTGTACCAAGTGAGCCACATCCGGAGCCTACTATGTCAGCATAATTAATTCTTTGTTAGAAGGATTGGATGGAAGTGAATGCCTGAATTTCCAAGCTTCCTCACATGGAGCAGGTGATGCCTGGCATGTTTGTTTAGCCATGAACTCTATCTTCTTTCTGTCTGCTGAAACACCAAAACTACTCCAAAGATTTAGGCATCAACCCTATTCTTGAAAACCTAGCCTTCCTCTTTCATCCATTGCTGCATGGAACACCCTAGAGTACTCACCCTCTGGGCCGTGCTGCAGATGGCCGAGTAGCTGTCCTTCGTGCCCTGCAGGTGAGCTTGCACACTCTGTTTCTGCTTTGCTTGCAGGTGGTCTGGACACTGGCCGATCAAAGTATCACCTTTGGTTTTAAGGTTGTCCAGGCGATCTTCGAAACCTGCTATTTCTTCCATCATCGCCTACAAAAAAAAAAAATGAAGCAGAGAGCCCGCAGGATTCCATTTTCAGCTTGAAACAACCTCTTTATTAAGCATCAAGTTTAAGATCTAATTTCATGTGTCTAAAAAAACCTTTGAAAAGAGTTTTGTGATTTATCTTGGTGATGCATTAGGTAAAAAAGCAAATGAGTGTTTCAGGAAGCCACCAATGGGAAGAGTGAATGAGTTGTGGATTAGTCACGTGACAGTGAATTGGCTTTAAGACTAGAGCGTGTTCACAGCTGGTCTCAGAGAGGCATTGTTAAGATAATGCAGCCAGGGTAAAAGATGTCCATCTGTGTGTCAAGTC
Source organism: Peromyscus leucopus (assembly GCF_004664715.2). Lineage (NCBI taxonomy): Eukaryota > Metazoa > Chordata > Mammalia > Rodentia > Cricetidae > Peromyscus > Peromyscus leucopus. The sequence goes on from NC_051085.1 coordinate 43,526,918, forward strand.
TATGTTATAACCTAGGCATGGCTCTTACCTCAGATGATAGCATTACTATTTAATTTACTTACTGCTCTAGTTTCTGTAATAATATAATATTTACACCCAATAACATTTATATGAATAAAATAACTATCATGCTTACAGTTAATTGCCCACTGCAGTCCAGAAATCATAATAAATGAGCTCTAATAGTATGGGTTGCCATTGCCATGTGGATGAGGGACTAAAGCACAGGAAGGTCATATCAATGTAACCTGGTAGTAAACAGCCAAGCCTCCCAGTTTTGGACAAGTCCTTCTGAACTTCAGCTCCCACCACTTTTCTCACATGCATTATCCAGTGAGCATGCTCACAGATTGTTCAGGGAGCAAGAAGCAAGCTTGCCAAATGAGGCTTGAATCATTATTGGTCACACAATGCTCATGACAAGTGAGGCATTCCAACACAAGGGTGTCTGGGTGGATACATCACAGCTCTACATAATGGAATCATGGTTGGGCTCTCAGCAATGCTGCGTTTTCCTTTTGTCCAGTGGGGGTGGGTGAGTGGATATTAGACTCAACTGGAAACCACTTTTGTCTTTACTTCAGCTTAGAACAGACATGTTATATCCTAGGCTGGAGAGGGAGAGGGAGAGGAGAGAAGAGGGAGAGGGGGAGGGTGGAAGGAGGAGGGAGGGAAATGGAGGGGAAGGGAAGCAGAGGGAGGGGAAGGGAAGGAGAGGGGAGGGGAAAGGAGAGGGAGAGGGGAGGGAGAGGATGATGGAGAGGGAGAAGCAGAGGGGAAGGGGAGGAAGAAGGAGAGGGAGAAGAGTGAGAGAGAGGGGGAGAGGAGGTTCCTGCAGGGATGGACTATCCATTAGGTTAGTCTACATACTGCTTAGTCTTTTGTCAACATGACACAAGCTAGGGTCATCTAAGAACAAGGAACAGCAATTGAAAAAATGTCTCTATGAAATTGGTCTCTGGGCAAGTCCGTGAGGCATTTTTTTTTTTTGATTAATGACTGATGTGGAAGGGTCCTGTACACCGTGGGTGGGATCACTCTTGGGCAGGTGGTCCTGGGTTGTATAAAAAAGCAACTGAGCAAGCCAGAGAGAGCAAACCAGTATTCTGAGTTCCTCCACGGCTGTTGCTTCTGTTCCTGCATCGAACCCCTGGCCTGACTCCCCTTCCTGATGGACCGTAAGCTGTAAGGTGACAGAAACCCTTTCCTTCCCAGGTTGCTTGGCTTCCTATGCTTCCCATGGTAGTTACCACAGCAACAGGATGCACATCACCATTGGACAGCATATTCTTATAACCTAACAATATCAGCACAAGAGTTGCTCATCTCCCATCTACGGACCGAGCATAGCCAACCCTATTTAGCTTCTAGGATCAAATGAGACCTGGCATGTTCATAGAAGTCTGGTCATAGATTAGTAGCTGGTTTTCTATCCCTATTTGCAACAAAGAGACAAAGAGGCTTATGGCTTTCCTGGCACACCACAAGGTTTCAATCTACATCACAGATAAAATTATTGCTCATTAAGATCACGGCAGGTCATTCTATAAAATGGTCCACATGCTGCCTGTCACCAGTATGTGTAATTACTAAGAACAGAGACCTGCCAAGATAAGGAAGTCTGCTCTCAATGTTGCTCTTTTGTGGGTCACAAAATGCTTCCATGGATGCCATTCCCTAGAGTTTCCAGCACAACAGTTAGGAGGTGAGACAAGATGAGGACAAACTGTGCCCAGAGAGGCTTGGGTCCCATCGAGGAAGGGTATGTGGCTAGCCTAGAATGCAGACTGACTCCCAGTCCTGTGTTCCATGGTTGGCATGTGTTTCTAAAGCAGAAGGAATCTCTTCCTGTGCTAAATGATCCGTGCAGACTAAATTCCAGGACAGAAAAAAAAAAAAAAAAAGTCTATGAGCTCAACAAAGTGCAACATGTTTGGAAGCCAAGTGCTGAAATTTGAGTCATCTTTTTTTTTTTTTCCTCCCAAGTATCAAGTCCAATGGCTCCAAATTGTCAGCTGCACTTGAGACTCACACCAGGTTCTTGAAACATGGTCATAGCTCAGAGCTGCATTGAAGACACACATGTGCACACCCACATGCATGTACACATGCGCAGTCATACACATACAGACACATACACAGTGGCAGGGCAGTCAAAGGCTCCCTGTGGTGAGATTAGCTGTACCTTGTGATGGGCAAGCTGCTGGGTAATGGTCTCTAGGCTGCTGGCCTCCAAAAGGTCAGGTGCCACCAGCCGGCTGGACATCTGCAGCAGCCACTTTTCTACCTCTTGGAGTTCACTGTTGTAGTCTTCGTGGTCTTTGACTTTGGCTTCCAGACTGGAGACACGCTCCTGCAAAACCAGGTACGTGTCAGAGCTGGCCTTGGAGCCTGCAACCTACTCAGGATTGTGTTATCTTTAAAATCGCCCAGGGGAACTTGTAAGCTAGGCAGCCCGAATAGTGTCAGAAGACTACCAGGATGGGGCTAGGGTGCTGTTCTGGGGTAGAGTGTACGGTGAGTACATTCAAAGCCATTGGTTCCATCCCCAGCATCTAATAGGAAATTAATTGTGTAGCAAATCATCAGGAATGGAAAGAATCAGCCATCATGCGGTTGGTTAATGTGCCTCTGACCCATGCCGGTCCTCAGAGGTCTGTAGTGGAGAGGAGGGAGGCAGGCTTCCTTCGTCACATCCTGGGGGGTCCGCACTCATGGTACCCCTCTCTCCCCTCACCTTTCCTACGCTGCAGAGGTCCTGGAAGTCACTTTGAAGCTTCTGGATCTTGTCCTTTAACGTCTGGTCCTGTACCAGTTCCAGGAGTGCCTCACCCTTCTCTCGCACCGAGTTCACGGACGGCTCGTGGGACAGCACCGTTTGTTGCAGTGACTTGAATCACGGGGACAAAAAAGGGAAAAGCAGCCATCTCATTTGGGTGAACAAGGAGGAAATAAATACATGGGTGCCTGTGGCAGCCACGACAGCACCTACCTCAGAGAAGGATCTAGCAAATACTAACTGAGCCAATTAAGTACAGAGTGTTAAAAGGAGAATACTTTACCATGGTTTGCACTATTTTAAAATACAATGGGGTGGGGGGAGCACATGGAACGGCCTCTGGCAGTGTAGGGGAAAATATAAAATTGCCATTTAGTGAAACCGAACACAGCTCATATTTCTGCCTCACATTTCCTTGCTTTCAGCAGAGACAAAGGCCAACAGGAAGGACTGTCCTTCAGTCTGGAGGTCACCGTGTCGGTTGCAGCTGGCGTTAGAGTTGGCCTTAGGTAGAGAATGTCCAGCATCACACTTGCTGAGACAGACTCAAAGCATACTTAACTACACTAGGAAATGGATCCGAACTCGGGGAGGAGAGCAGGCGATTCGCATGAGTGCATCTTCAGGGACAAACAAGCTGCCAGGCCTGGAGGGGAGGCCAGGGACAACACAGAAGCCAGAAATGTCACCAGCTTCTGCAGACGCAGTCTGGGGTCAGCTTGGATGCCATCATTCCTAAACCTGCTGCTAAATCCTTCAGGGCTATTTTCAAACCCAGATGGCCTACAACTCCGTCAAGGTATTGGGCCATGAATTTGAGACCACCCCCCCACACACACACACCCACACACACGTATATACAGACTGTGTGTGTGTGTGTGTGTGTGTGTGTGTGTGTGTGTGTGTTTCTATCGTGATATCTTTGCCAGATTTTCTTTAGTTAAGACCGGGTGGGCAGAAATGTGTAAGGCAATCATGACAATACATCACATGTAAGTGGAAGCCAGCTTTGGTGATTATTTTGAAAGTCTGAGCAGGTGAAATCCATAACATTCTCTGTTTATATCTTCTCTCTACCTCTAGAATGTATCACTGCTCCTCCAGAAACCAAATTGTCTGGTGTTTACCTATAATTGGTCAGTTAGAAGTCATTGTCTTTAAACTGTGCTATCTCATTTCCAAATTGCTGAGTCAGATTCTAGGACTGGGGAACCAAAAAAGAACAGAAATGACTACATGGAATAGATGTGTCGTCAGTGACAAAGGTCACATTTGGGAATCATGCAGTCAAATTACAGGAAAAAAAACTCGCAAAAAATTTCTCAATAGATTTTTAAGCTTATGTGGTTGACTCCATTCATAGCTACCTTCAGTTACATGATGCCCTCAGGCTGGGAGATGAACACTTTTGAGAACATCCAAATATCTGTATCACAAAGGTGTGTTGATTGATTTTTACCAACTTTTGAATATTAGTCCCTAATAGGAAAAATCATGCCAAAGCTGTATATTTAGCCAACTATAGCTGCATAAATCCGCAGCAAAGAGGATATATAGGGGTACGCTTCAGCACCTCTGCAGGTGAACACTTTAGGAATAGACTCTCTCCCATTCAGTCCCTGCCTGGTTTCCACATGCATGTGTTAGTAGGTAGCAAGGGACTACCTTGTATTTGGAAAGCTGAGCCTTTTTTTCATACAGCTCCATTTTGGGTTCTTCGGGTGTGTGCAGGATCTCCCGGTATTCTGCCATCCATCGGGTGAGCACTTTGCATTTATCTGAGAACTCTTTGGCTAAGTGAAGGCCCTTCTCCAGGCTCATGTGCTCCTTCCTCACAGTGCCAGTCAGGTCCTTCAGCTGCTCCATGTGGCCGTGGATCTCCTTCCTCAGTGCCTCAGCCTCACTCTCCTCCAGGAATTTCCCAGCCCGCTCCCCTTTCTCCCGAGCCGATTTCAGCAAACTGTGGCCCTTCTCCATGTCTTTCAATAAAACCTGAGAAAGAACTGGGTTACTACTGCTGTGAAATGACCATAAGCAACCTGAGGAGGAAAGGGTTTATTTCATTCACAGTTCTGTACAGCAATCCATTATTGAAAGTAGTGAGGGCAGCTACTGATGCTCAGCCTGCTCTCCTTTAGAACCCAGGACCACCAGCCCAGGGGTGGCACTACTCACAATATGCTGGGCCCTCCCCATGGATCACTAGCTGAGAAAATGCCTTATAGGCTTTCCTACAGCTCATTTTTTTTCCACTGAGGTTCCCTCCTCTCCAATGACTCTAACTTGTGTTGATAGAAAACCAGCCTGCACAGAAAGCAAGTGTTAAGCACATGCAGCGTGGATTTTATTCTCTGCAAGTAAAGATTTTCAGATTCTATTTGCAATCATTCTGCAGTTCCTTAAAATAAATTTTGGAATTTTTTTTTCCAAGTTGGACCTGTCAAGGAATCTGAAGTTCCCTTCTTTAATTCAACAGAGGATTGAAGTCTTCATCAATACACACTTTTCAAATCAGAGACTTAAAAAGGAACTCTGTGTGTGTCTATTATACCCAGCAAACTTTTATCCCAAAGGATTTTGTTGACTAGTCTGTTAATAACACCAGGATGTGAATTTAACATCCTAGTGTCAGGCTTTGCCAAAGTAAGATCTGGGGCACAGGTGCACTTGGGCCATTCAGAGGACTGTACATCACACATGAGTGCATTGGCTTTGGCCTTAAAGCATGTATAACCATATTTGGACTAAAACGATGAATTGAAGACCATCAAGCACTTGGAGTCAGGAAGAGCACACGTGGTTCTAGATCTACCCGGTAGAACAGGATCATGAGAGGAGGGAGGTTGGGGCCAGGAGGATGCATGCCTACCTCCAAAGTCTTCAATTTTTTCCCCATCATTCCTTCATCAACTTTATCGATTTTGGTAGCCACATTCTTGAAGTTTTTAAGAGTGGAGCCATACCAATCCGAATAGGAACTGAGGGATGATTCTGTTTCCTCCAGAGTCTGGATTTCCTCTTCTAAGAATTTTATTTGCTCCTGTGAAAGCAAAGAGAAGATTGAACCACGGATGAAAGCCCCAGGGCCAGGGCCACTGTGGACCACTAGACATCTTCTGTAGAAGCTGGTAAAGAAAGACCACTTAGGCTCACGATGGCAGCTGTCCCCTGTAAGTGGCGGGGGATGGGGGCGGCTCACCAGCACTTGGAGCAGCAGGGCCTGGTACCGGGAAGTCAGTTGGGTGGCCTGGCTGCCCATCCTGCTGCTCACGTGGCTCTCCTCCAGGATCTCCTGGGCTCTCGTGCCTACCTCCTCAACTTCATCTCTGTGCGCTGACAGGTCTTCATGCCACTTCTGAGATGACGTAAGAACCAGAGAGAAAGGAACTTAGTCCTGGACGTTCTTAAATAAGACAAATACTGTGTGCACCTACTGAAGAGAACATGATTTCCACATGTGTTTATGAGTATATTTATTCTGAGATGCAATTTTGAAAGTGTGTCAGATATAATCTTTGTGAAAAATTGTGTTACAATAGTGTGATGATGATTGTATATCTGTAACTCTGGGTACCTTTCTTTATATATTATACTTTGGTGCAAATGCCCTTTTAAAAAAGTGTTTCACATCTTCTCTTGCAGTTTAATCAGTTTTAAGATATTGAAATGAATAATGTGAACAAATTACCAAGGCTATACATTATTTTGGATGTGTGCAAGGAACTTATATAAACATTAGAAAGAAACTAGTTATGAATTGTTAACTTAAGGAGCTATGTTAGATCCCTTTCATATCATAACCATGATTGTAAAAGTTTGTCACTTCCATATTTTTATAAAGGAAGTCAGCAGACATGGGAAATAAATACAATAGTTTGACAAAACTGTATTCCTTTTTACATTTTAAAATAATTTTTAAAATTAGTTACTAATGTGTGTGTGCTTGCACATGTGTGTGCTTGCCCGCGTGTGGAGGTCAGAGGACAACTTTAAGGTGGCTCTGTCCTTCCGGTATGGGGACTAGGGACCAAACTCAGGTAATTAAGGGTTACCTGCTGAGCCAGCTCACTGACCCAGCACCAAACCCCATTCTGTCAAAGATGAACCTAAGAAGTGATTGTTGCGAGGGGAGCCATTTCATTTATCGTCACCGTCCTAGATAAGCAGGGTGAAAACAGACAGACAACCCCCTGATGTTTTCACGAAACAAACTACAAACTATGCAAGGCCCTTTGCTTTGACGAGGCCTGGCAGTTCCCCGGAGTTGCACCTTCATCTGAAGCAACTGTATCTCCTTGGTGGTTCGGCTACTCCGGCATTCGCTCCTGACGCTGATTTTCTCCTCCATTCTTTTGAACCACTCATCCACTTGCTGGAACTTTTGCTCCATCAGCCTCAGTTTGTTCACCACAGTGTTGAATTGCGTCCGGGTCTCAGCCAGTCTGTGCTGGTAAACCTGCCAGTCCTGACGAAGGGACTCCAGCACTCTGTCTTCTGCCTGGGGGATGCCCGAGGGGATCACGTCATCCCGGGTGTGCAGGACCGAGTTCAGCAGGGCCTGACCCTCTGCACAGTGCACCTGAAGCTCCTGCAGGAGAAAGGGCAGGGCCATCATGACTCACTCAGCGTCTGCACCCATCAGCGCATCTCAGCTAAACCATCTGGGCCAGCTTGTAACTCACACTAGACACGTGATTTTATTCTGCGCTATTAAGCAATGCATACTTGCATACCTAACAATGAACATGGCCTTCCTAAGTCTGGAGAAAGAGCCTGAAAATCTCCCAATTAAAATAACAATTTCCACCGGGCAGTGGTGGGGCACACCTTTAATCCCAGCACTCAGGAGACAGAGGCAGCGGGAATCTCTGAGTTCGATGCCAGCCCGGTCTACAGAGTGAGATCCAGGATAGCCAGGGCTACACCGAGAAACCCTGTGTCAAAAAACAAAACAAACAAACAAAATAAATAAATAAAAAATAAATTAACAATTTCTCAGTTAAGTTTCTGAAATCTGATTTTTCAGCTTGTAGGCAAAAGCAGTCATGGCAGAAGTGATATTGTTTAAAACAATAACCTAGGCTTATGACAGCTCAGACTCTTCTTACAAGGCAGCAAGGCTAGTGGCTTTGGCATTAACTGGGTGCTACAATTACTGCTGAGAAAGGAAGTGTGGATCCTCTTTATTGCAAGGGGTAGGAATCCTCTTCCAGGTTTGTGCTCTAGGGAATGTGGTGGCCCAGAAAATTTGGACCAGTACCCTTTGTAGGCATATAGACCCAGGAGGCTGAATCATTATACCAGCCTACTAGATACCCCTTTATATACATATATTCTCTTGACCACAGTATAAGCCTTGACGATTCACCCTAAACAAATGAGTATGAACATATCTTAAGTAGTATATATTGCTTTCTATAGAAATATCATATCCTTAACTATTCTGGCAAAATGGTATTATATACTTTAAGTTCTAGTCATAAGAAATAAATCCAGGTTGTTGAGTGAAATGATTATCTATAATAAAAAAAAAAGAACCATGTAAAACCCCACCATGAACATTAAAGGCAGCAACACATTCAGTCAGAATGTAGTAATGTGGATGGCCCTTTAGCTCAGTCCGGTGCTTGCTCGGTATGCAAAAACCCTGGCTTTCAACCCCTAGCACCATACACACAAATGAAAGACCAATAGAACCAAACTTGTGCAATGGTGTACAGATGTGAGCCCAGGATTCACAAGGCACTGAGGCAGGAGGATCATCAATCTGTGAGCAGCTTAAGATACACGGCAAACTGAAGGCTACTCTGAGCTACCTAGGGCGACTGTCTTAATCCTGCTCCTAAAAGAGAAGTCTACACTGTTGCCTACAATCATTTGAAATTGCCAATATATAACGGTTTTTACAGCCAGATGCAGGAATCTCCCACGCTTCCTCAAGTGCAATGTCAACATCAGAGTGCTGTACCGTGTGCTTTTTATGTGCACACGAAACAAGAAAACACATATTTACATAACACTTGCCAACATAGAAGCTTTATTTTAAAATTCGTAAATTTCTTTCAAGATGATGTTCTATAAATACTCCTTGTTTGCCTGTTTTTTCCCCCACCAAAAAGGCTTGAAAATAAATACCTTAGGTTTTGCAGGTCTTTGGGCTGTGCTACTGTTATTTAATTCTGCTAGTGCCCTGCTCATCCGGCCATAGACAGTGTCAAGGAGTGTGGCTGTGTACCAATAAAACTTTTCTTAAAGCACAGCCATTGTGACCATATGCTGTAGTTAACTGATTCCTACTCTAATCTATTAATCTTAATTTATCTCCTCTTCCATGTTTTACAAAAATATAAATATAAAAATAGTTTTATCTATTACATAAATCATCATTCTACTAGATAAATTCTCATGTACCCTAATATATCGAGTACTTTGATATTTAAGTATGGATATATGTTCCATGACTCAAATTAGACCCTCAGTTTATATAAACTAATTGGTGCCTATGGTCTACAAAATTGTGACTCTTCTAACGTCTAATATTTATTTGCTTCATGCATTCATCAGTTGTTTAAGTAAGGTTTTCTTACTTTTCACTTAATCTCACTATGTGGCATCAGGGAGGCTGTCTTGTGTCTGATGTCACCTAGTAGCAGAGTCCACATGCTCCTGGACATGCCTGGGAGGACATAAGGATCCTGGGGACGGCCTGTCTTGTAGCTGTGTAGCAGAGTTACGGTGCTCCACGGCCGTTCCCTGCCACTGCCTTCCTCCTTCCTCTTCGGTGTTTGTGGAGACTCAAGACAGACACATGGATGGCAAGGGCCTGGAGTTTGAGCCATGCTGATGTGACTTAACAGGCGTCTGCCCAACACAAGAGAAATGTAGGCAGGAACCTGCTGGTTCAGTTTGTGCATAGCAACTGAAGGAGTCCAGCGTTTGCTTCCCAGGGTGTCTGGGGTGCCATGAGAGGAGAGCTATTTAAGGACACAAAATCAACCGCTCTCAAGGGAATGGCAACAGCTGCTGGGTGCTGGGAAGCCTGCCTGCAGTATCTGCATGCAAGAGACTGAGGTAGGAATATCCTGAGCTCAAGGCTAGACTGGGCTGTATGCCAGAACCCTGTCTTAAATAACGGTAGCATGTGTATGTACATGCATGTGTACACATACACACAGAGTGACAGCCGGGCCTGTAAGAGCTCACAGATCAGAACGCTTATTATTATAAGGTAAGGCAGATGAGACTCTTAAATCAGTTAATGAAATTGTAACTTGTGTAACTTCTAGTGTTTATTTATCTGGAATTTATTATCTTAGTAAGACAGAGTTTCTTCTCATTTTATCTTCACAGTTGTGTTGAGGAAACTGAGAGAGGAGAAGTTCCTTCATGTCTGAAGTCGCCTAGTAGCAAGTCCCATGGAGAAGTAGAGTCCAAGTTTCCTAACCCCAACCTGTTTGCTTGACATTACACAACACTGCTTGAAACTCAGCAGAAGGTCATGGAGATTGCATATACCAGGGAAAACCATGAGTCTTTGCTTCTCCTACCTTGTCCTAGCTGTAAGGACCACTTCTTAGTCTTGAACCAATTCTATCTGGGGTCAACAGCATGTTAACAAGTTCCAGTACACTCCCTTGTGGGGAATGGGGTGGTCTTATCAGCCTTTTCCAATTCTTTGTTGTGTGCTCCTAGAAGCCTTTTCCTGGAGACTTCCCCGACTCTACCTAACTCTGCATGTATGAATGATTAAGGGTTTAATACTGCCATAAGACCCCTTAATGTACTCATGGGTCTGTTTTCCACACTGAACTGTATGAGACTTAATGTGCCCAAGCCACCTTTACCTGCTACTGGAAAGTACCTGCTTTGTCTTAGTTGAGTAACCAACTGAGTGAATAAGGACATGGGCTGTGAACCCTACTCAGTCTGTCTGCAGTGTCCAAAGTATCCACACGTCTCCCAGCTACTCTGATTTCTTTTCTTGAATTCTGAGCCAAGTCCCACACCCCCAGGAGTGCAAGAGTTTTTGACTGACATCCAGTGGCTACAGATCGTGCTATCAGTTTCACTCAGAGCCGGCCGTCTTTTGTTGGCTCTTGCTGTTTTATCCTTCATCCGAAACTGTCCTTCTGAGAACAGGCAGGTGTGTCAACGAACAACATACACTAGCTCAGTAGCCACCCTGGTAGCTTCATGACTCCTCCAAGAGCTGGTTGTGTTGGTTGAAATTGCCTAACAAGTGGTGGGAACTTGAATGTCCCAGATCAAGCCTCACCTTAACTGAATGTCTATCAGCTCTCTGTAGGAACCAACGTCACACTAACTTCTCACAGCTATATAGAAATTATAACTCCATTTTCATAGAAAGGGACCCCTGGCTTTCTGATAGAATTACCTGGAGTTCCCGCAGTGTTGTCTCGTGAGTGCGGGTGTCACCCTGAAGAGCTGAGCATTGGTCCAGCCTCTCTTGTTCTTGCCCCAGCCAATTTTCAAAGGTCTTTAGGTCTCTCTGATACTCCTGGTGAAGGCGAACCAGCTTTTCTAATTTTGTTACTGCTTCCTGTGATCAGCATTCAAAAGGGTTAAGAAAGCAACGTGTCACTGAATGCAGAATTCACTTTTGGAGTTACGTTTTCTTTTATGTGTGTGTGTATATATATATATATATTATATATATATTGTGCGTGTGTGTGTGTGTGTGTGTGTGTGTGTGTGTGTGTGTGTGTACACATGCCACTGAATGCCTGTGGAGGTCAGAGGACAACTTTTGGGATTCAGCTCTCTCCTTCAACTTAGGGGTCCAGATCAAACTTAAATTGTCAGTTTCAGTGACAAGAGACTTTGCTTGCTGAAACATCTTGTCAGCTACATTTTTGAAGTTTAGAAAAAAATAATTATTAAATCATTAGAAAATGAATAATTTCTCTTTTAAAAAGAACCTTTAAATTCCCCATTCAGAAAGAGGACATAATTGAAGGCTGATAAGGAGTGGGGTTTGTAAATACTTTCAAAATATATCATATGAAATTTTCAAAGAACTAATTAAAAAATGAACAAGAAAAAGAAAGAAACTATATTTCTAAGAAAGAAAAATAACAGAATATAAAAACCAATACTTAAGTTTGGAAAGATCCCAAAGATGATTTTGAAATAACTACCTCTTCTGTGAATTTTCAATAAAATGTTAGATGGACATGCCAAAAATGAAGGGATTTTACTTTTCTTAAAAATCCAGTTAGCAATGAAAACTGAAACTTTACATGGTGTCTAATTAAGGATTTGGAATTGAGCTTATTGTCCTGGACTTCTCCTAATAAAGCAGAATGTGCTCCTAAAAGGTGTTATTACTTTCCTTGGGAAGCCTAGGGGACAAATGGTAAACGCTGCCAGGCGATTGTCTTCTACTTTATAAAACTGCCTTAGCCAGCCAGCACACAGAATTTACAATTTTTCAACGGCATGCTCTCTGGAATTTTTGTGAAAATGTTACATTTCTAGTTGGGTTTTTTGTTGAGAATTATTTTTCTACCTTAACTTTCAGGTACTAAAAAGATTTGAAGTTTTGTTTAATTTTGCTAGTGATACTTTTAAAAACACTGAAATTCACTTAGCTTGTACGCTGTGTTTCACAAGGCTGTTGGTCTTGGCAATCGCTGAGTGTTTAAGCGGTCCCAGCTCTCCCCCCTCCTCCCTGAGTGAATCCATGGGACTCCGGAGAGCCGTACCTTGGCCCTCTCTTTGATGGCTTGGTGTCTTTCCTGCAGATCATGCAGCTCTAACTGGGTGACGTAATGCTCTGTCATGCCTGCCCTCTTGACTTCGATGGTCTCCAGGAGGCTGCTATGACTCAGCACTTCTTCATTTAATAGCTAGAGAATAAAAGAATAAAAAATAAAATGAGTTACTCATGCACCAGCACAACAATGATCTTGCAAGAATTAAGGGATATTAACTGTGCTGTGACAAATGACCTTTAGCTATCCATCCATTCACAGACACATGTGTGTATATAAAAAACTATGGCCGGGCGGTGGTGGCGCATGCCTTTAATCCAGCACTTGGGAGGCAGAGCCAGGTGGATCTCTGTGAGTTCGAGGCCAGCCTGGGCTACCAAGTGAGTTCCAGGAAAGGCGCAAAGCTACACAGAGAAACCCTGTCTCGAAAAACAAAAAACAAAACAAAACAAAACAAAACAAAACAAAAAACTATGTATATAATGTTTCTATGTGTATTTCATATCTGGTCCATAATGTCTCTGAGACACTATTTCCCAATTATGCACTTTATATTTCTGCTTGAATATTTAAAATTTCTTATATCTAGAAATGGCCTCCTGATTTTCACCCTCTCACTATCCTGCCTCATCAAGCCTTCTCCCCCAGCCTTCTTGTTTTAAACAGTAAATACCACCACCCTCCCACCCCGACCCCACCTCTCAAATAGCCAGTCTCGAACACAGGAAGGCGTCTCCTGTTCTCTCCACCTACTCCAGGCCACTCTTAACTTTCAATTGGATTTTAACAGGAGACTCTTAGACAGAAGTGAAAGATGAGGTAGGCTGGGATATGGAGTCTACTGGAAGCCTGAACACACTGCAGGAGAGGGTGCCTCCCCCTCCCTCAGGACACCTCAGCACCCTCCCCTGCTCTCTCAGCTCCAGCAATTCTCATCCCATAGTGCATCAAGACCTCTCCTTCCTCAGCCTAGGGACACCATAGACTCTGTCTTCCATTCCTTCCAGATTACTCTTGTGCTCAATCCTAGAGGGTATGGCTGGCCTGTCTCCTGTTTCAGAAACACCTTTCTTGTCCCTCTGCTCTGACCCCAAATGATCTGTTAACCCTTTCCAAATGAGAGTCTCACACCTCACAGCATATCTTGGGGATATTTCCCAGTGATAATTATTTACCTAAATGCTTATAAGTGAGTGTACACATCCCTATAACAATACACCTTTGCTTGCTATCTTACAAATACCTGAGGGAGCTCAGTGTTTATACTGTAAACAATAGGGAACCAATGAGGGGACCCTTAGGTAAGTGAGATGTTCACTTTTACATGAAGATAGCAGCCAACTGATCAACAAGAAACCAGGTGACAATGAGGAGCCTTAGAATTCAGGGGAAACAGACGGATCAGCAGGAACTAATGACAATGATATGGGGATGAAAAAGAAGGATCCTGGGGTGAGGAGGTGGCCAACCTAAGATGTTCCTTATAAGATGATATAAATGAGCAGAAATGGAGAGCGTGAAGCATTTCCACGTGGAACATAGTAAATTCAGTTCAAGACATGATAGGCCAATAATTATGTGGAGGTGTGGCTACCCAGCAAAGGGCCCTAGCATGCTGTGTTTGAATACTACTTCAATAAGTGAGGTTTTTATTTGGTTGGTTTTTGGTTTGCCGAGACAGAGTTTCTCTGTGTATCTCTGGCTGTCCTGGAATTTGCTCCGTAGACCAGGCTGACCTTAAACTCACAGAGGTCCACCTACCTCTGCCTCCCCAGCGCTGGGATTAAAGGCATTAAATTACCATTACCCAGGTATTCAAAGAGGTTTTTTAAAACCTCTTTACATATTTTAAAACTTTTTCGTATAGTGTGAACCATATGATATTGATCAAATTGCCCCAAAGTAATAATATAGGGCCTATGGCTTAGCTCAGTGGTTCAGTGCTTGACCAACATACACAAGGCCTTGAGTTTAATGCCTAGCACTGAGGGTGAGAGAGCAGGTAGGAAAACAAAAACAAAAATAAAACCAAAAAACAGTGGTAGTACCAAAGAATGTATTAAAAAGAAGCGCGCTTACTTCTGACACTAAGTGACGTATTTTAAATAGAATGTGTCATAAAACATGGGTCTATATGATTATACCAGAAAAGAACATTTCACTCCTGAGTAAAATAACTTCAAGCAAAATCCTACTTTAGAAAGATATTAGAAATATAATTCCCCCGCGTGTGCATCTCTGGGGCCTGGGTGACCACTTTTGCCTGGAGTTCATGGTAGAATGCGGAGTGTGTAATCCAGTTCGAACCTTGGCTTTTCCCAGTGCGGTCACTTTCTCCCGAAGCTCCGGGTGCTGTCTTTCCAGTTCGTTCAGGCTGCCTTCCACGCCATCCATCCAACTGGAGAACTGCCGCACGTCATCCTGATAACTTGTCCACTTCGAGAGCGCTCCTTCCAGCTGACTGAAGGGGGGAAAACGTCAGTACCCTAATCTGAGTATCTTTGTGGGTCTAATGTCTCTCATGGGCATTCGGGCCTCGCTAGCCAGCAGAGGGTGGAGAGGCCTGGGAAAGATAGCTGCCTCGGGTTGACCAAACCCAACTCTAAATTTCTGATGACAACAGCTTCAGAGAGCAGGGTACATTTAAATCCAAAGTGGGACTGAACAGGACCTCTAGAGGGTCACGGGGACACCAGGCACTGGGAGAGGCTGGAGGTCACCTGGAGTAAGATCTCTAGGTCAAGTCAGAGCAGACCTGACCAGAGACGGAATCCACACTCACTCCCAGCTGGTCATTCAGAGTAGAAATGACAGAGAAAAGTGACAGAGAGGAGAAACTTGTGAAAAATAAGCATGATGCTCGTTTTGCATGAAGTTTAAAAACCAGAAAGTCACAATAGGAAATGGTGCCCTATTTCCTGAAGTGGCCTAAATATTAAAACTTAACATGTCCCTGACAGATAAATACTTTCTCTGCTCACTGCACACATCACATACTTAATGCTGTGGATGATTGAGATTAATTTTCATACTGTGATTGGCCTTGGCAGACACGGTCAGCGGCCACTCACAGGTGTCCTCAGATCTCCCACTGCAGAGGAGGACTGCCACCAGACTTCCAGTTGCTGGATACTGGGTCTCACAAGCTGAGGACACTCCCTGGCCCCTGCCATGCTCCCAGATTTAGTGCTGAAAACAACGAAGGCCAAAGAACTGTCCGCCCCTAGTGGACAGCCCTCACCTCCCTCCTGTGTCCTGGGGACGTCTTCATCAGCAATCTCCACTTTCTGCCCTCAGAGGGGGCAACGTGGAGGAACTAAAACAGCACTCAGCGTCACCCAGCCCAGAAAGTCCCAGCTGTGCCCTGTAGGACTGGTTTTGATGACATTCCTTTTCCTCCTCGCTCCTCCACGAGTGTTTCCTTAAGAATCCTCCCAAGTGAATTACTTGGTTTGAATCGAAATATCCCCATTTTATGGAGCATTGACTATCCTCTGGTATCTAAGCAACAATCAGCAACAAAGAAATACACATTTTAGTTAAAATGTGGGCACAATATTTCAGGTCAACTGAACACAGGGCCGCGCCTTCTAGATTCCCTTGTTCGTTAGAGCTCTTATCAGAAGAGAGACGGGGAGGAGGAGAAGAAGAAAGGGAGGGAGGAAGGGTGAGAGGGAGGGAGGGAGTCATGGAGAAAAGAAAGAGAAACAGGAAGTAGTAAGAAGGAAGGGAGGGAAGAAAGAGGAAGCAAGGAAGGAGACCAGCCACTGTTGAAGTATTCTGTCGTCATTCAGTCATGGCTCCCCGGCCCTGGACACAGCCTCACCCACCTTTTACATCGAATGGCTGCAGACAAGAGGGACTCCCACATGGCCTTCACAGCCTGCAGCTGCTGCTGAACAGCCGGGCTGCCTTCTGGAGAGGTGCTCTGCAGAACATACTCCCCCCGGGTCATGATCATTTTCATCTGAATCTCCTTTTCCTGTTTCACCGACAACAGAGCCTGTTGAAAACAAGTACAGAAGCCTTTTGTACGTTTACATTCTTGGCTCCCCCTAGTTCGGAGGCTCCGAAGATGATAGTGTGGTGTTCAAGCATGCCGTGGGGCACCTGTGGGAAGACACCTGGGGTAACTGCCAATAGCTAGGCTCCAGTCACCGCTGGTCTCTGAGTGGCTTGGCACAGCAGTCTGGAGTCTTCTGTTAAATTCCTTCCTTCCACATCGCATTTTCCTGCTTTAACAGGGGGACGATGTATCCCTGGACTATCAAAGCTGTGAGGATGGAAAGAAAGTCACGGGCATCTAGTACAGCCTCTCCATGGAAATGGGTAACACGGACCAGGAGTTTCATAGGCACTGTTCCCATTAACTGGAGAAGGAAATTGAAAGTCAAAGTTGCCATCTGCCAAAATGCAAAACTTCTGGACACTTCCTAAACTATGTCTTACATCCTTTGTAGCTCAGCTGAGCCTCTAGTGGCCCTGGGCCCATGCTGCCCTGTGCCTGCTCAATCACCACACTGGTTCCTCCCCGCTCTGGCTTTTACTTCCATTTCTTCTCCCTCAAATCCCTATCTGGCCATCTGCACCAGGACACTCTCTCCCTCTTAAAAAAATGCATTTACTTTGTGTAGGTGGAATGGGGAGGGAGGGAGAGAGAAAAAAGTGAGAGGGAAGGGGAGAGACAGATGGCAGACAAAGAAAGAGACAGACAGGCAGAGAGAGAGACACAGAGGGAAGACAAGTTGGGAGAGTTGGTTCTGCCCACATACCATGTGGTGGCAAGGACTGGGCTCAGGTTTAATGGTGGCAAGTGCCTTGTAACCCAGAGCCATCTCACCAGCCCATCCATCCATCGTTCCTAAAAGCCTGGGATACTTGATCCAGTGTTCAACCCACCTCTCCTGTACTGTTCCATTCCCGTGTATATCTATAAGCTACACACACACACACACACACACACACACACACACACACGCGCGCGCGCATCACCACCTCCAATCATCGTCTCCGACACTTCAGCCTCAGCAGCAGACAACACAGCTGTGGAGAAGAAAGATCATATTTCATTCCCTTTTGGTTCCTCTGTGTCAAAACAGAGTGCCAGTCTCCTGAGAGGCACTGAAGTTCTGAGGCAGAGATGAATGAATGAAGATTAATCATTTTGATTGCAAATGCAAAATAGAATTAATATTTCAAAATGGGGGAAGAGTTGACTAAATGATACAGGCAGGAGAGTCAGTTGAATAAATAAATATTTCATCAAAATATTTCCTCAGAACATGTGTTTGTGATGGGATTTGAAGCTAGCTTCTTGACTAAAAACCGAGCAAATAACCACATTTGTGTCTTATTTTATTTTTTGTAGTGTTTGTGGATGAATGTGTCAGGGCTTAAAAGAATGGTGAATGCTTAGGGATGAGCATATTATGAAATCAGAAACTGTGGTGATATTTTCTTTGTGCTCTAACAAGTAAAGCTTGTCTGGGGATCAGCGGATGAAGCCAGCCACTATATTAAATATAGAGGTCAGGCAGTGGTAACCCATGCCTTTTACCCTAGCATTCGGGAGGCAGAGAGCCATCTGGATCTCTGTGAGTTCAAGGCCACAGTGGGAGCAGAGCCAGACCTGGTGACACACGCCTTTAATCCTAGCACTAGTTAACCATAGAGGTCTGGAGGTCTGTACAGACAGACAGGAAGTGATAGAGCTGGACGGTAAGAGGAAATTATACAGCTGGATGGAGAGAGGAAGTAAGATAGCAGGGCACAGAAAGGTATATAAGGCATGAGTATGCAGGAAGTAGCTCTCTGGAGGCTGAGGATTTCCTAGTGGTTAAGAACTTGTGGCTGGTTCTACTCCTCTGATCTTTCAGCTTTCGCCCCAACATCTGGCTCCGAGTTTGTTTGTTTGTTTTTTTAATTAATAAAATCTTTTAAGGTTTGTGTTACATAAATACATCCACAGAGCATCCAGAATGCTCTTGAGGACAGACTGCCTAGTCATACCAGGCCAATCGAGACTTGAGAAAAGACAACGTGTGAGAGGCCTCTCAGTATACACACCTCCAGCTTGAGCATTCTACCATCCAGCACACTCTTGTCGGATGTGGGGAGGCAGTACGAATCCAGCATGTGAACGGCGTCTGTCATCCAGTCCTGCAACTCTTTAATGCCCAGTGAGAACTGACTGTGCTCAGCAACAATTCTGTCCAGCCTGGACACTTTCTCCTGGAAATGACAGAGATGGTTTTTTAGCTGTCAGCTCCACAGACTTCACAGCCCATAGCCACTCGCACTGGAAACAAGCACTTCATCAGAAACTATCACAGTCAGTCCCAGAGGCTGCCCAGAAAAGGTTCGAGCCTGGCCTTCCTGCATGACGTATGAGCCATACTTTCCTAAGCAGAGAAGAATTTGTAACATAACCAGGTCAAAAGACATGACAGCCGAGATTCACTGCCCTAAACAGATGTACTTATGAGAGTCAAGATTTATGTTTATTTAGTAGAATTTCTTCCTGATATCGATTGGCATTCAATTCAAAGTCACCTTTAGCCTTCACATGTTATATTTGGTTCAACTGAGACCTACATTGTAGACATCATCTTAAAAAATAGCATATTAAAAAATCTGAGATTTTGTAATAGTTCTAGATTACATGCATATAATACATGTATATTTAGTTGAAAGATAGTTTGCATAGATGTAGAAGAGAGCGTGAGACCTCAGTACATGTGTAGAGGACATAATGCATACACTTGCATGTTTAATGACAAGAAAACCTATGTGGTTTTTCTTACTGGCTCACTTCAGGTCATAGCCAGCAAGGTGGATGAAGACTTTATGTAACATTCAAGCCCTTGAAGCATTAAAATATCTCTTGCTCTTTAATGTCTAAGCAAATGTAAATGGTTTTGCTTGGGAAAGATTTCTTTTGTTTTTGTATTTTTGTATTTTATTTTAACTCATTTTATTTTGGAGATGTGCTCATGCGGCCCAGCCTGGTATTGACAGCACAGCCTAAACTGGCTTTGAACTTGGGGCAATCCCCCTGCTGTTGCTTCCTGAGTCCTGGGAGTCCAGATGCACACAAACACACCAGTTGCAAAAAGCGGTTCTTAATTCATTCTAACAGTAGGTATGTGCCAGATTTTCTAAAGTTCCATGAAAGCAGCCTTTTCATCAAACAACTGTGGGCACAAATGGAGACAGTTCACAACATGACAGTGTGAAGACCCGGATTAGCAGATTGGAAGTAACTTCGCTGTAAAATGGGTGAGGCCACATAAAGGGCTAATTATGATAGCGTCCCAAATGCTAACATCTGAAAATTTTAAAACAGAAAGCACACATTATAGTTTGTGCAAGCTTGAAAAGGACTGCCCCATTCACAGGGTCTGTACCATTCTAATGGGATTCATTCAGTGAGGTCTTGTGTGTGCCCTCTACTTTATTCTAAAATCCTTGACAGATTTGTTCAGTTAGACTAGTCATTGCCAATTCCAAACTATACTTTAGACTCTTAGCCGAAACTATCAATTAACACATCTTCATCTACTACAAAATGTGTATACAGAAGCTAGATGACATTTTTAAAATTCCCCTAGACTTATTCTGTGGCTCCCAATACATATTAAACTGCTTTTGGGATCATGTTTTCTAGTGTAATTTCACCTGATAGTCTTCAGCACAGGGACTCTGAATTTTGCTTTAGAGTTATGTATTGAGCCTTTGGGATCAAAGTGCCATGGAACACATCATCTTATTAATGACAGAGATTGGCAGTGTATTCTGTCTTTGCCACATCCCTCGCTGACTTCAGAGAACCACATTAAGAACTATGGTAAAAGTGGCCGGGCGGTGGTGGCGCACGCCTTTAATCCCAGCACTTGGGAGGCAGAGGCAGGCGGATCTCTGTGAGTTCGAGGCCAGCCTGGTCTCCAAAGCGAGTTCCAGGAAAGGCACAAAGCTACACAGAGAAACCCTGTCTCGAAAAACAAAAAAACAAAACAAAACAAAAAGAACTAGGGTAAAAGTGACGAATCTGGTTTCAAGATGAGGGAGATGTCATGGTTACATGCCATAAGGTTGACCTGGAGACATCACTCTGTGGGAGCGTCAGGATGGACCCCGCATGACCTTTGGGCATTGGAGTTTTGCGACATCAGTATCACACTCACACACAGCACATGCCAGGCGTTACCTTGGTTACATTGCTTAGCGCTAGATACTGAGAAGACAGCTGCGACACTCTGTGCACAAAGCTCTTGCTGGCAGCTTGTCCTTCCCACAGCTGCCGAGCTTTCTCCTTCAGCCTGTGGAGCTGAGGTTCGTAGCACTGAATCTCCTCAAGGACAGACTGGAAAGCATAAGCGAGTTACCATTCAGAGGCTGGGACAAGCACGGAACAAAGCTTGGGCCCACGGAACACGGAAATAAACATCGACAAGCAACTGGAGTCCCCTAAAGACTGCATTGTTTTCAAGCTACACACAGTGGAATGTTACAGGGAGAACACAAACCACGTCTCAGAGGAGAGACGGAAAACATTAATTCTGTCAGAACAAGGAGAAGGCACACGGCATCCCAAGGTGGTGTCAGCTAAGACCGGGGCACCCAGCATGCATCTGGCCACAGAGTGGAGCGAGGAGGGAGTGAAGACGAGGCCAGTTGGCCAGGCCCCATCACCTGGAGTTTCTGCTGCTCTCTCCTCTTGGCGGGCAGGTCGTAGAGGCAATTGCTGCTCTCCTGTACCAACCTCTCGGTTTTACTCAGCCAGTTTTGCACGGGTTCTGCGCTGACTTCAAAGTCTTTCATCTGGATCTTTAGGTTCTGCAAGGGTTTAGATAATATCAGAGGTGAATGAGCAAACCCAAACCCCACGGGGCTGACTGCCCTCTCAGTGAGGACTCTCTACAAAAGTGTAGGGAAGTGAACTTCATTCGCAGGACCAATGTACAACAAACAAACAAAGCTGGCGCGTGGGCATGGTTTGTAATCCCAGAATGGAGGAGGTCAATACAGAAGGATCTCTGGAGACTAGCAGACTCTAAGGCATCTAGGCACAGAAAGAGACCCAATTTTTAAAAGGAGGTTGAGTTTGATTGAAGAAGATATTTGGTATCAATCTATGACCTACACACATGTGCTTGCATGTGTGTGAGCACACACACACAGAGACAAGGACACACAGAGACAGACAGAAAGAGAGACATAGACAGAGAAAAAAGAGAGACAGAGAAGCAGAGAAAGAGAGGGAGAGAGGGAGAGGCAGGCAGAGAGGGAAAATGAGAGAGAGAGAGAGAGAGAGAGAGAGAGAGAGAGAGAGAGAGAGAGAGAGAGAGAGAAAGACAGAGAGAAAGAGAGAGAGAAAGAGACAGACAGACACAGACACACACAGACACAGACACACACACACACACACACACAGAGAGATTCAAAGTCCTTCACTTGGCTTATTTATCCAGTGCTTACTCATGTGGTCCAGCTGCTTCTCTCCTTGTGTCTACCTCTTCCCAGTCTAGAACATTTCATCTGTCACCTTAGCACCTATATGACTTTGAAACATCCTTTAAGAATGCTTATACCTTTATTTTTCAAACTACAAGCATTGTCTTTAATTCTCTAGCTCTTCTAAGAGAGTATGACTTTTTTCAATTTCTAGTCATTTGCTCTTTAAACCACAGGATTTATCATAGGCAGGGTTGGGCTGTACATTTCCATGTGATGCAGCCATGCCTGGCCTCTACCCCGAGACTATAGGTTCCAGGATGGAAGGGCCCATGTCTCGTGCTTACTGGGATACATCATCTTTCTTTATGGAATAACCCAACATTGGTAAGGATTGATTAATGATAGGACAAAAAGCACTATATATAAATACACACCTATACAATTTATGTGTTTATTAAGCTTTCTCTGCTTGTGAATATTTGTGTGTGTGCACAGGTATGTGAGGGTACACATGTGCATGAATGTGTTCCTATGAGGTCAACACCTTGGGAACTTTTTCTGTGATTACTTTCTACCTTAATTTTTATTATATATTTTTTAAAGATTTATTTTACTTTTAGTTGTGTGTGTGTGTGTGTGCATGTGGGTGCAGGCATTTGTGGTGGCAAGAGGGAGTTAGATCCCCTGTAGCTGAAGTTACAAGTGGTTGTGAGCCTCCTGGTATGGGAGGTGTGAACTGAACTCAGGTCCTCTGCAAGAGCAATGTGTGCTCTTAACCACTGACTATTTTTCCAGCCCCCCCCTCACCTTATTTGTTTTGAGGTAGGGTCTCTCATTGAGAGAGCTCACTTAGAGCTCACTAATTTGGCTAGACTGGCCAGCCAGTGAGGCCCAAGGACACTTTTGTTCCCACTGCCTTGGTTCTAGGCTTTTATGGGGGTGATAGGAATTGAATTTAGGTTCTTCTGCCTATGCAGCAAGCACGTGACCAACTGAGGCATCTTCCCAACTCCTCATTTATTTTACTTTGAAGACATACTCATTAAGAAATGATAAGAACTGGCCGGACGGTGGTGGCACATGCCTTTAATCCCAGCACTCGAGAGGCAGAGGCAGGTGGATCTCTGTGAGTTCGAGGCCAGCCTGGGCTACCAAGTGAGTTCCAGGAAAGGCACAAAGCTACACAGAGAAACCCTGTCTTGAAAAACCAAAAAAAAAAAAAAAAAAAAAAAAAGAAAAGAAAAGAAAAAGAAATGATAAGAACTGTGTGCTTATCACATAAGGGTAGTATAAATATTAATCCTTTCATAGACTCTATAGATAACACATTAAAAGCATGCTGATAATGTGTTACACATTTCACTACGGAAAAGGAATCTACTTTTTTATGAAGTTCTAGATTCATATGAGTTTGAATTCATATGAATTTGTTATTAAACTTGCAATATGGACCAAGAAAAGAATTTAGGTAGTTTTAGTAAAGCACCAGGTCCATAAAATGTTAGCTGGAAAACTGAAGTATGAGGAATGCAGAACCTATTAGACACTGCCTCAAAGCTCTCACTGTATTTGGTCCAGGGTGTCTAGAGCATTGGCTACTTGATAATGTTTTCCAAAGGGAGATGAGTTAGCTACAGGCATGCACCAGAGAGTTTAAAACACCCCACAGAGGCAAGATTATTAAGGATGACTCCCGATAAACTGTAAGGTTCATCAGAGCAGAGGATGTGTCCTGTTTTAGTCCCTGCTGCATCCCAGAGTCTAGACTAATCCTTGCCAAATACTAACGGCATAACTGAAAGCATCTGGTGGTCCAAGGCATGTCCGTCTTTCTCTTATTGCTGTTTCATGGAGCAGCTAAACATGGAAAACTAGATGACCATGACCAAAAACCACAGGTTTGCGAATATCTCAGGGAGCACAGAAGAAAGCTGGGTGCTTCATCTGTGCGCAGTGACTGCTGTGTGCAAAGCTCTCAAACTTTGAGTCAGTGTAAAAGTATCCAGGAGTCACTGAAGCACAGTGCTGGGTTTGAGTCTCCATCACTCACCAGCTGTGCGAATTTGGCAGATTTTTAGCAATCCTGTACCTTTGTCTGCTTCCCCCCCCTTTCCTTCCCTTCATTCCTTCTCTACCTACCTTCTTTCCCCTTTCTTCTTTCTTTAAATTATTTATTTACTTATTTTGACAGGGTCTCACTATATAATCCAGGAGGGCCTCAGATTCACCATGTAGCCCAGGCTAGCTTCAAACTCCTAATCATCCTGCCCCCATCTCTTTGTATGACAGTTTTGTACCATTGAGCATGGTTCCTTTATTTCTTCATCCACATGACAAAAACAAATGATTTATAGTGACCTACAGTGGCTCTGAGCGTTGAATGTACTGGTGTATGGAATTGCCCACAAGTGCCAGGCACAGGTGGATGTTTACTATCACTGGCTTCTCAGTTCTGTCTTTTCTGACCCTCATGCTGCTGTTTAACTGCTGCATCCCTGACCGTTAGCCACAGACCACCTTCCAGGTACACAAAATGGAGTGTGGAGAAAATTGATTCAATCATTCCATTCCCCAAGACCATACTTCACAACATATTTGTATCTCTGTTCATATTCCAGTTAATAGCCTCCTCATTCACACCTTCTTCCAGATGAGAAACTGAAGGATCAAACTTATCTTGAGCACCACCCCATATGGCTAATTGCCAAACCCTGTTGTGTTTTGTCTTAGAGATGAATCATCTGCACTACTATTACTGCCATTTAGACCCTCCCATTCATCGGTACCACTATAACAAGTTTCCTCTGCTTTCCTGGCTGTATATGATTCCCCATTTTTGTTTACACTACAGTCAGGAAGTGGACATGTTATCTCCAGCTTTAAGGCCTGCAAATTCCTCATTCAGTCTGCCTCAAGGCATCTTGAGTGAAGGAATGAGTCCTAGTGCCCTAAGTACCCACTGTATGCAATGAGTTCTGTCCTCTGCATCTGTGATAGTTCATGATAGGTTCTATCCCGGGAAAACTGTGTCATGGGTTCCTAAGAGGGAAACTGGTTGAGATTCAAGGTCAAATTACATGACACCAAGACATTTTACTATATGGTCCTAATCTGTGTCTCCAGTTACCTCTATGGTTCTTCTGCCTAAACTTTGTGTCTGCATCAAATTTCTCACATTTTTCACTTCTTAACATCATTAATAACTTCCTGGGCCCATGAACTCAATTCCTTCTATGAGAAATGTGTGTCAATCTTGGAAAATTTGAAGGGCACATGTCCTTCAGGGTACAGTTTAAATGTCACTTCTCTGGACACCTTCTTTGACTTCTCCAAATAGAGTCACTACATCATTCTGAGTCTCCATGCCTTACTCCAAATATTCCTGTGTTATGGTCATCTCTATTCTGGAAACAAAGAAAAGACTTTCCCTCTTCTATCCTCTCATGCTTTCCTATTATCAAAAGGTATGTATACTACATGTTATTCCTACTAGGAAAAGAGGGAGGGGTGGGATTGGGTCAAATAGAAGAATTCTACCTGCCATGCAGACAAGGCAGATTAACAAAGCTGGCAATCCCTGACCTCCCCTGTTCTCGGGCACTGTTGGAGTAAGATGATCTTGGCGTGAGAGCCAGATTCACTACACAGCTCTTGCTTTGAAGGCCACAAGGAGTTAATGACTTTTACAGGGTCACAGGTAATTTCCAGGCACTGCATGGTTGCCCCTATGTTTAGTGGAGGATGCTTGCCACGAACAACAGCTAATTACAAGGGAGAACTCAAAGCTCATAGCTTAAGAAAGAACCAAGAAAGCCTGTTTTCTCTTCCCGATGGGAATTCCCTATTACAGTCTCTTTCCTGTCTTGTATTTATTGTGCCAATCATCAAATTAAGGATCTATTTTGCCAGGAAATGTTTTCAAGGGTAAGACACCTTCCATACATCTGAGAGAAGAGTTAATACAAAGAATAAATGATCTCAGAAGAAAAGACATTCTGCATTGTGGTAGAAATGATGATATAATATTAGTAAGTTGTCTTTGTAGGAAATGAAATCACATGAAGGTTGTCTTCCTTCATACTTAACACCCCAAACCTGATGCTAGTGGGTGTCATATGAACTCTGAGCCAATATTTTGTAGCCTTGCAGGACTTTTTATCTTGATTCTAGAATAATTGCCCAAACTGCAGCATTTCAAATGCAAGATTAAACGTGATGCTCAGATGTGCAGTTGGCTGTTCCTGCAGGGGGTGTGCATGGATGAGTCCATGTGCAAGAAGTTGTCTAATCCTTCAGGACTACTCAGGCTTCCAGCACCAGGCCCATCTTTCGTTGTCTGGCTGCCTGTTCCTATGCAAAACGGGATGACCAGAATGCTCGAAAATCCCGTGGTGCGTTGAAACCACTTTACCCATCCCCATCACCGAACCCCACAGAGCATGCCCAGGGTGGTGCCTGTGCCATACCTCTAAGGCGGATTCCTTCTGGTGGAGATTTGCATGAAAATTTTTCCAATCCTCTTTTGCGGTTATAACTTTGGCCTGGATGCCTTCTGCTTTCTCTTTGGTCAGCAGCGAGCTCAGGAGCTCCCCTTTGGACAGCATTGTGTTTAGCTTATGCTGCCCATGTTCACTCTCTGACAGAAACTCCTATAAGAAAAACATAAAATTAGGTACCTTAAGACACGCAATGTGTTAATATCCTTTGCTTTTCCCTGTATGTCTCAGTGAAATCAAGCAAAACAAATGACTATTTTATTGCCTCAGTTAAATGACCTGGGTTTTCCTTTAGCAATCCAGTTGTGAAATATTTCGTTTCCTAATATAAATTCTCAATGGACCGCAAAACATTGGGAGGTATTTTATGAACTGTTATCAACTTGTTTAAAAAATAAACAGGAGAAGTAATGAGGATGAAGAGACAATAACTGTTATAAAATAATCTCTGGCTAAGTTTAGTTTAGAAAAATAAATGCCACATGGTTCTGTATAATTGGTGGAGTTGTATGATATCTTTGGCCCTGAGCAGCCTAGCTGCCAAAGAAAGAATAAACACAAGCAGGTCCATGACCTATAGAGCTCGTATGATAAAATCAATCTACTTAGGCAGAGCAACTTTCCTATTGGAAAATGACAGGAAAGCTTTGATGGGGCGGGGGTCCATAAAGTGGATGCTATCAGATGAAATAGGGGACATTGTTGTCAGTAGTTTATATAAAAAAAATAGTAACAGGGTATTTTATAGGGTTGTTCTTATGAAGCACAAGTTCATGACATAATGGAAACATGAAGTGTGGTCACACTGTGTAGCTTCCCCAACACTTGAGTTTATCCAGAGGTTAAGTTTCTCTCTTGATAAGTAAGTATATTCTCTGGGTCAGAGTCGATGCCAATTATTATTCCCAGACATTAGAGAAGAAACAAAATGAATAAGCAGCTAAAGTTTATCCTTTCTGTGAAGAAACATAAACATAGAGACTCTATGCTTTGGACTTTAGTGAAAGCACATTGGTTTAGTTTGAGGGGGTGAGTTGTCCCGCATGGATTCATGTGTTCAAATCTTGGTCTCTATGTGGTGATGCTTAAAAGGAGGGATCTGATGGGTGGTCCTGTTGCAGTTAGAGCCAGACCCTTGAGAGAGCTAAAATAAACACGTACATTCAATTTTTTACTTATTTGTTGTGTTTTCATGTGCATGCGGGAACTGGTTCTCTTCTCCCTCCATGTGGGGTTCCAGGGATTGAACTCAGGTCTTCAGGCTTGGCAGAGAGCACTTTTACTGGCTGAGCCACCTCCTTGGGCTGGAGAGAATTCTAAGGAAACAAGCTGGCCACTTCCTAGTATCATTTGCTTCCTGTCTGATGTGGCCCTGTCCTTCTGCTGGCAGGTCTATATGCCGTGATAGAATCCCAGCCTTAGAGCTCAACTGATTCCAGAGTTGTTTCCTCAGCCTTCAGGATGGTGAGCTAAATCAACTTGTTTACTCTGTAAAGTAGCTATACAATCATGCAAAATGGACCAAGACAGGACTTTATCAAGACATCTCTTGTGATGGATGGCTACTTCCTATGAGCCACTGGGCTAGGAGTCACAGAAAAGGCTGTTGTCAAAAACAGAACTGGGTTTCATAATCGCAAATAAACTGGTGGTTGAATGTTTCCAGCTCTACTCCCTGGCCTAGAGGAATTTTAAAAGCCCCACATTTCCAAACGAAATCTGTCTTGTTACATCATGAACCGAGATTCAAAAAAGTGAACTAGGTAGAAATAAACACCATGATTTCAGAGCCTGTGTCTAGTAGATGGGGTTCTCACATGGGCCCTTCCTTATTCATAGTTGCCTGTAGTCATACGTTTTCCAGCAAGTAATTCAAATTCTCCAAGTATTGGCTCAAGATGGCTGGTATGAAAAGTAACTGGCCACATATGACACATCTATGAAAAACCAAGGTCACTACAGTGTCTAGAAGTGTGGCAGCTGAAATGGCACTATGGAGTTGTAGTTAGCTGAGGGAAATACTCCCATAAAATCAACCAAACATGCAAACACCACATGGGGCTGCAGCTCTGGTTGCCTCAGACACAAGCCTTCGACCTCACTGAGATACCTTTATCCTACTGGCAGGCTGAGAGCAAATTATTACACACAATATTACCTCATGGTTGGGGTGTAAATTAAATGAAAGAGGACCCTCAGAGTGCTCAGGTGCAGTGTTATTACGTTCAAGGAACTCTTATTGTTTTCCAAGTCTTTATTAAAACATAAAATAGCGTAAGGCTATGTATAGGAGTGGGCTAGTTTTCCTTGAGTTGTTTCAAGGGTAGGTCTATCTGAAATCTCAATTTCTTAAACTAAACTTTAATCTACAGTGCTCTTACACAAAGACCCAGAGTGACATCTTAGTCTAACTCAGCATGGCTGTTGGCAGGATCAGCAGAGTTCTTACCTGGATTTTCTGAAGACTTGCAGAGACTTCACTAAGATTCTGAGGTAGATCGAAACACTTGGCCGTGGTGATTTTTGCGTTAACCAACCACTGCTGGAAGCCCCTGAAGGCCTTCTGAAATCTTTCTTGCAAAATCTGTTCTTTGTTCTGGCAGCCCTTGGATGCTTGCAAACAGAGACTGAAAGGGTGATTTGCAAATTTGATGACAGAAGAAAAGCAAAGAAGTTGATTCAGGTGATACCTGACAGAGTCCACAGTTCTCAGGAATGTGCAGTTCGCTGATTTGTTTCTCTGTTTCACTCTTAGTTGATATTATCACTGAAATCACACTATAAACACATTCTAACTTCTTTAATTATTTTTGCACTGGGTCTCACTATGTCACACAAGCTGTTCTCCATCTATGAGCTTAGATAGCCCTCCACATAAGCCTCCTGAGAAGTTAGAACCGCGGACAACCAATCCATGCTCAGCTTAGCTCCTACTTTGTATTTTGAATATTTTGAAGCCAGATAGAGTTTGTTTGTTTGTTTGTTTGTTTATTTATTTATTTATTTATTTATTTATTTATTTATTTATTTTCCTGGAATCCTACCTACAACTGAGATGGAAGGAAGGGCGTCTTGGCTACATACCAAGATTCTGTCATAAAGAAAATACCAATGAAATTATTTTGAACAGTGGGACAGTTCATGCTTACCAGTTGTATTCCTTAATTAAGCTGGAGACTTTCCCACTGTATGGACTCAGGTCCCTGGAAAACCGGCAAAGTTCATTCAACTGAGACTTGAGATCCTCTGTCATAGGCTCTGCCTTTTGTAGAGCATCCAGGATCTCCTAATAGAGAAATACAAGACAAGTACTGAACCGGGAGACTTCCGTATCTTCACACTCTACATGCGTACACTGTAAGTTATTAGTGAGGGGCAAACCAACCCAGTGAACTCAGTAATGGGACAAGGTCTATTTTCAGGTTTTTGTATAGCCCCCGATGGCATGTGGGTCATCTGTATCTACTTTTGGCCATGGAGAGACACTCCTGCATCAAGTATAAAGTAGTTAAATGATTGAATCATCAATGAGTTAAAGTAAGAACAAAGAGAAAATACCCTACATTGTTTAGAAATTGGTCCAACTAGACTATTTGGAAAGTGTCTATCTATCATTTAAGACATAAAAAGATCATTTAAATAAAAAGTAACATATTTTTACTTATAATATGTATTCCAATGGATTTTATGTAGCATTTCCAGTGAACACTGATATTAACAACTTCTTATAACCCATGGGTCTTAATTTACCTACTTGATTATATACTTCATGGTTTCTTTCATGTAATCATTAAATCTTTGCTAATGTCCAGTATGACATTTGAGGACTCCCACTACCCCATGAATAAAGGTATCATTCTCTTTCTGGAAGAGCTCATAACTTAACCGATGAACAATATACAAATAATCATGACACTAGACATATTTAAACCAAAATGAAACCCTAGGACTGAGGAGCACAATTCTGAAATCAAAGCCATGGTCAACTGGGCTTTGTAATTAGAACGTTCCTCTTATATGACTAATGTCAAGGGACAAATGAGACCCTGCATGGCCAAGTCCTTAGCACAATGCCTGCTACACTCCTCAATGCCTACTTTGTAAAATTAGAAGAGGAATAACAGTCAAACACATAATGAAACTGTGTCAATAGTGTTACCAGAAGAAAGTAAATTTATAAAAAAAAATGCATGCACGTGTACAAATGTTTTAAACTGTGGAGAAAGGACAAGTAGATACGAAACTACTCCATCAGTGGCTGTTGCTGCTACTGTTGCTGTTCTCAGTGATTTACGGAGAGATGGCCCACAGCCCTCCTCAACACACCAAGTCGTCTTGTGTTGTTGTACTATAAATGATGTCACTATCCTCGGGTTGCTGTCAATCAGAGGACTTGGCAGCACGCTGTGGCATGTAGTTATTTCCTCTGAATTCAAACTGTCCTTCCTGGAGGGAGGGGAAGCTTCAGAAGATGCAGAAACCTCACAAAACTTAAAGTGATGAGGATTCCAAGTCCCCACCCACCCCCAAGGTTATCCAAGCCGTGACTGAGTGCTGGGAGAGGAGATGATGGCCAGGGGAGCTGTCTGCAAGTCCAGCAGAGAGTTCTATGGCTGCAGCTTTCATGAGTGAGATGCAACGCTAGGGGAGGTTTTCAGTGATGCAGCTGCTTCTGAGGTATCCATGTGAAGAGCCCCACACTATTCACTGGCTCACCAAGCTACGCTTAGTGTATCTTTCTTCAGTGTATCATCTGTGATGTATTTGGGATGAATGAATGTCTGCTCACATCTCCCCGGGAAGTCACGTGACACACTCACTTGTTCCCCTCTCACTTCATGCAGAGACACCCAAGCTTCATCTATTCTAAGTCACAGCTCTTTTAATCACGTGCCTCCTCGCCTCCTCACATTCTTTCTCCTGGCCCCCACTTACGTCCTATAATTTCCTAGAATGGCACAGGGCTCTTAAGTGACTCCTGTTCTATTCTCCTTCCCTACATTTCTCCTTCCTTGGGGTTATTCCTCTGCTTTACGTATCTGATCAAGTTGTAATCACCTCCCCACCCCCACCCCTCTGCAGGATTCTGCTCTACCACTGGTCCTTCAAGGGATTCTCTGTGGTTCTCCCAACTTCCTGGGGATGCTTATGTGAGGATGCTGTGCCAGCTAGTTTTATGTCAATGCGACACAAGCTAGAGTCATTTGGGAAGAGGAAACCTCATTGAATCAATCAATACCCCCACAAGACTGGCTTTGTAGGCAAGCCTGTGGTACATTTTCTTTTTTCTGATTGATGATTGATGTGGGTCAGTCCAACTCGCTGGGGAGGTATCATTTCTGGGAAGGTGGTTCTGGGTGCCATAAGAAAGCAGGCTGGGCAAGCTATGAAGAGCAATCCCGTACAGCGGCTCCCCTTCACGAGCTCCTGCCCTGACCTCCCTCAGTGATGGAGTGCAGCCTGAAAGTTGTAAACGGAAATCAAACCCTTCTACCCCCAAGTTGTTTTGGTCATTGTTTTCTCACGGCAGTTGAAACCCTAACTAGGACAGATGTACAGCAGCATGTCTGGAGCATTTGTCATGAGGACTGTCTCTACCTGTTTCGTACTTCTCTGTCCGCACAGATTATGATCTTGAAGTCAGGGGTGGGGTTCTCGGAATGTCCATGGAAAGTAGCTCAATGTCTGAACCAGAGGCTCTAAAACATGCCTTGGCTTTTTTCTTTCCTTTCCATCCCCTTTCATTTTCTTTTATTCTCTCCATTTCCTTTCTTGTGGCGCTAGGGATAGAATCCTGGGTTTCACAGCAAGCCACAGAAACATTCTTTCGCTGACCTGTATCCCAAAGCCCTCTTTTATTTAGAAAAGTCATAGAAAACAACCATACAGTTTCTCTCTGAAACTCTAAACACTAACCCCAAAATAGCCATTTTATTTTCTTACCATATTGAATATTTTAAAAGGAAATATCACGAGAAATGTAATTATCCACCAAAATTTTTTAAAAATGAGATTTAAGTAGGCCAAGTATAAATTAGGTGCATTAAAAACAAAATTTTTTTCAGTCAAAGTTTACATTTAAAAAACACATTCATGGGGCTGCAGAGATGGCTCCATGGTTAAGAGAGATTTTGACTTTCCCACGGAGTCCGAGTTGGGTTCCCAGCACCCACACTGAAGGACTCACAACTACTGATAACTCCAGCTGTAAGGGATCTGACCCCTCTTCTGTCTTGCATGGCACCTGCACACATATGTGCATACATACATGCACACACACATACACATAAATAAAAAAAATCAATCTTTAATGACTTCATCTTCAATCCAGATTTTAGTAGAACCTTGACTCTCACAAATACTGCATTGGCTCATATGCTTTTGGTTCCATCAAGCGCTGAAGGCATTCTTTTCTTTGTCCGGCTAAAGGAATAGCTACATCTCCAAACTAACGACCCCATAGTTTGAAAAGGAATTTTATAAATACAATCAACAGGATGTGTGGAGTGTTGTATTCCATAGCTGACGTCCACCGACCTTAAAAGGATTTCTTGATGACATAAGACAAACACTTACAATGGCCTCTAGTGCTCACTCTGATCGGCAGGAGTCATGAAGCCTTCCTAACAGCAAGATATTGCTGTCAGAGCCCAAGTCCATCTATTTTATGAACATTTTGTTGCACACTCATAGGGTTTGAAGTGTTATCTTAAATTTCAGAAAAAATTTCAGCATTAGACTATTGACTGTTTTCTTTGTTAGATGACTATGACTATTGAGAGGTAATGTCCTATTGTCCTCAGAATCTACAGCCCTAGAGTCAAATGTAGATGTGACAGAGGGACTTTCCATCATCCTGGACTCAGCACAATTGAAAACCTGTATTTCTGATTACATCAGCACGTGTATCCTTATTAACCCTCGTCCATTATCCAATAACAGTCCCAACATAGAAGAGGATCACTGAGGATAGTAACGTAATTCTAGCTACAACCAGACATTTCTTTAAAAGTCTTTTCACTCACATTAAGAGAATGGGAGAAAAGGGAAATAAAAAAGAACCGAAACACTGTGACTTATTATCATCATCATTATCATCATCAGACTCCATGGAACAGTTAGTTCCCAGCCTTTTTTGTCTCCACAGAATCAAGTGATTTTGATTTTGGCTTGATTCTGATGGTAAGCCTAAAGTCTGAGGAAAGCCTTAGGAAAACAATCCAAACAGCTGAGAAACATTCTCAGTAAAACAGCACCCGGCTAGTTACGCACTTTTATTTCACAGCGAACCACGCCTGCCCCCAAAAGTTGACTTAAACAAGACGGTGCTGGAAATACTCCATGACTTCCTAATGGGCTGGAGCTATTTCGAAATGATTATAACATAAATAGAAGCAGGGACGCTTACTTCACTAGACTTCCTTTTAAGGACAGCCGCGATTCTGAGCGTTATTATAAAGCAACAAATATTGAGAGGATTGCCAAGGCACCCAAGAGGACTCCAAGAAGGCAGAGATTGTTAAACTTCAGCTCATTCTCCCTTTCCTGCTTCCCTTTCTCACATTCTAAAAGAGGTAGAGGTTAAAAAAAAAAACTAGCCTGGAAGGCGACTAGTAAGCGTTAACGTGTATTAACAAGCTAACTCAAGTTCAGCTGTCAAAACCACAAAGAGGACAAACAGACCCAGTGAAAATCGCTAGTTGTGCTTCAGTGGATCGTCAAATGTGTCTTTCAAAGCTAAGACTTCAATCACTTCATTGTCTGAAAGAGTTAACTGGCAAGAAAGCGGCTATGACTCTCTGCCTATTTATGCCTCTGCCCACAGGCCATTTTCCAGGCTGAATGGCTGAATACAGTATTGCAAATTCTTACACCATCAGAAAGAAAGTTACATATCTCCACCAGAAATAATGCTCCCGATAGGATATAAGAGCACCGCCCATGTATGGTAACTTTTACCGAAGTTTGATTTAGAGAAGGAGGAGGAAAAAAGTTCACACTTGGCCAATCTATTAAATACTTTTTTGCTGCCTCTGAATGCTGCGTGTTCTTAGTTAGCATGGGCTTTTTTTTTTTTTTTTTTTTTTTTAAAGCAACCACAGAGCCAAAGACATGTTTAGCTTCTCCACCCCAGGGGTAAACAGGAAGGCAAAGGCCAACTTACATGTCCTTTGTGCCAACATTCCACTATCTCCTCATCCGTGTTCTTGCCTTCCAGGAGGGTGAGCTGCTGGGCCCAGGTTTTCAGAAGGGCGTTGAACTGCTCCAGGGCCTGCTCAAGCTGGGCCACCTGGCCAGAGAATTCCTGCTCTGAGAGGGCCATTTCGCTGACCAGGTTCTCCAGGCTGCTCTGTGCTTGGAAGAGGCTGTCTTCCCACTGCCTCCAGTCGGCGCGCAGGGCCTGCATCTCTGAGTTCAGAAGCTCACACCCACTGGCAGCTGTGTTCTGTTTCACTGCCGGGGCCAGCAGCTCCACTCTGCTGAGGCGGCCTGCACCGATCTCTCTGGAATCTATCAGCTCCTGTAATGGAATATCGCCATGGAAACCAAGGAGGCCCTTAGTCACTTGGGCTGCCAGTTTTCAAATGTGTGCAGAATGGGACTCGGTCCTGCTATGAAGTTTGAGGGAATGTGCCAAAGGGACCAGAGCTGTTGAGTCTACAATCGCCCACGTTGTATTAGAGGCGATCAGTATCATGAGTGCCTGACTTATTGCAAAATCACTCAGGGTGTCTCAGTGTCTTCACAGGCTGGACAGGCATGCTGAACGCAGGCAGTATTCAGATATGTGAAGTGTAGTAGTGACTTATTCGTCTGTGGTGTTCAGCTCCTCTAAACTAAAAAGAATCGCAGAGGACCTTATTTCCCTATATGTGGATGTACCAGGGAACTGTGTCCTGTTTGAGATCTCTATCTTAGTCCCATCATCTTCCATAGAAAGGTGACTTAAGTCACATTTCTTCCTGCTGGGAGTCAGGCTGACCCATGTCAAGAAGAGAACAAGCCCTCTTCAATCTCAGATATTCCTGTACCTAAGGAGGCATTTTTACGGCCACTGAAATGAATAATTCACAGACTGACTTAATTAACCGTTTAAAGCAAACTCCAGCCTGGGTTTGCTTATTGTTGTCACGTTTCCCTCAGAAAAAAAGAAACCTCACTAGAAATCTGACAATTCAGATACCACGATTAGCCTCGAGGCTCCCATGGAGAAAGGACTTTATGATGTAATTAGAATAATCATTGTGAAATAGGTGAGTCAAGGCATTTTCTCTTGGAAATTGATGCTTCTGATGACATTTTCCTTGCTAAAATAGTCATCTGGTACATACATATTTGTAACATGCATTGCTATAGCTAGATTTTGGTTGGTGTTAATGCACAAGTACGTGTTAACTCCTGAGTTATGTAGAATGAAAGGTGACTGTTGGAGACTAAAACAAGGAGAGGGAGGGAAGGAATGAACCAGACCAGTTACCAGTTAACAACAGAAAACTGAGGCGTTTCATATCATCATACATGTGTCCTAGATGTGTGAAGCAGAAAGGGTATTTAACTAGTCTATGTAACATACCTTGCATTTCACTTAATTAGCCTGAAGTTAATCTGATTTCTCACATGTACAAACAATGGAGACACATTTTGGTGCAGCTCATTTGCAAAATGCCTACTTCTGTGGTGGTCAAAAGCACCATCATGCAAGATAGGATTTTACACACATGTAAATGTGTTCTTACACACAGGACTTTATGTGTGTGTGTGTAGTTGGCCTTTCTTGGCAACAGGATTCTAAAAGTCATCTTTTGTTATCAGTACATAGAGCAGTTAGTAATTAAGCAAAGCAAAATTATAACCTAGAAAGTGCTACATTTAACAAGAATGTTTTAGAATAGAATATTCAACCTTTTGAGCATTTTCAAATTTGGAATTCAGAGAGTCTCTACTGTCAAAAGCCAGTTTTCTCAAATATCCTTATATTCATTATCTCAGTTTCAAGTTGATGAAAACAGGTCCATGCTTGCTAACTCTAATTCCATTCACACAGATTATCTTTGTGTTAGTGTGCGCACGTGTTCATGTTATACACATGAGTGTATGAGCGTGCATGGCTTATACATGGGCATGCAGAGATCAGAATGGGGCTCTCTCTCTCTCTCTCTCTCTCTCTCTCTCTCTCTCTCTCTCTCTGCCTTACTTTCTTGAGATAGGATATCTGACTGAACTAGGAGCTCACCATTTTGGTTAGGCTGCTGGCAACCATGTGTCTCCACTCAGCAGCGTTAGGGTTACAGGCACACAGCCATGCCCAGATATTTTTACATGAGTGCCAAGAATTCAAACTCAAGTTCTCCTGCTTGCAGAGCCAGTGTTCTTACACATGGAGCCATCTCCTCAGCCCTAACCCAGATCTTCAATAAGAACATTGGAATTACAGTGTTTTAAGTTAGATTTTGCATACGCTTTCTTGCTTTGTATTTGAACACTCTCCACATACATACACATGTTCATTCATGTTCTCATCCATGGAGACAGTGTGTTTCTGAGTTACATATTATGGGTGAGGGTGGTCACAAGCACTGAAGGGCAGGAGGGGTACTTTCTTTACCTCCTTGGAGGTTTTTCAAATGAACTTTCCAAAAACTTGGTCTATCCTTGGCTGTCTTCTCTTCCTAACCTGGCACTCCTTCCTGAACCCAGGCAATCTGCTTGGTTTAACACTTCTCCCTGCTGTGGGAATGGCTCTCGGGCTTGTCAAAGAGGGTGATCTTCAGCCTCTGTGGTGGGGGTGACCACATATTTCTCCTCCTTTCCCCCCTGGCCTCTTTCAAAACTCAATTAAACCTTAGATATGCCTGGTTTTGGGGTTTGTGTTCCTGTTCTGTCTGCTGGACATGCCATTGATCCATCCTGTCCCGGGACATCAACTACAGACTATGGGGTATTAATTGATAACGTTATCTCTTCCAAAGAGTTTCCTGACCTGAGAGAATGATGAGAATTCACTGCTTCCTGGATTGTATTCCCACCAGATGGTGCACGTTTCATCTGTCAATCACTGAACATCCATCTTTCCCTCACCACGGGCTTCTCTACATGTACCCATTTTCCTTAGATAATGTCTCCATTGACTTGGGGTAAAGGCTTAACTTTTACCCCTGGCTATTTTACTTGTTTGTTTGTATGTCTGATTATTTTTATTCATTTATTTAATTTATTTGTTCCAGGGTCTTAACTATGTATCCCTTACTGGTCTCTAACTTGCTGTGTAGACCAGGGTGGCAATGAACTTGTGGGAATCCTCTTAAGTACTCACCTGATAAGTGTATGCCACTGTGCCTGGCTCATTCTTGACTCTTTCAGCCTGGCATTCCATTTTGAATCAATCCCTCCCTTTCCCAAACCATCAGACTTTTTTTTTTTTAACCAAGTACACTCCATAGCTAGCGATGGTGCTAAGTATTTTGTACGAATGATCTTAGTCCTCCAAACGGCTCCTTAGAGCTGATTCAGAATATTACATTTTTTTTATTATTCTTTATGAATTTCCTATGAGGCTTGAGGACATCAACAAAAGTGATTTTTCCAAAAACATATAGAAAGTCAGGAGGTGAAAGATGCTGCAGAAGGCTCCTTGGCTTCAGAGCCTAAACTTAAAAAAAAAAGCTTCTTAAGCTCTGGTTGCACTGGTTTTGTCAGCCCAACAGGGTGGCGTGTATTTCCTATTCTCCCACATTACAGCAATAAGTATATTTGCATATAGAAACACATACACACAAGGCCAAATTTTGCTCATAAGTGGAACTAAATTCCTTCCAATTATGTTCTTAAACATTGTTGATGTTCAGAATTACTGATGTGTGGAGCAATAAAGTACCAACCAAACTCAGGAAGAAAACATTAAAAAAAATGGAATCATATCCACTAAGCCCTTATCACGAATCTGCCACTTGTGGACTAAAGAACCTGTGGACCAATGCAGAAGAGTATCATCCTGTTTGCTCACCTTAATTTTCAATAGCTTTTTCTGAGTAACTGATGAATCTCCAGATGTGTCCGACCACCGATGAAGCTCTTCTTTTGCTGAGTGGAGCCAATCTGTGAATTCCTGGACTGCGTCTAAGTACATGAGGTGGTCTTTGACAATGTCCTCTACCTTCCTCATTTTCTCCTAGTTGACAAAGAAAAAGCACATCAGCAGCCCGAGTTACTACCAACATGAAATCGGGTGAAGTGGCAGGCTTGATAGAGGTCTTGATGTATCTCAGAAGACCTTGAACTTAGTCTTGGATTCTCCATAAACTTAATGTCTCAAGGAGAAATCATTACAGAAGAGGCAGAGGCAGGTAGATCTCTTTGAGTATGAGACCATCCTGATCTACATGTGGAGCTCTAGGGCCAGCCTTGAATACATAATGAGATTTTTGTCAGAAAGAAAGGAAGAAAAGAAAGAAGGAAGGAAGGAAGGATGGAAAGAAAGAAAAAAGAAACAGTAAATCTAACACTTTGGGAAAACAACCATTTCCCCACAAGTCTAGTATTTTGTAATGTGAAGCTCAGCATAAAGATCTATGCTTAATAAATGCTAATAGTCCTCACAAGCTAATTCATCGTAATTATTATAGTAACTACTGTTACTTTTCTCGTTGCTTGAAATAGCACTTTCCACTGCATTAAATCCTATCCCCATCACACTTGACAGCAGGGGATGTGCAGGCTTAGGGAGAGGCCAGGAACACACCCAGGGCACATACTCAGAGAGGGAAGGTTCAGAATCTAAACTTACATCTTCTGACTCATAGATAACAAATAAGGATAAACAAGCATTCATGTTGATAATAACAGTATTGATTACTCTGAGTTCTCAAAAGGCAAACCAAAGTAAAGAAAGACAACCACAAATCCCCATGCCTTAATTTCTATAACATTCATGAGTACATAAATGTAAATCATGGAGGAAATTATATAGAGACATATATACATATATGGAATTCTTTTAAATTTTCCATAATTCTCACACACACACACACACACACACACACACACACACACACACACACGCCCAGAGTTTAAAGAATAGGAAAATGCAGGTTGTGTTAATGGTTAAATAAACTCAATTTTTTTCCCCATGGTTGGAATATGAGAGGAAAGAAAACTCAACAATGGTAGTCAGGTGGTGGTGGCGGCGGCGGCGGCGGCGCACGCCTTTAGTCCCAGCACTCAGGAGGCAGAGCCAGGCAGATATCTGTGAGTTTGAGGCCAGCCTGGTCTACAGAGTGAGATCCAGGATAGGCACCAAAAAATACACAGAGAAACCCTGTCTTGAAAAAAAAAAAAAGGTAAATGCAGGGGAAACACAAATTAACAGTTGACGCTCAATCTTGGAAGTCTAACAACAATGCAGATGAGAACGAAAATAAAAAGTTATGAACATCCCTAGGGCTGCAGAGAGAGCAGTGCATGGGAGTACTCGTGTGTACAGCTCTCTTTGATATAATTGGGAACTAATCTTTAGGTTAGCATACACAGCAATGGGCTTCATCAGAGCATCTTCATACACATGCATTATGTATTACACACATGCATTACATGTGTCTTCCATTCCCCTTCCCCACAGCCCTCGCAAGTGCCCTCTCCCCTAAGTCTAACTGTTTCCCTTTTCTCTCCCAGGCAGCCATCCCTTCTGGCTCTTGTTTGAGCTCTCTCTATTTTCCACCTTTCCAAGAAATGATCTTCATGGGATTCTCTGCCCAACAAACTTACACATAGTTGCAGACCAGCCAAATCCAGTAATTCACTTTACGTTAAGTTCCTTACCTGTGCTTTGAAGCTTTTGTGTGGGTCTACAGTGCTCACCTTGGCCACGGTCATTATGTCCTGAAACTGTGTTCTCAGTTCCTCCTGGCCGGCTTCCTCCAGGGACTCATCCTGAGTCTTCTTGTACAGCTCCCTGGACCTTGCTGCTAGTTGCTGCAATGCACCCACATGATCCTCTGCCTCGGAGACGATGGACTGGAAGTGGTCCAGCAGGGCAAACTTCTCCTTCAGCCCCGGCTGCAGCTGGAGGGGATGCTCCACTTTCTGATCCACCGATTCCATCCACTGCTCCAACTGGCTTTTCTTCTCTAGATAGTCATTCCATTGGTCGATCACAGACTCCAGGGTGCTAGGATGAGTGCCATGCACGGAAAACCTGAGTTTCAACCTTGGTATCTCTACCAAAAAACACAACTACCCAGGACCAATGAATCTATTTGAAGTGCTTTTGATGAATACTGCTGTGCTGAAATGTTGTTTTTGAATGCAGGGACCTTTTTGATCTGCCACAACCAGGGTACAGTTGCTTCAAACAAAATTAAAGGATGCTAGAATTTGAAGCAAGCTGTTGCATACACACACACACACACACACACACACACACACACACACACCTAGACAACTATATTTCAAATGCTAGTTGTCTAAATTGAAGGAATAATTCATATATTACCTCATAGTGATGAAAACTCAGTACTATACTGTAAATTGAATTCTGCTTAGTACATACCAATTCTTAAGTAATCTTGTGTTTAGTCTATACTACTAAAATCAGAGAGCAATTACTTGTTTACTAACATTTAAATTTAAGGTATTTTTCCCCGGGTAAATACTGGAATTTAAGACTGTACACACATAGTGGCCAATTCTTTTGTGTTATATATGTGAATGAATGAAGACTCAATGTATTTGTGAGAAAAATAGTCACAAATTTAACAGTCAACTTGCCAGATTTCTTATTAGAAAGATAAGATGCTGTCCATGATGACACCAAGGAAAGGCTCCTACTATTGAACTTTATAATAATCTCTCTTCTCCTCTTACTTCATCCTTCTCTCCTCTTCTCCCCTTCCTCCTCCCTCCCTCCCTCCCTCTTTTCTTTTCACAGTCCCTCCTTACTTCCATGTCACATCCCCCACACACAAACACACACAAACACACATCACCACTCAAACTCCAGACCTGTAGCTTACTAGGAAGTGACCCTACTACCCAGCACAGAGACTGACTCCAAGCTCACGCTCAGTGAATGCCCTGGCTTCCTCTGCATTGTATCTCGCATTCTGGAGTCAGGACCACACAGTCAGTGAACTTCCATCACTTGCTCAAACTGTTGCTTCTGTTTCAGAAGGTTCGTCATCGCATAGCTCCAGAGTCCTACCCTTCTGGAGAGTTTCTGAAAAGTCTCAATCAATGTCATACTCCAGAAGCCTCCAGACCCGCTGCCTTCTGTCCCAGCCGAGTGTCTTTTGACAATTGTTGGTAATGCAGTCTGAGTCAGTTTTCTGGAATGTGTATATCTCCCTAGCCTCTGATGTCCTAGGAGGCCAAAAGGATTTTTTGCTTTGGCTCATTGCTTGCCACACTTACTGCACCAAGAAAACCACCCAGGTTGTAGCTGTCGGATTTAATTTCTTGCCGAACTAAGAGGCAAAGCTCAGGACCTGTTTCTTGAACATTTTATTGTACTATTTGAAAACAATTCTCCCACATCTCTATTCCGCTCCATAAAGCTGAGAGGTGGCCCAGTGCCAACCACGGGGAAGTTATTTATGCTTTAGCAGCCTACTATAGAATGGGAGAGCCCCACGGGACCTGAGGCTTTTCTCTACTGGTCACTAAGAGTTATGACAAACATGCAATGTCGTGTCTGCCTAGAAAGCTACTTTCTCTTAATATGAAAACCAAGATTCAAAGCAAAGACAACCCACGCTAATGTCAGAGGCCCCAGCTGCTGCCTGTGAGGTAGAAAATGGCTGCAGTGAGGCTTTTGACCTGCAGCGACTCCTCATCTGCCTGTCCACTGTTGGCTGCAGTCACTCTGGGAGCCCAGCTTTGGAGTGGTTGACTGTAGAGAGCGTTCAGAATATGGATTCTGGGGTGTGGCTCCGTTTAGTTCTCAGTGGGAGTTATTTGCCCAACAAGATGGCTGGATAGGTACAGATAATTTGAGAAAACACCCAGGGAAGGTGAAGGCTTCCATTCTGAACAAACAACCATGAAAAATTTCTCTACGCCTTTATCAGTGACCAATACAGAGTTGGCCTGCACTCTGGCCCATCCTTTCCATTCTTCTTTCTTTTCTTCCTTCTTGCTAACTAAATTTTTTAAACAACACAAAAAAGTTGTGTATCTAATAGGGCCATGCAGACGAATTTCTAAACGGTCTTATTAAATAAAAAAATTTGAGCCAAATATAGGGGTAAAAGACTTAGCTCAGGGAAGTATAGAAAGCCACCAGCCAACCTCACCTCACCAACTCTGCAGCTTCCAAATGCGCATTACTTCCTGTCTACCTAGGCCTTTATTGCCTTGCTGTTCTGCCCTCTCATTGGCTCTCTTAGCCCAGCTACCTCACTTCCACTTCCTACACAGCTCTGTCACTTTCTGTCTGTCTGTACAGACCTCCAGGCCTCTATGGTTGGTACTCGGATTAAAGGCGTGTCACCACACTTGGCTCTGTTCCCTAGTGTGGCCTTGAACACATGAAGATCCTGCCTTGTAAGTGATAGGATTAAGGGCGTGTGCTACCACTGCCTGACTTCTTTGTTTACTTAAAATGGCTTGCTATTTCTTCTGATCTCCAGGCAAACTTTATTTATTAAAGCACAAATAAAATATCACCACATTTCAGCACAAATAAAATATCACCACAAGGCCATACTATATTTTGATACATAGATACATGTGTTTAGATCAAGCTAAACACACGTCTTTTGAAAAAGCCCTGTGTTCATTCTATGGTGATACATTTTACTACATTTCCTCCTAGATTTTCAAAATGTGTACTACATAATTGTGATACCTTTTCTCATCCTGCTATATATGGAGCAGCGCTGCTGATTCTCTTGCTCTTATCTAACTTTATTGGTACCCAAGGAGCATCCTCTCCCATCCTACCTCCCCGACATGGTAATTCCTGGTCTCTGGTAATCACCGTTCTACTGTGAACCTCACTGGATCACCTTTATAGATTCTGTGCATGAGTTTGATCAGGCCATACTAGAACAGCTCTCTAGAATTCTGAATGGGTTAATGACTGGCAGTGAAAGAATGTTTCCCACTTTGTAGAATTTCAGCTCTTGACGCCTTAGCCACTAAATGCCTGGTTATCTGTATCATTGTGACATTCAGAAACACCCCATACATCTCTGACATCACCAGCTAGGTGTGATGATGACTCCGGGGTGAGGAACGGATGAACACGTTAAAGTTCGGTTGTCAGCACTACAATTGGCAGGCCACAGTTCCCTGCACATGCCTCTAAATAGCTAAGAGCTATTAAGGAATCGCATGTTCTTGGCTTAGAAAGAGATATTTCCTCAAGCTTGTGCAAGAGTCCATGAGAGACACTGGGGTGGGGATATGAAGGCTGTAGGACTGGGTTGGGGATGAAGGACAAAAATATTTTGAAAAGAAAACACGATAACATACCAACAATAATCTTTGCCCCATGGGGACTATAACACAGGCAAAGACATGCATGCCTGCACATAGGAAAAATAATATGCTTGGTAACTCCACCAAAGGCTGTCTTGATGCTGTCACATGGCTTGGTGACACCGCTGGGTTTTATTCGGGCAAATAAGCACCAAGAGAAGGTTTCGTACCTTTGCGCATGGATGGCAGCACTCATGACGTCAGCCCATGTCGTTTTAAGTGTCTCCAGCTGAGCCTGAATTGCCTGCTGACCCTCCTTGTTGCTGCTTCTTATAGCCTGGTCCCCTTTGCCAATGGCCATGTTCAACTTCACTTCTCCTTCACCTTTCATGAGAAGAATGTCCTAGGGAGGGAGAAGGAGATGCTGTTAGAGGGACTATGAAAATCTGCTCTGCTAAACCATGGCTGTTTCCTAGAACTAAGGAGCCGAGGTCTGGAGTGGTAGCTCAGTTTGCAAGCAGATCTGAATTTAATCCCCAGAACCTGCATGAAAAGCTGGGAGTGCTGGCAGGTGCATGCACTCTTAGCTCCGGGGTGGCAGAGACACGCAGATCCAGGGATCCCTAGCTAGCCAGCCTAGCCTGCTACAGGAGCACCAGGCTAATGAGAGACACTAAGAAAACAAGGTGGATGGTGACCAAGGAATGATAGAGCCACGAGCATGTACACACTTATGCGTACACCTTCTGCTTCTCTGCCAAGATAGTTAAAGTATGAATACCTCATTGTAGAATGCAAACAATGCATTAACATAGATTCTAGACATCAGGAAGTATGAGGTCCAATGATGAACTGAAATTCTTGGAAAACTTTGGGCCACCAGCCAATGTATTACGATTTTGTTGATCGGTCTTAAGTGAGAGAAAATGAACTCAGGCAATGAAGACACATCTGCCTGGAACGTAACCTCCCCTCCCTTCGATGTCGGGCTGATTCCCCCTGTTCTAGGCCATGTTGACTGGAGGTCTGCCTTGTGTTTGCAAAGAAACCT
The DNA here is from genome assembly GCF_004664715.2 of Peromyscus leucopus. Taxonomy (NCBI): domain Eukaryota; kingdom Metazoa; phylum Chordata; class Mammalia; order Rodentia; family Cricetidae; genus Peromyscus; species Peromyscus leucopus. Next base: position 43,571,849 of record NC_051085.1, read on the forward strand.
TGTCATTCCATTCACAGACCTCTGCTCTGCAATTACAACTCACACACTGGTCTCTGGCCTCTCGGAACGTGGGTGTTACCTGCTATTTCTATATTCCCCAGCAATTCTCAGAGTACTTGTAACACAGAAGGTATTCAGTAAACTTTGGTGGTCAACTACTGAATGAACCAACCAAACAAATAAAACTAAAGTTGTTGAAACAAACAAACAAAAAAACCGTTCCTTTTCCCAAAAGGAAAATAAACACTTTCTCTGAGTATTTTATCTATTCTCCCCATCTCCCACATTTTCATTCGACACTTCCCAGACAATGGGGACCAACTCCAGCCTCTGTGCATCCAGTCAGAGCGATGGGCAGCAGCTGTGGGCTGCACATACCTGAATCTGTGACAGTCGTCCCTCCAATGTCTCCTTGTTCCCGACAGTGCTCTCTGCACAAGCCAACCTGTCTTGCACATCCTTTACCCGGGACCACATGCTCTGTGCGGCTTCCTCCAGAGCCTCGTGTTCCTGCAGGGCCAGCTGACAGCGGCGCAGCCTCTCCTTGGTTACTCCGAGGAGCTTCTGGTAACTGGTAAGGAGCTGGGTGCTCCGGCGGCCTCCCTTCCCTGCGCTGTGGCTTTCTTTGCTGAGAAGCTGGCCTCTCTGGGAGAGCTTGTCAAGGGTCTCTCTGGACAAACAGAATTGCTTTTTTTAGCCCCAGGATTCTGAATCCAGGGGAGTGAAAAAAATGACTGTTGACATTGGATCAGGAACCAGACGAGAGCTAGTGGCTGATAGGACTTTAACAGTAAGAGGCTGGGGACCAGGCTGGCTGCTTGACTTCTTAATGTAGTCAATATGAGTCAGGGAATATGAGTCCATTTCTGCCATGTCTCCCTCTAAATCCCAGCCGCAGTGCCTACTTCTCTCTAGGAATCCAGTCCAGAAAGTGGGCTCATCTCATCTCTAGCATCTGTCCATTCCTGTTTGATATCCTAACCACGAAAAGCCCCCATGCTGTGTTGTGGATGTTACAGTTCGCATGCGAGATGTTCCCCCATTATTAGGTCATGGATTTAGACACTTGGTTCCCAGAAGCTGGTAGTGGCTGGGAAGTTTGCAGATGTTATGGGAGGTGGGTTCTTGATAGAGGAAATGGGTCACTGAGGGTGAGCCTTGACGTTTTATAGCCTAGCTCCACTTCCCATTTGTTCTGTGCTTCCTGACTGCTGATGCAGCGTGACCAGATGGCTGGCCTCCTGCTCCAGCTGCCATGGCTTTCACACTGCAATCAACTATATCCCCTCTAACATTTAGCCAGAATCAAGCCTTCCTTCTTCAGGTCACTCCAGTCAGGTATTTTGTCTCAGCAATAAGAGAAGTAATCAATAAAGTTGGTATCTCTCCTTCATGACAATTCTGCTTGCCTGTTGCTTTCTGAGTTGCCTCTTCACTACTCAACACAGGCATCCCATCCCTATATCCATGACCAGCAAGTGATGCGTGCAGGACTCCTGTGCCTCTCCACCATGCTTTACTCCCAAACCTAATATACCTGACTCTACCCAGAGGCCATCCCTATCCTGAAGCCAGAGTGACTGCACCCATCTCCATCTCCAGGACCTGACACAATGCTAGGCAGAGACAAAGGGGTGTGTGTGTGTGTGTGTGTGTGTGTGTGTGTGTGTGTGTGTGTAAGGGCTGCTTTCAAATGTCATAGTAGGAGCCAATGGGCTTCCTTGGTGTACCTTGAGCACTGTGGCTCTCATAGCTTGGAGCTATGTTAATTGGATCCAGAGGAAAGAACTCAAACCCTTGCGTAGCTTGGTTGTAATGTTCTGAGTTCTTAGTGCAACTTGGCCAGCTATTTTTTGTTGTTTTTGTTGTTATTTCCTTCTTTTAATTATAAAGTAACAGTTCATAATCATGTAAATATATGGTTTATAAATCAATACTGTGGATTATGAGCATAATGTGGAGTAATTGAAGCTGGTTAATATATCCATCACTTCACATTCTTTACATATTTTCCATGGTGAAAACATTTGAAGTTATTTTCTTAGGGATTTTTAAAAATACGACTTTCTATTTTTAGCTACATTCACATGCATTCAATAAACTACAACTGAAACAGAGCAAAACAACAACCCCCTATATTCCTTGTAAGTGGGATTCTTCATTATCCCTTAGTTCAAAGCCTCCATAAACACCAGTCAAGGAGCCTGAACTTATCACAAGCACGTTTATCAGTGAAAGTCTTGGTGATTGGCAGGAACAAGATGTCTTAATCAGAACTCTTGGGTAGCTGGAGAGGGAGCTCAGTTGGCAGAAGTGCCCATCACATAATGTACAAGGACCTGAGGTTAGATCCCCAGAGCCCATGCAAAACACTTGTAATGCCAGTGCCAAGGAGGCAGAGACAGATGGGTCCCTAGAGCTTTAGAGGTCTTGTCTCAAAAACTGAGAGGGAGAATAACTCCTATATATACCTGTTGCTGGCCTCTGGCCTTTACGTGCTTAAATGCAGACATGCACAAACTACGCGCGCGCGCACGCACACACACACACACACACACACACACACACACACACACACATACACACTAGAAAAAGAACATGATGTGTACCCTCTATAACTGGGGCCATTTCTGGGACTCCTATGTAAACAGCATTTTTTTTGAGTCACTCTGAGATAGTTACCCAACATGACTTCTCCTCTGTAAGACACTGAGAAGTTCATAATCGATCTGCTTTAGTGAGCAGGAAGGTGAGTTACATGATATAGTACACCTGTCATGAGTTACGTAATAGCTAATATAAAATATTGCATTGCTACTGCAAAATGGTTTGTGCTCAATGGATGCTAAACACTCCTGAACCTCGGGTCTTTATGCGTTTTCACAGGGTATGTTCCTCTACTATTTGAAGGACTGGCGTTTTATGACAGGAAATACCCAGATGGTTGGGAGGAACAAGCAGCATACAAGGAAACAGTAGGGTTGGCTTAGTCTGGTGGTGCACACTCACAATCCCAGCATCTGGCAGATTGGGGTAGAAAGATGGTTAGTTGGAGGCTAGCCTGGTCTACATAGTGAGACACCAAAAAAAAAAAAAAAAAAAAAAAAAAAAAAGGTAGGCGACATAGCATGAGGATGTGAGCGAGGAGCCCTTTGCTGCTATGGGAAGTGGCCAGTTGGTAAGGAAAGACCCCAAGTCAAACACATTAGAGGTCACTTAGCATCTGGTCCTAGAATACCAGAGAGTGAGATTTCACTAATTATGTGTCCCTCGATGTTGCAATTATTAAATTATTAGAAAAATAATAAAGGTTAGGCCTGGTGGTACACACACTTCGAATTCCAGTGCTGGGAGGTAGAGACAGGCAGATGGTGTCTCTAGGTCTTACTCTCCAGCCCGCCTAGTTTACTTGAAGAGTTGCTGACCAGTGAGAGACCTCCCAAAAGAATAAGGGGAACCATGTCATAGGAAGACCAGCTAATGTTATCTTCTGGCTTCCACGTGCACACATACCCATGCACGCTTGGGAACTGATAATGGGCACTCAGTAATGAGAGGTACAAAAAGTCAATGGATTTGGTGTCGGGCTACTTCCTCCTGTGCAGTTTTAGAAGAATGATGTCAGGAGAAATAGTGAGAAATGTAAACAGCAGCTTGTGAAGGAGTGGAGTCAAGAACAGAAGTCATTTACAATGTCTGGAAGAAAGGCAGATGTGGGTTTGATCATAGAATAGTGTGTCTATGCAAGAATCAAGATTTGGAAAGCAAAATACAGTTTAATTTTCAGAAAGTTAGTGAAATGATGGTATCATCCTCTTAATTCTGTCAACATTTTTCTGTTCTTTCCAGACAATGGGAATGCAAAGGCGGTAAGAAATGAAGTCCCTGAAAGGTGCCCAGAGGAGGAACCAAATCATGCCAGGGGCATGCCTCAATTGTTATTAAACTGGAGTACCATCCAGTACCGTGCCCACTGGTACTTTATCCTTGGGTTCCACATCTGCAGTTCTAACCAGCAAGGTACTGAATATATATTTTAAATAATCCTGTCTGTATTGAATGCACACAGACTTTTCTCTTTCTCACTACTTGTTGAACAAGAGCACAACAGCTACTTCTGTAACATTACTTACAACAATTACTATATTGTAAGTAATCAAGAGCTGATCCAAAGTGTGGGAGGCTATAAGCAGGTTAGATGAAGCAATACCCCATTTCATGGAATTGGGTGCTCACAGATCTTGGTCTGCACTGGGGTCCTGGACACAGCTCCACAGATACTACAGGATGATTTTAATCATGATACATGCTCTGCTGTACATTTGTTTACATGGCTCTTCTTCAAGTCAAGGAACACTGGCATGTTTGACCATAAACCGGACTCAGTGGAAATAGAGAAGGTGCATGGTGCAAATTAGACAATTTTAACTCAGGCTATGATGTCATTGATTTGTTTGATTAAACAGAGTTGGCTCTGCCATTTTTCTGCTTCATAGACAAGCATTGTTCTCCAGGAGGTTCACTAAGGATCCCACATTTTAGATCAAGCTGCACTTCCTGATGGGAAGCCTTTTATCTTACACCAGAGAGGCAGGAAAGGGAAAGTGTTGGGGGTGGAACAAGACTATAAGGAGAAAAATGCTGCAGACACAGCAGCGACGAAAGATAAGGGGACGCTACCCAGGAGAGGAGCCAGGGCAGAAATGAAGAGCTGCTGTAGGGGAGACGGACCAAGGAGGGCGAGACCTAGTGGCCACAGCTCTCGCGACACTTTCAATATTGTAAGGGTAGGGCTGGAAGCTACAACATGTGAAGAAATGAATGGGAGTTGGGGTTCCCAGCTGTCTTTTTCTCATTGTGATTCTTCTATAGTTTTCCTATGTCAACGTCTTCTGGCAATAACCAACACAAGCTAATAATACCAGGAAGGGAAGGCAAGTGTAGTATTCTCAGTAAAGTCTCTAAGAGCTAAACTGAAGTTAGAGAGAGAAGGGAGTGAATGGAGAGGAAACAAGGGTATAGACATGCTACTTACTCCTGCCCATGCTTTCTGTAGAATACCACATGGCCATATGCAGCCTGGCAGTTGCAATGTTCAGGGACAGAAGAAACCACCCCCACCAAACCAATCAAGTCAACCAAGAGTCAAGCCTGAACTGTGTTGGCAAATCAATAACCCACTCCAGTTCTGCACCACACCTGGCAGCCAGGAGTTCGACCAGAAACATCTCAACTTTATGGACTTCGTTTTTCTTCTCGGGCATGTGCTGTTTACTCTCCCCCAAGTTTTCTGTGTTTAACCTTTCCTCCATCTCATGGATCCACAAACTCAGTTTTCTGTGCTGGTCCTCAAAGCTAAAGAAAAGAGGAACATCTTAGAAAAATCCCAACGTGTCTGTGACTGTTTCAGTGGCCAAGGTCACACTTTTTTTCTTGCGGTAATTAAGGCTGCATGAATTTTAATTTTCAGCTTTTAAAGAAAATTAAACAAGAATCTTGCTTAAATGATCAGACTGTCACAAGGAAGATGATCATGCACACACACACACACACACACACACACACGTGTGTGTGTGTGTGTGTGTGTGTGTGTGTGTGTGTGTGTGTGTGTATGTGTGTTTAATTCATTGGAATCGTGATCCATGAAATCCAATAGCCATTTTCTGCGAAGATTATCCCAGCAGACATGAATACTAGGGGGAAAAACTGGTTCTAGCACCCTGAGTTAGCCAAATTGACTGACGTGGCTTGTAGCCAGATCATTTGTAATTACCAGTGGATATAAATACTTGGCTTTTTCTCCTACATAGGAAACAAAGCCAACTGTCAGAATCAGTCATCGATTATTTTATTAGAATTAACCTGTGATGAAGGCAGGCCAACGTTCATTATAATTTAAACATAGAGTTCAAGTACTATTGTGTCTTCACGCGAATTGTTCCCACGAAGCCTTTGAAAAACCCCTTCTGGGTGCAGTGAAACTCACATCTACTGTAAGAACCTACCTCCCCAGCTCCGAAGCGCAGTCCTGGAGAGCCTGTTTGTCCTTAAGGCACTGTTTCAGAAAAGTCTGGAACTCCTCGTTGGCTTTTGTGATTTGCTCCTGGATGCTGCTCACCATTTGCTTGGGCAGATGTGCGTACAGAGTTTGTCCTTCCTGAGTCACTGCATCCAACTTGCTCTGCCCTTCACTGACTGAATCAAGGACACCCTGGAAGTCAAGGTAATATCGGTATCTGCTATTATACACAGGGTTCCTCAGTACAAGGCTGAGCTAAGGCAATGAAGTAAGGGCAAAATGGAGCTTAGACTACTGGGAAAAGGTCTAACGGGGCTAGGTTGAGAAGGATGCACGCAGCTGACAAAATTGAGGCTCCTAATTGAGGCAATGCAAGACAGGACAGCAACTGGAACTGAGGAGAAACTAAAAACAGTAAGCTGGAAAAGAGGGTTTCTCATCAGCATCCCATTCTCAGTGTTTTCCTATTCTTAATGCTCCGGTCTCCCAGCTCCAGCTCCCTTCTCCTCAAGTGGTTGCTATAATAGCCCTCTAACAAGAGATGGCCACTCTGCCTCTTCATGGTCTACTCTATACACAGTCCAGTCCTCAGGATGAAGCCTTCTTTTCTTACATGTCCTCAGAAGATCTATGCCTGGGCTTTCACAGGGCAAGGGAAACCCAGAACTTAATGCTGGTCATGTCTCCCTTGAACTCCAGAATGTTCCTTCAATTATCGCCTGGACATTCCTGTGTGGAATTCCACAATGTGGAGGACAGTTCTACTCTGAACTTACAATGCCTCTTGCAAAACCAGCCCTAAACATGAAACACTAACCTGACTTCTGACACAGTGGGCCATTGGCAGTATTTTATCACACAATGGGTCATACAATTCTCATGTTCCTTAATAGAGTTTTGTTTTTTTTCTCATGGAGTGTAGGCTGGCCTTAAACTTGGAGCCTCTTGTGCCAGCATCCTGAGTGCCAGGATTACAGGCTTGCACCATCACATATAGCCTAACTGATTTTTAAAAATAAACATTGGTGTTGCATGAATTATAAATGGTCTTATAATAAAAACCCAGAGTCAGATATTGGGGTAAATGCGGAAAGATCAGAAAGACAAAGGAAAAAGCCACAGCCACTTATCACCTCCGAACTCCACGAATCCTCAGACGGAATGCCTCTGAGTCCTCAGTGGAAAGGGCCTCTAGAGTTCCTGTCTCCTCACGCCTTATATGCCTTCTCTGCCCAGCCATTTCACTTCCTATCTCAACCATCCTAGTGCTGGGATTAAAGGTGTGTATGCTTCCCAAATGCTGGGGTTAAAGGTGTGTGCCACCACTACCTGGTTCTGTTTCTCTCCTAGACTAGATCAACCTCATGTAGCTCAGTGTGGCCTTGAACTCACAAATATCCAGATGGATCTTTGCCTCCCAACTGCTAGGATTAAAGGTGTGTGCTACCATTGCCTGACCTGTATGTTTCACTCTGTGACTGGGCTCTGTCCTCTGTCCGATCTTCAGGCATGCTTTACTTCTTAGATTACAAATATCACTACACATTGGAGCTGGGCATGGTGGCACATGCCTTTAATCCCAGCACTCCGGAGGCAGAGAAAGTTGGATCTCTGTGAGTTCGAGGCCAGTCTGGTCTATAAAGTGCATTCCAGGATAGCCAGGGTTGTTACACAAAGAAACTCTGTCTCAAAAACAAAACAAAAAACAAAAACAAAACAAAACAAAAACCAAATCAAACCAATCGAACAAAACCCAAAAACCATTGGTTTGACAATGCTTAGCATTGTGCTCTATTCAGAAAAGTGGCTATGAAACCTTTGCCAAAACCTTTTTTGAAACTATTCTTCTGTCAAGTTAATCTTGACTTCTGCTTTACAATAGCCATCTTCCTGAATGCATATACTTTTCTTAGTCAATAAAACCCCAATAACCTGTAATAGCCATTACTCTGGTTTGAATACATTTCCACATGTAGGTCACGAGTTGAAGAAAAGGACACAAGGTATGTTTTTTTTTCCTTTGAAAAATAGACAACAAACAACTCCCAAAAGTTCCCCAATAGTGCTAGAAAATATTAATGATTTTACTGCTATAAAAGTTAAAATAAAGTTTCATTTTGAATGACTTTTAAATAATGGCCAGTGGGTTAAAAAACAAGATCTAAATAGTTTCCAGCTTTTTTTTTTTTTTTTTTCTGTGACTTTCCTTGTTGCCTAACACCTTCTGACTCAACAGCCCAACTCCATAACAGGAAAAAAGGTGAACCAAAATAAGAAGATTCAGGCAAGGAAAGAGTAGGAAACAGCCTGGGTCTGACCAAAGGCAGTGAGTGCATCTGGGAAGGAAGAGCGCAGCATCACAGCATCCATATCAGCATCACAACATCTATATCAGCATCACAATATCCACATCCACATCAGCATCACAGCACCATTCAGCAGATGCATGTACATCAAACATATCAGCAGCATCCATATCCGCATCACAGCATCCATATCAGCATCACAGCATCCATATCAGCATCACGATATCCACATCCACATCAGCATCACAGCACCTATATCAGCAGCATGCATGTCAGCATCACAGCATTCATATGAGCAGCATCCATATCCACATCACAGCATCTATATCAGCATCACAACATCTACATCAGCATCACGACATCCACATCAGCATCACAACATCCATATCAGCATCACAACATCCACATCAGCATCACAACATCCATATCAGCATCACAACATCCATATCAGCATCACAGCATCCATATCAGCATCACGATATCCACATCCACATCAGCATCACAGCACCTATATCAGCAGCATGCATGTCAGCATCACAGCATTCATATGAGCAGCATCCATATCCACATCACAGCATCTATATCAGCATCACAACATCCACATCAGCATCACGACATCCCTATCAGCATCACAACATCCATAGCAGTATCACAACATCCATATCAGCATCATGGCATCCACATCAGCATCATGACATCCGTATCAGCATCACAGCATCCATATCAGCACCATAACATCCATATTAGCATCACAACATCCATACCAACACCATGGCATCCACACCAGCACCATAGCATCTATACCTGCAGATCCTGAAGTCTGGCTTCTAGAACTTGGCTGTCACCAGTTAGGTCAGAAGAGTCTCTGGCTGCTGCTTTTGCTCCCAAAAACCATTCTTGGAATTCTTGCATGGAATCTTTTGAGAAATAAAGAAAAAAGGGATAAATCCAAAATGTTGAGTGAGCGCCTAGGATTGTCACAATAAACTATTTCTGTGTTCCAGCCCATCTTATCTTGCTTTTTAAAAACACTTCAAAAAAAAGCAAATAATGAGACAGAAATTATTATAATGTGATCTACAGCTATGAATGTTTACGGTAGGATGTAAAAGTTAACTCAAAGACTGAAAAGTAGTAAAATACTTGGAATGCTTGATTTTATATTGTGTTCCTTTATTTTGGGAAAGAGTTTATAAGAATGCAGGAGACACATGCTCAGGAGTGTTAAAGACATGTACATGCATGTTCATGTGTGTGCACATGTAGGTGCTTACATATGCATGTGTGTGCCTGTGTGTGGAGGTCAGAACTCTATATCAGTTGTCTTCCTGTGTTTCTATCGATCTTTATTTTCTGAGCTAGAGTCTCTCACTGACCTGGAGTTCATACATTCAGCCAGACTGGCTAGTTAGTGTGCTTCAGGTGTCTACCCATCTCGGCCTCCCCAGCACTCGGAATACAGACATGTGCCACCAGAGCCAGTTTTTTTGTGTACATGTAGGGAGAGGATTCACACTCAGCTCATCATGCTTGAAGAGCAAGCTAATTACCCATAAGCCCTTTTGCCAGCCCTGAAAGAAAGGTTTTCTTGATGGCCTGGGCAGGAACCACTTCCTTGTTTTGCTGCCTTGACTTAGAAAGCCACTATGTACCCACATCAGAGGGGAACACAGCTTCTCAGGAGCAGACTCGGGGAGTGGGAATTTTCTGGATCATACGGCTGTCATTGCTGCAGCCTCTTCCAACATCCATGTTTATAGAAATGATTCACGCTAGCATGAAAAAGTGTCCTTAGCTATTTGGGTAGCAGTTGCTGACCACATGAACGGAGGTAGTTCTTCACATGCACAAGCTCTTATGTAGAAGATTCAGGTCAAGTTCAGAATAATCAGGATGGACTGTTCTCTCAAGGAGAAAGGGGAAACATTCTCTGAGAGGTTAGAGCCTATGGAACAGAACTTTTGTTACCCAAATCTCAGAGCACAAATGAATTTAAAACACTATTCCAACTGGAAGATTTGCTCAAACTTTGGCTGGCAGCTTCTGAACAGCATTTGGTCCAGACAAGCTCTCGTAGGCAGTGATTTAGACTAAAGCCCTTCAACTCACCACTGAAGTGTTTTTCCAGAGACTCTTGCATGCTGGCCTGAGTTTGGGAGCACAGCTGGCTCGTGGCTTCATGTTTCTTTATTAGCCCAGTCATTGCCCGGCCCAGGCTCTCCAACTCCACTGAGTGGTACTTCCGGCACAGGCTGTTGAGATTTTCTTGGGTGGAGCTGATGTTGTTTTGTTGACTCTGAAGTTCTTTTTGTATGTCCTACGTGATGAAAGCACATTGTGAATATATACAAAGGGTGCTCATCCCATTCAAGAGAAATACTGTCATTATTTCACTCTGGTATTTGTTTTTTCAAATCTGAAATTAACAATGTAGAAATCTCCTCAGTTGTGTATACCTATGGGTGGGATTTAAGAACATCTTTTATATATGGTAAGGAGCTGTACTACTCATGAAATCTTATCAATGTGCTCACCTAAGCAGAGATGTACAGTGATAATACCAATTGACATCTCAACATAAATGGAGGGAACCCCATAAGGCCTCACCTCTAGACAAAGAGCTACAGGGAGTCAATGGCTGCTAAGGTAGGGAGAATCAATCTTCTCTAGGGACAGGCTCCCTGATACGTTATCTAGTCCCAAGTCATAAACTCACAGGCTACAATCAATATTAAATGGATTCAGTAGGTTACAAACACACACACACACACACACACACACACACACACACACACACACACTCTCATGCACAGGAAGAGAAAAAGATCTTCAAAAGAACAACGTTGAGAAGTCAATACAATATGTATGCTTTACAAACCGCTGAGCAGGATTTTCATCTGTTAACCTGGAGAGAGGACACTGGGTAATTTCCTTACTTAAAAAAAAAAAACAAAAAACAAAACAAAACAAAAAAAAAACAAAACCACAATGCTCTACAGATGAAAATGTTCACATTAAACAAAAAGATAAGGAAGTGATGAAAAACCATTTGAGGCTCAGGCTTAAAAGTTGATGCAAAGTCCAACAGGCTCCCCATAGGCTTCTGCCTTTCATGAAAAGGGAGATATATACATGCATGGCCATAGCCCGCAGGCAGGGCCCACAACACGCCGTCTACTTTTTTACCCATCGTTCACTGCCTGATGCTTGCATTTAGCTCTTCTCAGGCCACTTACCCTGCTGTGTTATGAATTAGTTAGTCTGGCTGTTAATACTTTAAATCGGGGTAGCTGGAAGCAGACACTCTGTGTTTATCATGCTTACAAAATAAGAGAATGAATATACACTTCAAGGGGAAACACGAAAAGCTGGGTTTGACCTACCTTGACTTTTTTCAGCCCTTCGCACGTCGCCGTTTGGGCACATCTGGTCAACGATTCTTCCACATTGGTCAGCCACGTTGTTATGTCCTTGACGAATCTCTCCACTTGGGTACTTTGAGCAGTGAAATCCTTCAGGGTCCCCTTCGCTTCCTCGGTGATTTCTTTGGCGTGCTCCAGCTTCTGCCGTAGGTCGGCTTCTATAAACTAAATATAAAGCGAGAGTTCGTGAAAATCTGGGAGGACTAAAGAAAGGCACACTCACTCGCTAGGAATTCTGTTTACGTGTAACTCCATCAAGAACACATTAGACTCACCATGCAAGCCACTCCAAGACTAATAGCTTTTTCCCAGGATGGAAAACCAGGGAGTGTGGCCTGCCAAACACATTGAGTGAGGGGAAAGACTAGAGCTGCAGCTAACCCTGGACTTGAATAGAGTGTGGTTTGGATGGAGGTTCCAGGGAAGGGGAGGTCACATCCTAAAAGCAAAGCTAGACCAAAGCCTGCTGTTAATTCTCCACAAGAAACACTCACACAGGCCCTGCCTGGCAGGGACTCTGATTGGAGGAACCCCGCCATAGATTTAATGGTGAACCAATTTTATCCCTTGAGATGCACAGCTTCCTTCTCCTCAGATGAAGTATTTTAGGAAAGTTGATTTTTGTGGCTCCCGAGTTAATAAAGGGAAACAACCACTCTACCCTGAAAAAGTGGCCCTGATCCCACAATTCAAAGGTCAGCACTATTTGGCAAAGTCACCAAACACAAAGGTTTGTTGTATTTTCTTAACTCTTAGCTCAGGGCAGCTGTGAGCAAGGAGCTGCGAGCCTCTTTTCTGGCTTCGCTGTGACTCCATCCCTGCTGGGCACCGCTGTGGGCGCCGCAAGCCTGCATGGGCGGGAGGAGAGTGGGGCATTCTGAACCGAAAACTCACAGACAAGTGAGAGCCGCCTCTCATAGGCCCACGTCTCTCGGTTTGTGGGTTTTTTTTGGGGGGGTGGTGGTGCTCTCATTGCTGGGACCCCAGCTGAAAGTCCCTAGAGGAGCCTGTACACTCTCTACCGCCTCTTTACTCACTCTCCTTTCTCAGCCCAAGGCATCTCTGGGTTCATCCCCCTAGAGAGTGCTCTTAGACACCTTAGCTGTCCTTCACACCGTGGGCTGGAAGAGCGGTCTCTTCCTTCACTCATAACTTCTGGGCTGAGGCCACATGCTGGTACTCCTCGCCCTCCATCTGCTGCTGAGATGCAGGCTACCCATACCAAGCATTTGCTCTTTGGCAAATACATCAGAAGTCAGCCAGCCTGCCTGGCAGAGTTTGGGAACCAGATGCCGGTGGCTGCCAACTGTAGGGGACAAATTATGCTGCCCACTAAGTGGCATCACAGAAACTCTTCTACTTATACTAGAGGCCAGGAAAGACATCTCACACCTCTTCCTTGGGATGGGGAGAGGGGCAAGTAGAGAGAAAGAGGAGGGATGCGGAACCACCATAGCCCACACCCCAAATCCTTGCTTAATCCTCACTCTGCAATAGCTCATTGCCCACTGATGTCCCAAATATAATGTGACAGTAATCATTATCCCTTCTGCTCAGCTGTGAATATGAATGTCAGTCACTTCCTTTGCTTCAGGTGGAATGTCCAGCATTCCCAGGCCTGCCTGAGATCAGTGCCAAGCCCGGCTACGTCAGTTAAAGAGAGAATCAGGGACAATGGTACAGCAAGAAGAAAAAAATCCATGAACGTATCTAAAAGAAAGTAGGGAAAGACTCCCCAGAGACCTCAACCAGGAGCTGCTGAGGTGTCAATCAAGGCATACCTACCAGACTGGGCGCTGGGCTCGGATGCTAGGGAAGCCCAGGTTCCCTGGCCAACACAGCTCCTCCCTGACCTGCCTCATGGTTCCTGGGACTGGGACCATCTACAGAACCATGCACAGACATTGGCAATCCTAACCCTGTCCCCTAGCCTAGTTACTGTGTAAATGAATTAGCATATTATTAGTAAGAACACATACTCATTGGGGGGGGGTCTATTCCTGTCTAAACATACAATGTACCAAGAAACAATCGGGCTGATAATGCATCCAAAATTCAGTAAGGAAAAGAGAACTACCCTCATTATAATGTTATGATATCTGAAATGTAAACATGCTATAATTATTGGCACAAAGAATTCTAGTGATGTTAGTGTTTAACCCGTATATGAAAAAGTCCACATGTTTGTCAAGAATTATGGTGTTATAGACACATATACAGTTACACACACATACACATACATTTTGTATTTTGGGAGCGATGCTGTGATTGGCTGTTACATGGTATTTATTACAGAAGCCATCTTTTGCTTACCTGAAGGTCCGTGGGTGTTTCTGGGTTCTTCGTCAGTTCTTTAAGATCACTGATTTTGGAACGCAGTTCTTCCAGTTTCAAGGCTTTGTTTTTAACTTCAGACTATGAAAGCAAAGACACAGGGGACGGACATCACTAATCCAAAGACCGACAGGCTACGCTTGGCATCTCATACTGAGCGCTAACTGGCAGGACACCGGCTTCCAGCAGTGTTTAGAAAGTCCGCCCAACTTTTTCACTAGTGTGGAAAATGTTACCGTTAACGTTCACTCTGAATAAGAGGGGGTATGTGGGAATTTCTCCCTTCCCACCCTCTTTTATTGGAACAAAAAAAAATTCCCCTGGAAAAAATGAAACACTGACCAAAAGCGTTGAGTCAGTGAGGATGTCCACTAGGCTACCATTTATTCATTAGCAGTATTATTACCAGTTACCATGGCAACGGCAAAGTCTTACAGAAGCATGCTAAAACAAATGCACATGGGGACTGCTCAGCGACTGTCCATAGCACACAGAAGACATGCTTCACATAAGTATTTACAAGACCTTGAAGCAGAAATAATTTTGACATTTGATATTTTACCTCCCCCGTGTTTGGAATCAACAATTAACCTATGAAAGAATACCAAACCAAGATTCATTATCGAGCAAGGACACTCATAAACTTCATAGTTCTGAGTCACAAAAGAATATTTAATGCAAGAGCCCCCTCAGCTGGAAAAACAGGATCTAGGGCTCTGTGACCACAGAATTTCCAATGGCTTGAGCTCAGAAAGCAATTTATTGTACCGTATGGAACTCCCTGCCAGGCCTGGTGGCCTTTGACAGAGGCATGGCGGGAAGAAGGGCAGTAGAAAGTACAGGGCCAGGGACTGGGCGGACTCTAGTGCACTGATTTATTAACAGACATGTCAAGGGTCAGCAACACTTTCGGATGTGGTGGGCCAGCCTCACACCCTTGCTTCCAGGCTGTCCTCGCTAAGGTGGACTGTATCCTTCTTGGAATTATAAGCCTAAATAAACCCTTCCTCTCCAGAGCTGATTTCTGTCAGGGTATTTTATGACACCAGCAGAAAAGTTACTCATATAAGCCCCAACTAAGAAATAATTATTAAAAATGCTTAACCAGAGCCTAATCAGTTTTTAAAATCATCAATAGGTGACTTTTGTCATATTCTTCTGTGTCTTTGAAAAGCAGAATGGACTTAGAAATACCCATTTTTTCTCTCTTATTTTATATAATCACGTACCCCTACCTCTGCATGTATGTACTGTCAGTTACCTCAAATTCCTTCAGGAATTCTTCAGTTTTGAGGCTGCTGTTCAGGTCGCTGATGTTTTCAGCCAGCTGTGGAAGAGAGCTGTTGAACCATCCTTCAATCTCATCTTTACTTGAAAGGACATCATCCCAGATGGACATGCTCACTCTTAACCTGTCCATGTTTTCTTCAATTCTCTCTGATACCTGGGAAGGAAAACAGGAGCCAGATCATCAAAATAGGAGGTTCTGGAACCCTCACTCCCTACCAATGCTTTAGAGATAAGAAAAATGATATTCTGACAAAATTATTCATTAATTAGTGTATCTTAAATACCAACCAATACATAGACTAAAATCATCAATGGAAGAGTTGTTTGAATCCTGAGACAGTCACTTTTCATTCATAAGCTGGGGTACTGATGACAAAGGGTATGTTAGAATACACAGAAGTGTCCTCACTACATAGGAGTCTATAGGACTAAGGTCCGTATAGGATGGCATTGAATTTATTTTCTTTATTTTTTAAAACTTATTTTTATGTGTACAGTTGTTTTGCCTGCATATATGTGTGTGTGTGTGTGTGTGTGTGTGTGTGTATGTGTGTGTGTGCAGTGTCTGCGTAGGCCAGAAGAGGGCATAACATCCCTTGGGGCTAGGGTTACAGGTGACTGTGAGCTGTTGTGTGAGCACTGGGAAGCAAACCTGGACTTCCCACAAGAGCAGCCAGTGCTCTTAACTTCTGAGCCATCTCTGCATTTGTTTTCAAAGCAGCACTATAAGCACTTTTATTTGCAATGCTGTGATACAGGGATGGACATCAATTAGATTTGAGCATATCTGTGATACAGAAAATATTTAGTGTCTGGCCATGGAGCTAGTGAATGATGGTGCAAGAACTGAAAGTCAGACTTCTAAAGTACAAGCCTGGTCATCCTCAGTGCAAGACTACAGCCTCTATTCTGTAAATTCACATTTATTGCAATTTAATTTTCTACCAGATATGGATAAACCATCCTTTTTTTTTTTTTTTTTTTGGTTTTTCAAGACAGGGTTTCTCTGTGTAGCTTTGTGCCTTTTCCTGGAACTCACTTGGTAGCCCAGGCTGGCCTCGAACTCACAGAGATCCACCTGACTCTGCCTCCCGAGTGCTGGGATTAAAGGCGTGCGCCACCACCGCCCGGCAAACCATCCAATTTTTATCCATAACGCCAACATTTTGAGAAGGTAAACATTCTATGTTACAATTTGTCGTGCTTGTAGTTATCAAATGAAATTCCAGAAATATGCCAGTAAGTTTTGTCAAACTAGTTCACGGAACTTTTTCTATCTCCAGCTATTATTTTTCTTCACTTTGGAGTTAACTCTAAAAACTCTGGAGTCCCAATCTCTGGTGAATCCTCTGCCGGTTTGCCTGAAAGACCCTGCATGCAAACTGCTCACGGACTCCAGGGGGCGCTCTTACATCCAGCCACTTGTCCAGGGTGCTCTCCATGTCAGTCTTGACCAAGCTGAAATCTCCGCTGTGGATTCTTTTCAGCTCAGACAGCAACTGTTTGCCTTTGCTGGTAAAACTATCCAACTCTTTCTGTTTAGAATTCATTTCGTTCCTGGCGGTTTCATGCTGTGGACATAAAATGTTTCCTTAATTAGCAAAACAATCAGTGATGAGGGTTTAAAAACATTTGCCCTCTAAGAGATGCATTTTGTTCCATTTTATGCAGAAACTAATGATAATATGTGAATATGTATATGTATTTGTACACATACCTGTATATACATATAGACAGGTATATATTATGTGTGTGTGTATATATATATTTTTTTCTTGAATAATTTTTTTTAGAATATTAGTATTCTTAGAAAAAAGGTTAAACTGCTAACAGGAATTGTCCACATCTAGATGTACTAACAAGGAATATTTGTGCAGAGAGTTACTTTAAGAATAAAATGCATGAATGAACACTGAAGACCATTTAAATAAGTGCACTTGTATTTTACCTTGGAAAAAGCCCACTTGAGGTCCTCCTGGTCCTTCACGGCAGCTCTCGTGGCAATAACGTTGCCAGCATTTTCCAGAACTTTACACACAGCTGACTTCAGATTCTGATATTCCCTTATTAAGTCAATAAGTCCACAGCACTGACCCTGGCTGTAATGATTAGAGAAAGTATCTCACTTATCACGAATCAGGAGAGGAATGAGTTCTCTTGGATTAGATTCAGAAATGAGTGTGGGTACACAGAGAAAACCATGCTTTTTTCACCGAGATCAATACTGTTGTTAGTTAATGCTGCTAAATTCTAACTCCAGTCTGCTCTCCAACTCAACCTTACAAATATTTCAAGTTTTAAAATGGTTTTCCATGTGGCTTTAGTTATTTTTGATACTATAAGTAGAGGGTAAGGTGGGGAGAAAGAAACCATAACAGATAAAACAATGTTTGTGTCACATGGTTATATTAAAGACCTATGTTAAAAGTCATTATATAAGTCATTCACAATTTTCTTCCAAAGGCCTTTGTATATATGCAATGGGGTCTGAGGCCCGCTTCTTTAAAATGCAAATGAGTGGTGAAATAGCCTAGCATCCTTCATTGAAGAGATCCTCTCATCAACTTGCTTATGTGACCCTGTCAAAAATGAGTTGATTGTGTGTGTGAGTGCATTTCTCTATCTTATTTGTTCTATGCTCCATTTCATTATTCTTTGGCTAAAATATCGCAGTGACCCAGGACATGCGAGCCCTGTAATTCCTTTTTAAAAATTAAAAATAGGCATGGTTAGATGTTTCTGTTCGTGTGTGTGTGTGTGTGTGTGTGTGTATGCATGTGTATGTGTGGAGGCCAGATTTCAATGTTGGGTATTTTTCTTAATCCATTTCTACATTATTTTTTGAGTCAGGCTGTCTCACTGAACCTGGAGCTCACCATTTCATTTAAACTGGTTGTCTAGGAAGCCTCAGAACCCTCCTGTCTCCACCTCCCCAGTGCTGAGAATATAGGCATACACTCAGTTTCATGTGGGCACTGGGCTGGTACTTTCACTCGGGTCTTTGTAGCTGTCTAGTAAACACTTTATCCACCGAGACATCTTCCCAGCCCCACTTCCTCAAAAAATGACTGACTACTCGATTATTTGTTTTTACATATAAAATTCAGAATTGTTTGTCAATTTCTATAAAATTATGTAGAGATTCTGTCTGGGCTTATACAGATATAAGAAAGACAACAACAACAAAATCCCAGCTGATGTCAGTAAATACTAATTGACGAAGGTACAGACAGATAGCTGTAAAGAGAACTCTGCACCTATTATCATCAATCACCAGGCAAATGCAAATTAAAAAACATGAGATACTGCTGTGTGTCTGTCAGAATGGCAACTACTGGATTACACGTGTAAAACTTGACAGTAGTCAGTGTGGGAAACAAGTATACCTGCTGGAGATTTTACCTGCCTGGAATATTTTGTTGAAATTACTTGTCAGTTTTTTATACATTTAAGCACACTTACCCAACAATCCAGTGGGATAAAAAAAAAAATCAGGACTGTGAATGTTCATAGATGTTTAATATTTAATGATCTAAACCAGAAAGACTCCACTTGGCTATCAATGAGTGACTATATGGCCTGTGGTACATCCATTCAATGGAGTTTGCAGCTACATATCTTAAAACTGAACTAGTCACATATTGTGGAAATTAACTATTAAAGATGTGTTACATCTGTTTATGCTGCGGGATATTACTTTAACTGTGTAACAGTGTGTTACATTTGTTTTCGCTGCATTTGTTTAACAATGTAAGGATGTGTGTTTAATTATGTAAAGATGTGTTGCATTTTTTACACCTTGCCTGCCTAGGGCATCTGATTGGTCAGCTGAATGGCCAATAGCTAGGCCAAGAAAGGATAGGCAGAGCTGGCCAGCAGAGGGAACAAGTAGGAGGAGAAATCTAGAATAGGGGAAAAGAACGAGAGAAGAAGGAGAAGGGAAGGAGGAGGAAGAGAGGGACACACCGGGGCAAGAAGCCAGGCAGCCACCAGCCACCCAGACATGAAAAGCAGCGAAAGTAAGATACACGGAAGGAAGAAAGGTAAAAGCCCTGAGGCAAAAGGTGGATAAAGAGAAACAGGTTGGTATAAGTTAAAAGAGCTAGCCAGAAAGGAGCCCAAGTTAGGTCGAGCATTCAAAGCTAATAATAAGTCTCTGTATCATGATTTGGGAACTGGTTGGTGGCTCAAAAAGAAAAAGCCTAGTATATTCTCTCTCTCTCTCTCTCTCTCTCTCTCTCTCTCTCTCTCTCTCTCTCACACACACACACACACACACACACACACACACACACACACACACACACCCGAACACACATTACATACAACTTACAACTGGGGAAAAAAATGAAAGGACAGATACAAAGTGATCCAAGGTTGCCCGGAACTGGGGCAAGGGAGAGAGATGGACTCCGTGAGACATGAGGGGCTTTTTCTGTTGTTAGAACTGATTCTGTGAAACTTGATAGCTGAGACCACTAAATGAATTTGTCCTAGAACCCCCTAGGAAAAAAGGAGGAGCTTTACAGTAAAATGTATGATGAAAAATTAAAATACAGTGGACTCAATTACAGGTAATATAACAAAACAAAGTTAAAAATTCTAATTGTAGCATCTTACAATGGCTGATAATTATTGCTTTTTAGGCAATCTTTTTTTTTTTTTTTTTTTTACATTAACTTCACATACATTTGCTATACCAAGAGAACAACTTAAACACAGTTCTAAAGGACTGATGTTTTCATGTTACTAACAGGGCTTAGAATACAGAGGGCAATAAAAAGCCATTAGACTACTGTTCACACCTTCAGGAAGCAACAGGTAACGTGCAGCATCACAAAATGAGTTGGAAACTTTGACAACAAGATCAAGCGGTGTCTGACTTACTTCTCATGAATTAGTCTTTTAGTGTCTTCCCAGGTAGCTTCTAAGCGGTTTATCTCCCTATCCACCTCAGGTGCAAAAGCCATGTCCTTCTGAGCAATTTGTTTCGCTTTGTCTTTCAGCCAAGAGAGCTCATGCTCATGGGAGTTTAGTTCATCCTCTAGCTGGTTGAATACTCGCAACCTGTAAAGTCAAATGCTAGGTTAGTACCAACCTACTGATGCCAGGAGCCCCCTACTTCCTCTAACTACATGAGCTCAGAAAGCACATTTTAACATGGCTAGCAAAACTCTCAACACAGCAATTAAACTAATGCATCTTAACAGATAGAGAGACCTTTAAAATGGTTTTGCAAAATAACCACATATCAGAAAATATTGAAAGTCACCCTTACTGTTTATTTCCAACATATTATTGAACTTTTATCTTCTCCTCTTTTTTGTTGGTGGAAGAGTTCTCAATGAAGGCTAATTTGAGAGGCCAAGCAGGTGAATTCTTCTTTTGCAAGGTCAACATAGGAAATCTTCCTGAGCTCTGGGGTCCAGGTCGCATTAATAATTTTGCTTCACTATTACAGTTGTTTTATTTAAAATCAAAAGAGCTCTATGAAACTTTATGGGAAACATCAACTAGTAAAACCTAAATTACCCCCTTCAATAAAAGATTACTGTGAGAAAGCAACCCTGATTTTATGCCCCCTAATATATAATCATTTGCACATCTGTAATATGTGGCCATACAGGAGGCCACTGACTCATTCGTGCATTTTGGTGTCATGCTGTAGTGTATACTATGTACTAGCCCATTGATTCCCAAAGTGGCTGCAGGCAGATGTCCCAGTCTCCACACCTTGCAAATATCATGCAAAGTTGCTTACAGCAAGCAGTACAAGGAGGCTTCCATATATATGAGACTGGGTAAATCCAGAAATTTATTGTAACCTTTTCTTAGCCAATGTGTGCTTTTGAGTAAATTAGAGAAGCTGACAGGGCTCTTGAGCCCAGCTTGGGCCTCCATCTCCAGCAGCTTGAGGATCCCCCGTCTGCTTGGTCTGAGCTGGCCACAGAGGGTTAATGCTGTCTTGTGTCCTCAATGCTGCTGGTAGCTTCCAAGATGAGCTACAGGAAGCATCTCCATCCCTCTTTACTTGGAAATGTAGTCTAACATTCTCAAATCTTAGTCTTTCTTGTTAATTTATTATTAAACTCATCTGAATGTGTTGCTCTGATTGGTTAATAAATAAAATACTGATTAGCCAGTAGTTAGGCAGGAAGTATAGGCAGGACAAGCAGAGATGAGAATTCTGGGAACAGGAAGGCTGAGTCAGGAGTCACCAGCCAGATACAGAGGAAGCAAGATGTGAAGGCAGAACTGAGAAAATGTACCAAGCCACATGGCTAAACATAAATAAGAATTATAGGTTAATTTAAGTGTAAGAGCTAGTCAGTAATAAGCTTGAGCTAATGGTCATACAGTTCGTAAATAACATAAGCCTCTGTGTGTTTACTTGGGTCCGAGTGGCTGTGGAACTGGCAGGTGAGAGAGTTTGTCCTGACCACCAGCAGGCTGGGACACAGGAAATCTTCTAGCTACAATAAGAGGTCTTCTGTAGTTCTGATGTAAACTGCATTTCTGTTTTGGCTTCCTGTCCGGTTCTGATTTAGAACTGGATGAGTGACAGTGGCCTTGGCAGAGACAGTGATCCTCATCAACTATGGTGCTGGTGTTAGTTTCTTTGTCTTCAGAGCCGGAGAGTGATCTCAAGCTCTCGAGCAGGGACAAGGTTTTGTTCATGAAGTAAAAGAAGACTGTAGTGGAGTCTACAGTCATAGGTGAAAAATCACTTCCAAATTTATGAAGGGAACTAACTCCTGGCTCCTTTGCTTCTCCACTGAACACTCCTGGAAAAACCTCAACTTAAATTCAACTCTCTTGCCTGTCTCCTGCTTCCCTCAAGGCAAAGAGTTAAAAGCAGTTGTGGAGAACCATTTGGCCAAGCCGACTGACATCACTTTAAATGAATGAACATGGCCCTCGGATGGCCACCTGCCTCTCTGCTGCACTCCTCTTTGTAAGGGAGAATGTCATCCATCTCCTCTCCTCAGTCATTTGTCTTCTGCTCTCAAACAGTGAGCTTGCTCCAGTCCTTACGGAAGCCCTGTAACCTACCTCTTTAGGGAGGAATTTGCTGATACTTTCATCATCAGGACCACACATTTATATGGATCTCTGCTTGCATTCTTCAATTTTTTTTAAAAAAATTTCTTTTTATTTTATGTGCACGTGTAAACACTTGTATGTATGTCTTGTACCATGTGCATGTCTGGTGACCAGAGAGGCCAGAAGAGGGGGTCAGATCCCCTGAAATTGGAATAAGAGCTATGAATGATTGTGGGGCATCATGTAGGTGCTAGGAACCAAACACCCAGTCCTCTGCAGGATCAGCAGGTGGTCTTAACTGCTGAGCCATCTCTCCAGCCCTTCTGCCTGCATTCTTGATAATAAGAAATTGCATGCAATAGATAATAGGATGCGCAGGCAGTGGTGGCACACACCTTTAATCCCAGCACTCGGGTGACAGAGGCAGGTGGATCTCTGTGAGTCTGAGGCCAGCCTGGTCTACAGAGTGAGTTTCAGGACAGCCAAAGCTACACAGAGAAACCCTGCCTGCACCCCGCACCCTCAAAACAAAACAGCCCCCACAAAATGAATAGATAGATAGATGATAGATAGATAGATAGATAGATAGATAGATAGATAGATAGATAGATAGATAGACAGAACAACAACAAAAACCAACTAGTAGGTAATAGGATGTATGGGCCTCATGTAGGTGAGGTCTCGGAATCTCCATACATACATTGTCCTTAGAAAGGTCCTTATGGAAATCAAAGACATGTTAACAGTTCCCAAGTGTCACATTTACCTTCTCAAAAGGAGTATTGGAGTGGATGACACAGAGATACACACAGAGATAGCAAGAAGAGGAAGTTGCCTACAGAGGGCACTATTTACTCTTTGCAGGAAAATGAGTTTCAGAACAAACGAAGCCGAAGAGGCGGGCCTCCCCCCCCCCCCCCCAGTTTTCTGACCTGTGCTGCAGAGCCTGGCGGGTGGGTTCCTTCAAGCGCTCCTGGTCAGCCCTTTCTTCCACGTCTTCAATGCTTCTCAGCAGCTCTTCCTTCTGTTCCTGGAAAGCTTTCTTCAACATGGCCAGGGCATCTGCCTCACTCTGCTTGGTTCCCAGAAGGTTCTGGATCCTCTCCACTTCTAGAGAAAGCTGGTCAGTGGTGGCTCTGCAGGAGGTCCTTTGTTCCGCGCTTTTCAGGTGGTACTGGGCTTTGGTCAGGATGCCGTCAAGACTGATGGCGCTGGGTTCTAACGCTTTCACATCCTGAATAGCGTCATGAAGGTCTTTTTTCAGGGAGTCTGACTGCTTCCTACTCATGCTTTTGGTGGCTTCCACTGTTTGCCTGAGCTGGTGGAGAAGAGTGGACGCAGACGCATGGCTCTGGAGGAATTCTGCTAGCTGCGTCAGAGCCAGCTTCCGCCTCTCCACTACCTGGCTGGCCTCCTCAAAGAGCTGGAAGCAGTCATCAGCCTTGATCTGGAGCGGGTGAAGGTCCTCGGCTCGGCCCAGAGACCGCAACTTCGCTAAGTGACTTTGCAGACTCTGTGCTTCTGCCCTCTTCTTCTCTATTTCTGCAGCGTGGTCCTGGAGGGGAAGAGAGTCTTAGCTTCTCAAACACGCTACAGTTACGGCAGATAAACAACAGGGTTTGTGATCTCAAGGTAGATAATACATGCGATGGATAGCCTAGCGTTTATTTATTTATTATTTATTTCTACTTTTGTTTATGTGTATGGACTTATGTGTGCCCGGGTATGCATGCATGTGTAGAAGGTTAGTGGTCAATTACGGGTGTTTTCCTCAATTGCTCTCCCCTTCATGGTCTCTCAGTGAACTTTAAGGTGTCTGATTGGGTGAAACCGACTGGCTAGGAAGCCTCAGGGATCATCTTTTCACTGCCTCATGAACTAGGACTCTAGGCCCACACTACCATGTCTGAATTTTTTACATGCGTGCTGGAGATAAAACTGTGGCCCTTGTATGGGCATGGCACTTCACTGACTGACCCCTTTCCTCGGCCTTTAGCTTCGCAGTTAGAATTCATCCACAGGGTGCCTAAGAGATGGCTCAGTGGTTAACAGTGATTCATGCCATTTCAAAGGGCTCCCAATTGGCTGTGACTCCATCTCCAATAAATTCAGTGGTCTTTTCTGGCCTCTGTGGGCAGCTGTATTCACATTTTAAACACACACACACACACACACACACACACACACACACACACACACACACACCCCACATGTATATATGCATAATTAAAAATAACAAAATAAAATATTTTTAAGTTATCTATATAGCAAAGCTTTCAGAAACATTCATCAGCTTTTCCATTTTGCTCATCTATGTGTGCCATATAGAACACAACTCTGATTTAATTACTTTCTAATCATATCTATGTTTCATTCTGACCAGCTCACAATACACCATGTTTAAAATCCAGCAGAAGATTGTCATCAGTTTTAGCATGGCTCCCACCACAGAGAAACCATCACTGGTTTTAATCTTAACCATGATGGCTTTTGATGGTCTCCAGCTTGAGAATTAAACTACTTCTTCTCACTCCAAACCCTGACTTCCTTTGTACTTAGAGGTTTTCCTCTAGAAAGCCTGCCCAAGTAAGTCCATTCTCTCTGTACCTTTGAGATGTCAGTCTTTGGAAAGCCTCTGGTTTTGGTCAGCTGACCAGCCTGAGAGCCATCCCTTTGAAGTACCGTTAGTTAGAGGCAGCACCTCTCAGGTAGTCTCTTTGGAGTGCCATTGGCTTTCAGCCTGCACCTTTTTTCATCAAGCAGTAAAACTGTCTCCTGTCCTGAAGACTAGAAGGCTTACTTTTCCTTTCTTAGAGGGGACATTCAAAGCCACTATAGAATAAACACTCAGAAATTATCAAATGTTTTATATGGATTTTATATAGAAACTCTAGCATCTCAATACTTGATCAATATCTGATGCTGAATTTTAATAGCACTAAGCAGATATTGTTCATAGGTTATAAATAAGGGAATATCAATAATTCATGAACTTGGAACCATTTCATCAACTAAGTAGTTAATTCAGAAAATGAACCTTTAAAATACTGGGATTTGTATCAGTCTTTGGTTTTGGACCAAAACAAAATAGAAAACTCCAAAAGGGAAATTCTTAACATTTTGTGCTACAAAATTACAGGGTTTTATTTTGTTGTTGTTGTGTTTTGTTTTGTTTTGTTGGAGTTACCCAGCTGTTTTACCTGAAGTGATTTTATCTGCTTAATCTGCCTTCTCAACACAGTTGCTGGGTCCATAAGTTCAATCATTAAGCCATTTTTCATACAACCAAAAGCTAAATTGTTGCTGTGTATGTATTTAAGTGTGTCGTCCCTTTGAACTCAAGGACTCTCTTCTCTGAATATATCTGTTTTCCACCTTGAGAGAACCCATTTTACCTTGTGCCGAGTAAGAGCCACTTGATGGTCCCTTAAGCTTATCTCAGAAGTCGTTTGTAATTCACTGAGAAACTGCTTAATCCAGACGGAGAAGGAAAACAGCAGCTCATCAAACTGCTCGTGCTCAGCCAGCACAGACTGGAGGAAGTGCATCCTGTGGGGAGAAAGAGGGTGATAAATGGTCGGCAATGAACAAAATGGTTCCTGCTATACTTTGGGAAAGGAGTTTACCCCCTGAGCAAAGTTATACAGTTATAGAGAGACAAGCCAGACCTCTGGATATATTCAAATCCCTAAGTCCTGCCTTCTCATGGTTTTCCTGGTCTCTGAACCCCTGTCCATTCTGGTAGGTTGTTCTTCCTCCTCTGTGCTTCCACACCACATCAACATCACCACATTTGAGCTGTGCCTGTTGCTCTAGCAACAATGCACCACCACATGCAAAGTGGTACCTCTCCCTGTGTCCTAGCCCACCCGCCTCCAGTCTAAGCCCCTTCCTCTCTTGCCCAGTTTCCAGAAGTACTCTACATGGGCAGGGCAGTCTTGCTGCCTCCAGACCTCCCCACTGCCCACACTCAAGGTGATAGCCAAGCAGGACTTATTGGATTAGAGAATTCCTCTTATGTTTCCATACCACTTCCTGTTAGAACTATAGCTCCTTACTGTTCTCTAGTGGTGTCCTGCTTGATCGATCTTCTCTGGGCTCATCTCATATGGCCTGCCTACACTCCCACTGATCTCTCTT
Source organism: Peromyscus leucopus (assembly GCF_004664715.2). NCBI lineage: Eukaryota > Metazoa > Chordata > Mammalia > Rodentia > Cricetidae > Peromyscus > Peromyscus leucopus. The sequence continues at coordinate 43,598,404 of NC_051085.1, forward strand.
ATACGTGTCCATTCATTCACTCCTGCCTTTGAACTTTTGCCCATTTGCTCCCTCTGCTGTGTGTGGGTCCCCAGAGCAACATTAGTCTGCTCTGGCATACCACTCAGATGTGTCTAAAGTGCCACATTACCTTATTTTGTTGCCTTATTAGTATTTATCACCAGAAACAGTCTCATCCATGTGTTTAATGATAACATTTATCTCCTCCAACCCAGACTTGCTCCTCTTCCCACTCCACAAATGCAAAAACTTTCTTTGTTTTGCTAACTACAGAATTGGAAAATAGGCTCGGCATATTTTCATAGACCAACCAACTTATAAAGTAAGTGAATTAGCTGGTTAATAATAGGTTACTGAGATCAGAATTCCAAAACTAGAATTAAAAATAGTAGTCCTCATATATTAATACATAATCCGGTAGTGTACATTCAGAGTTTATCAACACACCATCTTTATGTTGCAGTTAGCTTTAACCTGGTTGTGAATTGACTTAGAAGGTCCCAGCCCACTGTGGGCAGCCCCATTCCTAGGCAAGCGATCCTAGGCTATCTAAGAAAGCAAACTGAGGGCGACCCTGTCAGTGAGCCGGCAAGCAACATTCTTCCGTGGTTTCTGCTTCAAGTTCCTGCCCTGACTTCCCTCGGTGATGAACTGTGACTTGGAAGTGCAAGCCGAAATCAACCCTTTCTTCTCCTAAGTTTGTTCGTCATAGTATCTTGTCACATGGATAAATACAACGGAACAGGAAGCGGCCAGAACACCTTGCCCACATAGCTTGGACTTTCAATGTCTTTGCACACTTGTGTCAGTTAGAAAGCCCCTCCATTCTCTCTGGGAGTTAGAGAACAGAGCCTGCTTTGTGTGAGGGGAAATTCCTTGACTTTGGAGACTTGTCACTGTTTCTTCTCTGTGCCTCCCCCAGCCACTCAAAACATCTCTCTTCTTCCTTCTTTCTAAAGTTCTCTGTGCTCCCCCTCTCATGGGTTTCTTCTTATTCCCATTTTGATTTTTAAAAATACTCAAGGTTACGTTTTGTTCATTTTAATGGTTTCGGTAGCTGGTGTGGTGCCTGGCATGCAGCAGGTACCCTGCCAACAATCTGTTGGTTGGTTGCACAAGTGAAAGATAAGAATGAAGCAAACACAGACACTATGAAAGTGGGGAATGATCTCCGTGCCTAGAACAGAATTTCGTTTCAGAAACTCAATCAACAGTTGCTGAATAGGTGAACTTCTCTTTTTTAAAATTTTTTATTATTTATTTATTTATTTATTTTTGCTGTTCCCCTGGAGATGGAGTTTCTCTGTGCAATAGTCCTGGCTGTCCTGGAACTTGCTTTGTAGACCAGGCTGGCCTCGAACTCACTGAGCTCTGCCTGCCTCTGCCTCCCAAGTGCTGATTAAAGGTGTGTGACACCACTGCCCGGCTCGAAGAGATGAGCTTTTAAGCAGCCAGAGAGATTAAAGAGTACGCAGAACCACATTGGTTGTTGCTGGATATTTGATCACGCACTGTGAACCCCGAGTTTGCATTAATTAAATAAAATCTTAGGTCAAGAGACAGAGCCAGCAACTAGTTGACAGGAAGTAGCCATAGAGAGTAAGGGGGAGTCTGGGAAAACGAATAGAGAAATGGACACAAAGTAGTGAGGAGGGACTTTGAGTCTGGGGCATTTTTGGTCTGGGGCAGTGAAAGAGACCCTCTCTTGCTGGGTCTAAGGAGAAAGGTCAGCTGTTGCTTCTCAGCCCCTCTGAGTTAGCAGCTTTTCACCTTGGTATCTGACTCTGGAGTCTTTATTCGTAAAATACAATGATATGGACTTCGTTAAAAACTACACATGGCTGCAGAGGCTATTCTGGCAGGACTTCTGCGTCCCACCGGACCTCACCCTGAGCAGCTAGGCAGTGATTGTGAAGCCTCAGCCAGTAGCTGAAACAGCAGTAGATTCAGGTGCAGCTGCTGTGCTGACAATAAAACAATTGGTAGTCAATACCAATTGCAGACATGCTTTTAATTAGAAATGCCCCTATGCCAAATACTAATCCTCAGCTTAAGATTTAATCTAGTTTCACCTCCATTGAATGCAACATCACTTTACTTTGTTTCTTCAAATGTGTATATTGGAGTGATAGGGAGTAGCAGTTGTGTGTAAAACACTTCCAGTTGAAAAATAACACATGAGGTAAAATATTAGTAACTATTTTCTCCCAGGTACAATAAATAATGCAGATAACAGCAGCCTTCTCTATTCAATGTATTGTACTTGGGTTCATCATTTGGCCAGCTGTAAGACCAATGCCTTGAGTCCAGGCTCACCAGCAATGTTCACTTCTGAGGACATCCTGGATTCCAACATTACAGAGAGAGTAGTTCTCGTCTCCTCTATAATCTTCCCTTGGACAGCCACATTAAATAAAATCAAGCAAAGCACACCGGCCACCCTGCAGACCAATGAGCTTCATTAGAGGCCCTTTTGTGAAGAACCGACCTTTTGTTGATTATCTGTGGTAAGTCTCTCCAGCGCTCATCCAGTTGTTCCAGCTGCAGCTTCATCATGGCCACGTCATCTCTGGAGGCCGCTGTGAACAGGATTTCCTTCAGCTGCAGGAGATGGCTGTAGCATGAGGCCTGGGACACCACTTCCTTTTGCAGAGCCTGGAGAACAAAATGCAATTAGCCTCACTCTAAGAGGACTGACCCAGAGGACGGCCCGAGGCTGGCTTTACACTCTTGTGCAACAGATCAGAGAGATTTATTACTTGGCTTATCATTGGCTCTAGGTCACCTTTAACAATTTTTAAAACGATATTGAGGTCTGTAGGGTTTCTCAGTGCCTGAGTATCAGTTAGGCAAATCTGGAAGCTGTGAGTTTCCCTCACAATGAGGAAACTGAGTCGACAAAGAGAATCAAGGAGAATCTATTGCAGAAGAGATCACCATGCTTCTGGTATAAGTTAAGACGTCATTCCGGGCACTGGGATTATGCCATTGCTCTGTGTTAGAGGCTTTATTAGGCAAAACTGAAGAATTTAGGGGGTGTTCACTTTATCTGCATGCAATACAACCACTTCATTTTTATTTTTGATGGTTGGGTAATGAACTTCTTGGGTGCTCTGAGGCCATGAAAACCGCTGGCTCTTGCTAACAAGAGAAAAATCAAAGATGACAGCAGGTGACAGCCATGAAAATGATCACAAGCGAGACGACACAGCACACAGTGAACACTCAAGAGGCTTCTTCTGCTTCCCTGCGAGGATCCACACAGGATGCAAACAAAACTGAAGAGGCAGGGAAGGATGGAGTACCCTCCCAGGATGACGAGGAAGACCCCCAGCAGGTGTTGGACTCAGCGCTGGGGAGGATGCAGGAGAGAGGCGGCCTGGGAAGCAAGACCAGGCGGTGAGCAGTGCATGCACACTTTTGTCGGGCCACATTTGAGAGGAGACTTGGCTGATACTGCCGTGTTCAGACCCTGCAACAGAGGCCTGTGGAGTCTCTTAATCTTCTCAGTGCCCAAGACGTGTTCATTTTAATGGCTTCAGGATTTGGTGTGACACCTGGCTCACAGCAGGCACCCATGAATATATATATCTCTTCGTTGAACAAATGGAAGAATTAACAATGGGATAAACATAGGCATCACCAAAGTGGGAAGTGGATCCGTGCTTTTGTTTTTAGGGAAAGGGGCCATGGCTCTCCTTCTGGAACCACCTTTCCTCACTTGTAAAGAAGGTCAAACTGAGCTGTGAGCCACTTCAGCCTTCGGACAGTCCCAGCGTTTCTGGAAAGTGACTTTTGGGAAGACGAAGAGCATTCGTAAGTTGGAGTGGGAAAGGATGCGAGCCAGGGCATCCTTCCGAAGTGAGGGAGGGAAAAGGCAGGAGGCGGGCAGCAGGTTCAGATGCTATAGATGCCTCAGATGGACTTTTAGGAAAAATAGAAAACTAGCGGGACGCTGCTTCTCTCTCTAGTTACACTAAAGGATGACATGGAAAGTCGAGCTTTGTTTTGTATTGTATGACTCTATCATACAATAAATCTCTTTTTAGAAGCAATTTTGCCTGCTGATTTTTCTGGCCCAGACAGCATCCTCCAAACACATTAATATCCAAAAACCAGCAATATTGTCTGCAGCTTTAATAATAAAAATGGTTTTTTTTTAAAATTTAAGTTTAGAATATGGACTTCTCAATGATGTTTTAAGTCACATTGTCTTTCTGTCTTCTTGTTGGGGCTTCATTTTTTTCTGTCTTTCTTGAATATAACAATCACTCTTGTTTTCTTTTTACACCTTTTTCTTTTTTACAAAAACACCTTTTTTTTTTTTGTTTTTTTAAATCACCTAAGTTCAAAAATGGAGCAATTATATTTGCTGCCAACCTCTCCTTAGCTATACATTTCTGACACTCCCGATTCTCCTAGAATGCCAATTCTATCCAGGTGCTACACATTGTATTGCAGGATTTTCTAAGGCACCATGGACACTGGTCCCCACACAGTTCCCCTTGTTACCGTGTCTGGGAGTCAGAATACCATCTTTGTTTCTGTATATCTTGATGCCACATGGTGTCCTCAGGATGGTTAAGAGGCTTAGACATTTAATTAACAAATTAACTTTAAAACACAGTCACACAAGACCATTCCATTCCCGTCCTTGCTGTCCTTGAGCTTGCCTGTATTAACTGTAGTTCACTCTCCACTTTGACTCTGTCTGCAGAAATGTCCTTCTCTGGTGAACTGGCTATGGCCTCACATCGCTCCAGCCAGGTCAGAAACGGGGACAGACCCTTCTCCAGCCTAGAGAAAGAGAAGAAAAAAGACACGACTTCATCCAAGACTATCACACTAGAGACGAAATCTCTTTAGGTTGGTGGGTCGGACATGAACTGTGACAGATGATGCCCATTGGCTGTGTTATTCCCGCATACCAAAGGGATTAGCTTCATTCATTTTCTTTTTCTTTCTTTCTTTCTTTCTTTCTTTCTTTCTTTCTTTCTTTCTTTCTTTCTTTCTTTCTTTCTTTCTTTCTCTCTCTCTCTCTTTCCTCCCTCCATCCCTCCCTCCCTCCCTCCCTCCCTCCCTCCCTCCCTTCCTTCCTTTCTTTTTGTTTTTCGAGACAGGGTTTCTCTGTGTAGCTTTGCGCCTTTCCTGGATCTCACTCTGTAGACCAGGCTGGCCTCGAACTCCCAGAGATCTGGCTGCCTCTGCCTCCCAAGTGCTGGGATTAAAGGCGTGTGCCGCCGCTGCCCAGCAGCTTCATTCATTTTCATGCTAATCCTCACACACTTGCTCACACCTGTACAATGTGTAAAGATACACATACTTCCTCCCTACTCTCAGGCCTATGTCTCAATGGACACCCCACAGTAGACATTCGAGTTCACTCATCTTGAGTCTAGGGCGACTGTTTCCCACCTCAGCTCGTCGGGACATTCCTATCGCCCATGGAGAGTAAGCCAAGAGCTAACACTGCTGACCTCTGCCAGTGGGCCAGCAGGACCTCCAGCGCCTTCTGTCTCTCTTTGGCCTTGTGTAGTGTCCCTTCGTACTGCTGCTGTAGAGCCGCAGCCTCCTGGGTACAGGACTCCCTGTTCACCATTTTCTGGGCGCTGGCTGACAAAGTGCTGACAGTGCTGCTCAGCGACTCCAGGGCTTGACAGAGATCCTGAGGAGAGAGCAGAGGAAATGCAAGAGCTTCCTAATTCACGGGAGGCGTGGGCTGAAAGGACTTGCAGTCCCTTTTGGTTTCTTCTCTACACCCATGTCAAGTTTAATCTATAAACTGTGGGAGCCCTCCGAGGTTTCCTAGTGAGATCGGAGCTCGCTCTACCTAGCAGGGCTGCATAAGGGGATGAATTGACCAAGTGCGTGGTTACCAGGTATCTGGAAGGGTCTTCGCTTGGATGTGCGTATGCTTCGATGTAGCAAGGGGGAGGTCTTTTGCCCTGTCCCTTGGCATTCCTTTAAAAAGCCCTTTTGAAGAGACAGATGGGGCCGGTGGATTTTGATCCAGGTCCTCCCGAAGCTATCCTGTGTTTCTGTCTGTCTCCTCTCCATTATCTTTCTATCTACTAATTCCTTATCCCTCTATCCTCCTCATAGGAGCCCTGTAAAAAGTGGGGGCAGCCCCCCCCTAACAACATAAACGAAGACAGAACAATTGTAATTATATATGATAACTGGGATGGTTAGTCCTGGTTGTCAACTAGATTGGATCTGGAATCAACTAAGAGACACACGCCTCTGGGGTGGGTCTATGAGGATTTTTCCTGGGAGGATTAAATCTCCATGAGCACTCCTGATATGAGGAAGTCTGAGGGAAAAGTTGTCCCAATTTGTCCTTCCCATCTTCATCATTTGCAGGTGAGTATACCTACAATGTGGTTGCTAATCCTGCTGCTGCTGCTGCTGCTGCTGCTGCTGCTGCTGCTGCTGCTGCTGCATCCTTTGTCTTCCAATAAGGAAGACAGCAGCTCTCCAGGCATCCTTCAATGCCTGGTTGGAACTGCCAAGAATCCCGTGGACTAAACAGCCAGGCTCTCAGCCACTCCAGTGTGCAGACAGCCATCTGGGACTACCCAGCATGTATCATGTGAGTTTGTCTAGTAAATTCCCTTTGTGGTATACAGTCATTTCTGTCAGGCCTTTCCGAGAGTCATGAAGGTTATTTAAAATGTATGAGCTACTGATTGCTAGAATTTTCACTTTAGTATCTTTCACCTGTGGTTGATCAACCTCTGGTAACTGAAATCCCGGAAGCCCTAACTGCGGCTGAGGGAGACAGGTAGACAGCAACAAAGCATGACATGAGCAACGAGGCCCAGTTTTCAGTGAGACCCATCACAACGAAGTCTTTTCCTTCAGTCGCAAAGGCAACCGAAGAGTTCAGCAGGTGAAGAGTGTCCTGCCGTGACTTGCAGCAAGACATGGTGAATGTGAAGAGAAAGGGGCTTCCGAGATGCAGAACTCTGCAAAGATAGACTTTCCCCAAGCTATGGCCTGGGAGATATCTCAGGGGGTAAAGGTGCTTGCCATCAAGCATGATGACTGACTTTGATAGCCCTGACCCACAGGAGAGAGAATTAATTTCTGTAAGGTTGTCCTCTGACCTCTATACCACCCCTGGTAAGAAATATGTAAATATAATTTTAATTTTATTTTTTTTAAAATCATGACAACTATGTTCAGGGCAAGATCACAGACATCTAAGACATAACACATTGAAAAAAAGAATATAAGGCTGTACATTTGCACTATCTCAAAATTAGATTATTTGTGAAAATTATTATTCATTATATGTTGAATAGATGAAACTTTAAAATCCCATTCTTCTCTAATAAAATCCACATTTAAGGTGCTATTGTATCTATAGAAATATACACAAAGGTTCACAGATGTGGTTTTTGGCGCCGGGGATGATGCTGATGATGCCGATGATAAAGGAACTCAGAATGTAGCAAGTGTTACATTATGTGCTTTCCATGTGTCAATTTAGTCATTGTGGCTTAGCAGTTAATGCCCTGGAATGCTCTTCTACAGAACTCAAATTCAGTTCCTAGCACCTACACTGGACAGCCCACTGACACCTATAACTCCAGCTCCAGGGACTCTGACGCCCCCTCTGGCCTCCACAGGCACTGCACTCATGTGCAGATAGCTCCCCATACACATATATGCAAAATTTAAAAAATAAAAAATAAAATATTTAGGAATTAATCTTCATACAAATCCTGAGACATTTTAAATTTATCTTCCATTTTTCACATTAGAAACTCAGGAAAGAAGAATGATTTGCTTCTAAATGTTTTCCTCTAAAATCTGAGTATTGAAAAACCCGAATGTGATCTTTTCTGGTATTCAAACATTAGTTGCATGTTAAAATAATCACATTTTAATGTTTAATGTTAAAAACAATCAAAATTTCATCGAATTGGATTTTCCTACTTTCTCTCTCTTTTGTATTAAAATAATATAAATGACAAAAAAGCTTTCTTGCTGAACATGTTCAAGCAATATAGATCCTATCATTCTTCCAGGTGTGTGTGTTGCTAACCGTTGTTTTCTGTCTGTGAAGCTCCCTTCCTCTGTAATACAGACAAGTGTGTTGCATGTGTGTTCATAAAGCCGGGACAATGTGTGTTGTTTTGCTCATCAGGCAATGTGTTTCCGGTTAGTGTTTCTTTGTGCATGATTCTCTATTTTTGCAGCTTTCCCCACATTTCCTAAGACTGTTGGTTGTCTTGCTGAAGACTGATAGTGATCAGGAGTTAACATAGCCAGGTCCAAGAAACCAGTTCTCAGAGATCTGTTAGTCAGGGCAGATTCTCTCACATCTAAATGTGGCTGAATAAGTGTCTAAACTCTGCTCTGCACATGTTATTTTTTTCTTGCACATATAATAGTAGAGAGTGGGAAAGGGATTCATTGAAGAGATAATCTGAAAACATCACGTATTCTGATGAGAAGAAAAACATTTATACATATACATACATATATATGCACATTTACACATCATGTGTATCTGTGTATGTGGTGTGTGTTTGTGGTATGCAAGTATGTGTTTGTATGTGTGGGCATGTGTGTTTACACACATGCAGAAACTCAAATTTGAGGTCGGGTGTCTTTCTCAGTCACTCTCTACTTTGTTAATTGAGGCAGGATCTGTTCTGAACCTGGAGCTTTCAGTTCTGACTAGTCTAGCCAGCTCCCCTGCCCCTGCTAGCCTATCTGTCTCTTGAGCATTATTGAAGGCCATCGTGCCTGCCCTGATTTTCTTTGGGTGCTTGGGATCCAGCAGATACTTAAGTACAAGAGCTGTATCAGCTCACCCATCTCCCCAGCCCAATAAATACATTTTAAATGACTATTTCCTTAATATATGTATATAATTCCCTTAATAATATATATATATACATATATATATAAATGTGAATCATTTGCATACTCAGACGTCTTGCTATAAGAAATGATTATGTTTGAACCATTTAATTCCTCAACTAACATAAAATATTTCCAATTTTAACTCTTGCAATATTTACTGTTTTTCTTTCAAGTAGGAGTAACCAAATTTTTGAGTGGCTAAATGTGAAAAAGTGTGGCGATACACTCTCACCATATGCTCCTGGAGAACTTTGTATGTCTCTGCAACTGAGGAACATATTTTAACAGGATCAGCCAGCCTCTCTGCAAATTCAGACACAGATTGCCGGATCTAAAAAAGAATGGTGGGACATAAAAATAATTTAAGATACATAACAGGGCAGAGGAGGGTATTGGGGACACAGCGACCTTCCTGTTTTAGGTAAGTTCTCAATGCCATGATTGCATTTTTAAAAAGGCATTTTAATAAAGTCTAAAATCATTGCATCTTATTTGAGAGAAAAAAATGTGAAGACTTGATCTTAACACAATGTATAATGACATTTGTACATCCCAAAGGTGCCATATAAATAATTCTGAATGTAGTTACTAACCACTTGTTGGGTGTGAGCATGTGGTCTTTCTTTATTGCTCCCTTTCTGTAGTGTTTACTTACTGCATTTCTATATATTAAATATGTAACTTTAACTTGCATGGACCAGGTCTTACCTTTATCAGATTCTCTTCAAACTTTTGCTGCTGTGACAAATGCCCCAGGATCGTCCCCTCCAGGCCCCGTGCATGCTCTCGGAGTTCCTCCCAGTACCGCCTTATTTGCGTCAACTTGGCTTTGATGCGAGCAGACTCTCCGGTGGTGACGAACTGAGCAAAGGACTGGGCTTCTTCCTCTAACCCTACAATGCCGTCGATTTTGCTTTCTATTTCTTGAATTGTGACCTGATGTTTAAAATGAGAGAAAATGTCAGTGTGGGCTGAATAGGCTCACCTGCATGAAATAAATGACAGATCCCTAGCAGAGACTACCAGGACAGGTTGCTTAACTGACACCTAAACATATTCAGGTCAGGGGCAAGCAAAGGCCACCCGCTTCCTGACCTCATTTGGGGAGAACAGATGCATAGAAACACATGGAAAGTGCACAGCAATGGTGGTTGTGTTGGCTGCATGGGGGAGACAGAGAAGTGGCTACTTCTTGTGACGAAATAAGCAAAAGGCTAACCCTGTGCTCTCTCAGTGCCTCTGGAGACAGGGGTGTGGGGTTTCCTCATCAATCAACTATTCCAGTCAGCTGATCTGGGATAGCTGTGTGTTCCAGGAACTTACAAAAACAGTAATATTTGCATGTATTTGACTTTGCCAAATTTAATCGAGTCTGTTGTATCGACTGAGCCCTTTGCACTCACACATGAAAACAGCCTTTGGCCATTTATCATTTATACCTTAGGCAAGTGGTTTCCTACTTTACACCCCATCAGTACATGAGCCTCCATCATTGGGGACCAAGACACTTGGTCTAAGAGTTTTTATAAAATCCTCATAGGACCTGGGATTCTGCTGCTTTCTTCACTGGCTAAGTACTCTACAGAAAAACAATGTGTACATATCGTCCATTTAATCTGGTATTTTATATATTAGCCAATGCAGGCAAAAAACGGAGAGCAGCTCAGGATGTGTGCATATATGTGTGAGCAGCAGTATGTGTGTGGGGGGAGTCTCATAAACATGAGAAAATGCAAGTCATTTCTCCGAGGAGGGGTGCAAATCAAACCACATAATGTGAAAATATTAAATGGAAAACACTGTTACCCTAGGGAAGATAAGTTTGTGACTTCTGTTGAGATGAGACAACTATGAAGAGCTTGTGTCCCCTCAAAGGGCATGACCTTTTCATTTTTCATATGCATAGTCCCTGGCAGATCATTGTTATCTGAGCATGAATAGAGTCTCTATTTCTTTTGCTGTTTTATTGGATTCTTTTTGAAAAAAATACTTATAGGTTCCAAATGTGTATTTTCTAATATGCATTAATAATTTGTCTGCATAATCAGAGCACATAACAGAAGGAACCATAGTTAAGAACAAAATTACGAATTCTCAGACCCATTCATGTCATCAGCAACTCTGTGGACATAAGCCATGGAATTAGATCATAAGGTTGAGAATATTTGTGTGTGTGTGTATGTGTATAGGATATATATGTATATGTATATGTATGTGTATATGTATATATCCTATCAGAGATAAGATGGAAGTGAGCCAAGAATATGTTGTTGCTATTTATTAGTATTGACTTGGAAATATATACAATGATGAACAAGGATAGGCTTGGATTGTCTTTACAGCCATGCAAATGCTCCATTGATTTTAGCCGTAAGCTTGATTTAAGGTGGAAAGGATATTGCCAATGTATTTTTAATCTTTCTGAATAGTATGGCTATTCAAACCATCAGTTTGAAATGAGAATATGAACCTTCTAAATCAAAATCTTTTGGATTCCACTCTGTTGTCACTTCTGTTGATACATCATTTTTTTTGTCATTTGTATCTGCTTAATATATTTCAGATCATTTTTGAAGTACCATTTTGGGTGTATCAAAATGTATTTCCAGCTTGATGCTAAGAAAATCCACAAATGACTCTATATTTAAGAATTAAATATTTCTAATTTGTCTGAGGAATGGGATGACATTTGATCAATTTTATAATTCAGAATTGCTGTGATAAGGCTAAATATCACAGCAAATGAATTACTGAAAGAATAAAGTAAGTCATAAAGTGTTTGTTAATCTCTGGAAGGAGAAGTTTTGAGACCCGACAATTCAAATGTGACATTTTCTTTTTCTTAGAATTTAGTGAAAATGATTAAATGACAACTTTTTATTAGAGCTAAGATATTTCCTGAATTTTATTTTAGGGCTTGGCAGCTGTCTTCTTGGACAGGACAGAAGACAGCAGGCTGTGTTTGCCATATCCTATGGATCTCTGATTGCACAGGATGCCTGATGAGCAAGAGCAATGTCAGCTGAATGACACCTCACCTTCCCACCCTGCACATGGCTGTCTGAATCACAGCATGAATGTGTCCTCACCTTGGCATTTATTCTATTATAGTTAATGGTGGACGGGTTTTTTTGTTAAAAAAAAAAAAAGTGAACAGAGCTAGCAGAAGGAAGTGGCTGAATCTGAACCTGTGTGGCATGGAATTGTATAAAACAGAAAATGTATATGTAAAAGAGGACATTAAGTTCGGAAGGAGGACATGGTGGGGGTTCTAGAAGGAGTCAGAAGGGAGACTAGCTGGTAGATATGATCAAAATACACTGTATGCATGTAGAAAATTCTCAAATAATATATAGATAATTCTTAAATAAAGCAAAGGATGACCACTGCAATCTCAATTATTGCAGCCCATATTTTTTAGCTGCTCTGCTGGAGAGGTCAGTGATAACCTGTATAACTAGTTCTTCTGGCAGCTGGAAAGCTAATGCAATATAAATGACTCTGTCCAGGCAGCAAGATCATCAGTGAAAAGAAAAACAGCCAAATCTAAAGGCTTTCTCTATAGAAAGAAATCTCTCTAGCTCCCCCTTCTGATTAATAAAGGTAAATGCCACTAGTGCATTTTGGGAAGGTGGCGAGTGGGTTTTTTTGTTTGTTTTGTTTTTGTTTTTGTTTTTTTGGCTTTTTGAGACAGTGTCTCACTATGTATCCCAGAGGGGCCTGGAACTCACTGTATAGATCAAGCTGACCTTGAACTTGTGTCAATCTTCCCACCCTTACCTTGTGACTTTTGGAGTTAGAGAAATGTACCACCATGTCTGGCTAACACAGCTAATACTGGGTCTGACATTTGGAATCGTTCTTAAAAAGTGCAGTTAGTTGTAAATGATGGGTACACTTCATGATGTATAAATGTATGAACAGAGTACTCCATGGGCGTCAAACCAAAATCAAGGAAAAGAATAATGCAACCATAAAAATAGTTTAATGATATTGCACACAATATTGATTTGAATCTGTAAGTCAGACAGTATTAATACACAATTTAATCTATAAAGTATCATCAGTCATGACTGCTAAGTGGGATCAAATAGCTTTTGGTGATATAAATGTAAGACATGTTCTTAAAGAGAGATTATAAGCATAACGTATGCGCAGGTCACCTTAATTTGGCTGATCTGCACGTCCATGGCAGATGCTGAAGTTTCCAAGGCATTGAGTTCGTTTTCTTTCTCAGTTATCCAGATGGACAGGGTCTCAAAATTACTGCCAAAATGATCCCACTTGATTTTCACCATTTCCATGGTTTTAATACTAAAATTAACCAAATTAAGTTAAAAAGCAATATTTCCATAAAGAATAGCAAGACATTTCTTTTTCTATACATCACCAGGTGAAAGGTTTTGGGGGGATATTTCTGATTCTTCCAAAGCAGAAACCATCATATGTACTTGATCTGAGTTGCCTGTCTGACCCCAGCCTCCCTGTCTCTTCCTGGAACGGGCACTGGAGGAGACAGTGCACATGCTACATTGTGAGTAGCATTGTGAGTAGAGCTGCCCTTGGAATGTAATTTTATGCTGACACCAAAGGGTGTGAGCCAACATGGTCCAGTTCTGCACCGGAGCACTCCCCCAGGATAGCTTTTGGGGCTCAATAGTTTGACATATTGCCTTTGCTTTTCGGGGTGGGGGGAGGTGCTACTGGAACACTTCATACTGAAATACTTTGGTACAGTACGTGTTTGTGAAGGGCAGCTAGAGCCGTGGTCTGATTACAGGCTGCACAGAAGCCCGCTATCATCATCAGCCTGGGGGAAACCTTTGGTATATAACCTATCATGTGCTCTGCGATTCACAGATTTCCTACAGTCCTGACTCCAAAGGACTTTCAGAAACTCTCATTCATGAGCTCCCTAACTATTTACAGACGACATTGACTCTTTGTGCGGTAAGCCTAAAGAATAGGATTTCAATGGGAGGATCTCAGTTGGTATTAGCTCTGGATATATAACCAGTTGAGCATGGCTTTCAGTTTAGAAAGAAACTAGGAGACTAACACTTTAGCACTAAACTAACTGATGTCCTTGGGTGAAGGAAAAGTAACAGATTATACCTGATTACAGAAGGCACTTGATACCAAAACAAACATGGTATCAATTGATTGTCAAATTCAATAGTGTCACAGTGTCAAATTTGAACCCTGTGTATGTCTAATGCACTTAGCAGTGTAAGAAACGCAAATGCAATCTAATAGTGCAGGTTTTAACATAAAATTTAGTCTCAAATGGGTGTTATAATCCATTTAGGAGTAGCTTATTTTCTAGTATAGTCTCAGATTTGCTCTTTATTTCGCGGAGTTTATCAAATATAAAGTTGTCAAAGTTTGAAGTCAGAATTTGTTTCAAATAAAATATTGATCAAAATTTAAAGTTTAGGCAAATATAAAATGTTAAATGCAAGGCCCCAAGAGTACTGAAAACAGTTTTCACATTCTGAAACCCTTCCTGTGATTACAGTCTTGTTTCTTGAGAGTCATAGACTATTATTCAATGTGTCACTAAATAAAAATGTTAGTGATATTACTTTAGAAAAAGCTTATCTCCAAACTCTGTAGAAGGATTTCTCAGAGACACAATATTATTTCTTCTTTTCAGATAAATATTAAATGTTTAAAACCAAGATAGAGTTTTGCAGGTAATTTCTGGAAGGGGTATGTGAATCCATGGTAATTTGAATACTGAGGCACTATGGACACACTCATGAACTTGGAGTTTGAGATATTTTTTTTTCTACATGATGTATGCTGAGGCCTAGAACCTACACTATCAGGATATCTCCTCTTCTAACAAGTGACACTAGAATAAAATAGTAAAAAAAAAAAAAGTAAATGTGGGTTATTTTTTGTTAAGATTGCCTCTGCATGATACGAAGGCCACAGAAATGAATAGATATGGCTTAGTGATGAATATACCAGTTCAAGATGTAAACACCACATCACTTGTATACTTTCGTTATTATGGATACCAGTTCCTGGGCTGAGAACAATTTCCTTTTGGATCGTGAGTTGTTTCCTCAAGACAGGTGGGAACATATAGACACCTTGAGATTTTTGAGAGACTGGCAGAGGAGACACAGGAGAGACCTCATGGGATGTGATCCCAGAGAGGGGAGTTTAGAAGGTGTGAAGCACATACTCTTCTTCAAGTGTGTCTTCCAGCTTTTTGACCTGCTCCTTGATTGACTTGGCCTGCTGCTGGAGCAGGTGTTTGTTCCTGGGCCCCAGTGGCATCTCTGAGGCTTCCTTGACGAGATTCTCAGCCTGGGTGGAAATGCCTTCTGTCCGCTTAGAAAACTCCTAGAAAACCAAAAACAGAAGAAAAACAACAGCAAAAAGAAAGATGGCAGAGCTGTTAGGTACACATCTTAGACTCTTGGACGGTGCATTCAAGGAACTGAATATTCTGCAGAGATTGACCAAGAGATGGTCGTGTAATGCTCTGAATAATAGGGTGGACTCCCATGGGTTATGTAGAAGCTCTATTGAAATATTTCCAAAAGCTCTTGTTGAATTGGTTTTCCACGCTTTCCTGATTTGGGCTTATCGCTCCGAATTCTGAGACACTTACAGCCATTAACTTATCCTCAAATATGTTCATTCACTTCACAAAATAACCAGCAGTCATCTATTCTTTGAATATAGGGACAGTAGATCTCTAGGCTAACTAATATGAGGACTTGTTTATCTAATAGAGGGATATCTTATCTTATACTGAGCACCAATGATTTCTCTTATTAATTTTTTCTCTATAGGAAGAAATTATTAGTTCCTTGAGATGTCATGTAGTTTGTTTATGATGCTGTGGAGTTTTATTTTATTTATATCCACATACCACATGCTGGAAAGAAGTGCAGGTCTTCTGCTTTGCAATTGAGACAGAATCTCATGGAAGCCAAGCAGGTCACAAACTAGCTACTGAACTGATCCTCCTGCCTCTACCTCTTGAGCGCTGAAATTGCAGGCATACAACACTACACTAGACTTACCCACCGAGGACTCGAGCTCAGGGCATCCCGTGTGCTGGGTCAACACTCTTCCAACTGAGTTGCATCCCCAGTCCTGGCAAAGCTGATTTTTGAATGAGTCAAACCTATACTATGATTCTGAATCACTCATTCCCTCTCTTTGGTGAATTACTGTTCAGGCTCTTTTGTATGCGTGTGAAATGTACGTAATCACATTTTTTTTTTCCTGGAGGGGAACTTAGCATCCACCAGCAGATTCATCTTTGAGTGCCTTCCACTGGCAGGTACCAATTATCATTTGTACATCTTTCATAGGGACGAAAGCTGGTTTATCCCACCGACTGATTTTCAGCAGCTCTGAGCTATTTTAATTCAAAAGTCTTAATTGTATGAGGCACTGATACATTTTAGGTGCTGCCTGAATCTTGTCAGGTAAATAATGTTGGCTATTAAATTAGAAAAGATAAACCTTCATGATAAACTTAAGTGGAGAAAATTAATGTCTTAATTCTTCTCATTCAAGCAAATCTGACAGGAGGTTTAAATATTCACCAGCTTCCCCTTTTTTAACTAGTCAGTGCAGAATTGCTATGTAAATATTTGTAGAAGGCAACCTGCCACTCAAAGCATCTCCCTAAATTCTATAATACCATATGAGAAGACTGTACTTTCGAGGACCATTCCTAAAGTCATAACAATACCATAGAAGATAAAAATAACATCCTAGAATCATTATAGCTGCCTGTTTGAAAGACTCAATAGTCTCACATGAGCATCACTGTTGCTGAAAATGCCACCTATGGTTCAAATAAGACTAGGCAGAGCCTCCTGATAGCACAGAGATGTACATCCTCAAGTACGATGCTTCTTGATGCCATAACATTGAATCTGGCTTATGACTACCTGTGAGCTCCCAGGTCATTGCTCAGTGTAATTCCTCAAATGCAATCAAAAGTGTCAATCACTGTGGCTGTGCCCCTGTGTTTTCCAGAGCCATGGAGAAGGCAATGTTTGAAAATTATATATATAATATTTTGCCTGCACTACCCATAGCAGATTGTGAGTCAGAGGGCTTCAAAGAACAGAAGAGGATTGGCAAAACCAAACTAAACAAAACAGAACGATGCTGTAAGGCGCTGTCACCAACGTCCAGGGAATATGATGTACAAATGGCCGCAGAAGGCATTGGGAAAGAATGGGCTCTCATCAGGGAGAGTTATAGCTAAAACTAGACTCTGCCCTTCAGCTGTGGGGCAACCTTCAGGCCCTTCTCTGTAAACATTCACTTCCATGCCAGGCCGTGTCTGTTGGGAAATTTAACTGGGCCTTCCGGTGGGTGCATATCACCCGCCAGGACATGGAAGAAGCGAAAGTCCCTTAGCACAGCCACCCGCGGGTTGTCAACTGGAATAAGAGTTGTCAAACAGAATAGTGAACAGGGAGGTCAAAGAGAGCCCTCCATGTCATTCCACATGCTTGTGTGGCAGTGTCCACAAGCACATAGCGGGGCTCTGTAAGACTTTCTAACTGTACACAGCACCCCGGTCTTGCACCCTTGCTACTGGATTTCTGTTTGCTTAGACATCCCCTCTCCACCCCAGGCACATCTATTGCTGTGTGATCTTCTTAAGAACTCAGATGACCCAGCTCTCTCTTACCAGGAGAGTAATATTTGGGGTTTCGTTGTTGGGTCGTTGCCCAGCCTTCCATGTTAATGCCCCTCTATCTGGAGCTACAGTACAGCCGCCACACTAACACTTTTCACATCTAATGTTGTTCCTCTATCCAGGAACATCTGTCTGTCCTCCAGCTCCAAAACCTGCTTTTCTCAGTCTTCCCTGACCGAGTCATAAATATCGGGTTTATCCACACCTCTGTCGGGGGACTGCTACTTACCCACTTGTGTGAATAAAATCTTAGTTCTTAAGGTGTAAATCCCACTCATGTTCTTGTTTCACAGTGTACTGAAGAGAGCCAGTCATCAGTACAGAGTAAGGGTTGATTAAATGTGTAATCATGATGAACTACGATAGTGGAGATAAAGGTTTTTTTCTGAACGAGCGACAAGAAACCACGTGGCCTCGATGTACCTTGGTCTGCTCCAGCTCTGACGACAAGCTTTCCAAACTGCTGAAGCTCAGGAAGCGTTCGTGGCTGGAACCCGTTTGGAAGAGGTATCTGACCACCGTCTCCTTGTTGGTCTCAAACCGCTCCCATTTCCTCAAGCTGACCTAAATGACAAATAAATAAATGACACGACACGACACGTCGCATGACAGATGACCAGGCTGAATCCTAACACACTGCAGCTCCTCTCTCATCTCCCCAGCTGTCAACGGTAGCAAGTGGGACATCCCACGGCCACACCGACTGAGGATGACCCTGGTGTCTTCCATAGCATTTCCTTCCCACGTCTGGGTCTTCAGATGACGTCTGAGTTCCCCAGCAGATGTAATATCTTGTGTTTCTAACAGATGAAGTCATAACATGTAGATAACTGACGAGGGGAAAATAGCCCTTCAATCATTGTCAAGAAAGGGTTGGGAGCGGGGAGGGGGAGCAGGAAGGAAGCAGGAAAGAAAGCAAGGAGTGATAAGTAGCAAAAACTCAAAGTCATTTTTCGGGTGGTTTGTCAACAGCTCCCTGAAGCACAGAGTGCCCTAAAGGTGTGGCTGCTGGATTTCTGGGATATGAGAAACAGTATGACCAAGTTCATGGATTCACACGAGTGTGCATCACATCCTGGTTCCCATTGTGTGTAACATGGGGACAAGTCACTAGACCCTGTCAAGCGTTGCTGTGATCTGGATGTGACACGTCTCCCGTGGGCTCATGTGTCTCAACACCTGGTCCACGCTGATGGGCTGACTGGGAAGGGTGTGGGAACTGTAGGAAGTGGAGCCCTGCTGGAAGAAGTGGGGCGCCAGGGGCAGGCCTTGAGGTTTGGTACCCAGCCTCCACTTCCTGTTCATTCTCCGTGTCCTGACTGTGGATACAACATGACTAGCCAGCCCCTGTTTCTGCTGCCATGTCTTTCCTACCATGATGGCATTCCAGTCCCTTGAACTGTAAGCCAGAAGAAGAAGAAGCCCTCATCCCCTCCAACTGCTCCTTGCCTGGTATTTGGTTACAGGAATGAGAAAAGCAACCGAGATCAGCGTCCACATGTACGAAACACACTACTTACAAGAGCCCCCTGCCCCCGCCTCCAGAAGTTTGTCAGGACTGAAAACAATCCGGGTGAAGTTCTTAACAAAATGCCATCATCAGCAGTGGAGGTGGCGCTGACTCTTGCCGGAGACAGGAAGTCAGTCCAGCCAGAGTGCCCCTGAGCCAGCCCAGCCCTACCTGGATGCGGCGTTCCTGCCTCTCCCTGCTCTGCTCCAGGCCTGTAAGGGTGTTCGCCAGCTTCCGTAGCTCCTCCTGGCCTGGGCCTGCCTGCCCACCCTGCTGCGCTTGCTCTATCTGCTCCTGGAGGTCTCTCTTCTTCGCTGAGATCATCTTCGTCTTTTGCTAGAAGTAGTTGTTCAATAGAAGAATAGAAAACGTGTTCTCTCTGAAGCTATGCAGGGCTATAATCATGCAGCTCTCAGACATATGTAAGGCAAATCCTCACATGGTGTAGGTTTGAATCATGTTTTAAAGGAGAGGTCAATAGTTAAAATGTGAATATCAGAAAACCTGAATTAACCAAAGATGGGTGTTTCTTAAACATGGCTTATGTTCTGAATGGTCAAAATGTAGATAATTTGGCTTTAGTATTTTAATTGTGTGTGGATTTGGAGAACATTTAACATATGCAACACTCCAAAATAATTTGGTTAAACAATTGATTTGACAGGTTTCTTCAAATACTTGTTTTCTGTCTTTAAAAATTCTCACTACATTTTATTATCTGTATTGTAAAATGCAAATGTTATGAATTTTCCTTCCTGAGTATATATTTGAATGGTTAATATATTGAGGTATTTGGGGGAACTCTACATTCAAGAAAAATTACCATAAAACTTTAATAATGCCATATAATTTTATGTAAGTATTACTTTCAGATAGAATAGTACACCAATCTCACGTGTTGAGTTTATATATCTTTACAAAGTTTGCACACTCATGTAACCAAGTCCTGGCCCAAGAAATACAGTAAGTTTTAAAACATTATAAATACTGAAAGTTTTATCTCTTTGAGACTTTGGAACTCTGACAGTTTTCCAAGGATCAAGAAACTTTTAGCATCAGACCTTAATTTCTTGAACTCCACAAAACCTAGATGCTGATATTTTACATGAATATTTAAGAGAATTAGCATTATGTGTATACAATATGTTAGCATTTTCTACATTAAATTAGCTAGAATTTCATCATTAAATATTTTATTTGAATAATACTTTGATTTATATTGAGTTAGATAAGCAGTATACTCATATATACCACTATACAAAAGCATTTATATATTTATGTAAATTTTATATGTATATTACTTATATATATAAAGTATGTACTTGTATATAGTTATATATAGTATGTATACAGCTATATATATACTTATATATGTACATACTTATGTGTATATACTTACATGTAAGTACAGTGTATATAAGTATACTTATATAAAACTGTATATTCCATCTGCACATATATTTTAATGTCTGCCACCAGAGTAACAGGAAACAAGTTGATTAAAATAGTTTATTATTGGGGACTAAGGATGCAGTTCAGTGGAGAGTTTGAGCTTAGAGTTGAGGTCCTGGCTTTAATCCATCACCAAAAAAGTTTGAATATAAACACATGGATATAAACATACAAACATACACATATATACATATACATACATACATACTTACACATAATACACCTATATATATACATATATACACAATTATACACATACATATATTCACACACATACATATATTCATATATACACATAATGCATGTATATACATGCACACAACCATATATATACATATATATGTATATCTATATACACACAGACATACGTACATACATACACACATATAATTCCTTTGGTTTTAGTTCTAATCTTTTACAAGAGCAAACTCACCTGAAACATCTGGCATTTCAACTAAGTTATAATTTTGCAAACTAAACTGTCTAGGTCTTTGTCTACCAGGGTACCCTGAAATATGTAATGCTTATCAGAGAAAACCGAGAACAGAATGGCTAAGTGCTTTGAAGCATCCGACCGGCCCCCTCTCCTCCCACCCCACCCCCACCCCCTGACCTCAGGATCTATTCTCCATCTCTCATCAGCATTGTGCACGCACATGGGGAAGAAAGAGGACTCTACCTGGTGGTGAAGGAGCAGCTGCTGTGCCTCAAACAGATTTTCCGTGTCTAGGATCTTCTCAGCCTGCTCCTGGCTCTCTTGGGAGCCAGACATCAGCTCCTCAAGGGAACTTTTCACTATTTCTTTGTATTGAACGCATTCTCCAAAGTTGCTTAGCATTTTTTCAACCTGAATTTCCATAGAAAACAAAAGGAAATCATACCCTAATTAACAAAGTTTGTGGAATATTTCTAAAATGGAAATGAGATTGACAAATTAACTTCACATATGACTAAGCTTTAGTGTTTTAGGGCACATTAGAAAATGTTTTTAAAATTTAATACATTCATTTTTATTTTATGTAAATAAGTGTTTTGCTTGCATATATCTCAGCACTACATGCATGCCTGGTGCCTGCAGAGGTCAGAAGAGGGTGTTAGAGCCCCTGGGGCTGGAGGTACAGATGGTTGTGAGCTGCCACATGGGTGCTAGGAACTTAGCTTTCTAGAAGAGCAGCTAGTATGCTTAACTGCTGGGCTAGTGCTCCAGCTCTCAGAAAGAACTTCTCTAATTAAGCTAATTACCCCACACATGATCATTTTGTGTTTGTGAGAGACTCAAGGTCTATTGTCTTAGCCAATTCCAGATATATGAAACAGTTCTGTTTGTTACACTGTACATTATACTTCCCAAACTCATAACTTCAAAGTTTATGGCCTTTGAATAAAATTACTCCATTGAAGTCTATGATATAGTATATATTTTAAGTGTATGCATAAACCATGTCTCAACAGCTAAAAATGGGTTCATATGTACCTAATATCTATCATTTTGCATAGTTTTAAGTCTTATTTAATTGTTATTCAATGGCACAGTCACTTAGAGGAGCCAAGAGTTTCATTTCATTGGACAAGATTCTGCACCCTATTAAAAACCTATTCTAAAACTAAGAAAAGGGAAATGTACATGGCTTGATAGCCAAAGAAGAATAATAAAGTTGTATCTATTTTATACTTCATATCTTCAAGTCCTTTGACTATAATCTCATGAATATTACCAGGCTATGATAATACCTTATACAAAATGTTGAGTCCATACTATTTAAAACCAGTAAGGGAGAAAAGTCAAGAAGAAAATAATAGACTGTTTGTTGAAAATGTCCTTCCAATACTACTTTGTCCTTCTCTACAGCTTTCCCTCTCAACCCCATGAGCTCTAAACTTGTCCCCTGTTGCCTTCTCAAACTTCCTACATGCACACAGATGAGAGGAAGAGGCCCTGCTAGAGATGATATTTGAATGTTTTAACCTATAATGGAATATAGCTTATTCCATTAGAATGCATATTAAGTTTAGAATGAATAGGCCTTTACTAAAATGGAATTTTTCTGGTCTCCCAACTAACCATTGATGATGATGACGACAATGACGATGATGATGATTTATTATTACTGGTTAGCAGCTAATGAAGACTTATCTGTCTTAATATTCTTCTAAGTTCTTGACCTAAGGTACTAAATTTAGTCTTTCTCACTCCCTCTTTAGTGTATTTTAAACTCTGTTTTAAAAGTAAGGAAATTGGGGCCCAGAGTCATTGAAAAAAATCAAGATTATATGAAAGTAGGATATAAACTATAAGCTCTGTTGCTGGGTTAGTCTGACTTTTAAGCATCTTTATTACTTTTTCCTTTTTTTCTTTTCTGCTATTTTGTTTGTTTGTTTGTTTATAGATATATACTCTTACTATGTAGCTTACGCTAGTCTTGAACTTGTTATGGAGCCCAGGTTGCCCTTGAACTTCCTGTCCTCCTGCCTCAGCTAGGAGAACAGGTATGCACCATGACATCATGCTTCTCAAATCCCTTTTCATAAACTTTGAAATATATCTTTAAGTGATAACAAAATAATGATGCTTTCACTAAGAGCAGACACTATTTCACTGGTCATCTTTGGACTTCAGAGATAGGTCATTAACTTGAACTAACTGGTCCAGTACCATTGTCCATAACTCAAGCATCCTGCACATCTTTTCTAACAATCTTCATATAAGTAACTAAGGTTTCTTTGTAAAAACTACTTGCTAAACTACAACCAAAACAAGGATGGCCCTGCAGCCTCCTCTCTTGGCTATAGCCTCCTCCCTTGGACTCTGCTGAGCATAGTAAATGACACACCTCTGATTGTAAAGCCACAAGAGCCTTGAAAGAGCTTGACAGTTCTGCCAGCTCATCTCCTCGCCTTTGGGCTTCATTCTCAGAAGAAACGTCCATCAAATGTTTAAGCCTGGATTTCAGCCAGCTGAGAGTCTCTCCTTTTTTGGTAATATCATTTCTGATCTCCTGGAAGGAAAGGACACTTTTTACGCACAAAGGGTGGTCAGGAATCAC
This sequence comes from Peromyscus leucopus, assembly GCF_004664715.2. NCBI lineage: Eukaryota > Metazoa > Chordata > Mammalia > Rodentia > Cricetidae > Peromyscus > Peromyscus leucopus. Next base: position 43,621,982 of record NC_051085.1, read on the forward strand.
AACTTTCTATCAGGACAGAATTCAACCCAAGAAGGTTTGTAAAATGGCAGTGATGGAGTGAGGCAGCTGTTCTATCACAATAGAACCAAAGAGCTCATGGTACTCTTCGTACTCACAGTGATCGAGTGCTAAAATGAGGGGCTTCCCAATGCCCGTACCTAATGGGCAAAGCCAACATGAGCATACTTTTAAAAATTACCTTCAGAATTAAATTGGATGCTATATTCCCTTGACTACAACAAGCTTGCGTTGACATGAAACTAGTCTGCAAAGGTTCATAAGTGGGACTAAGCTCTAACTAGCATAGAAGGTTCACTAACCACAACAGTGCTGGGAAGATTCCAAAGCCTTAAGTCTCCAGGACTAGTTATAGAGGGCATGGTCCTGGGGCAACCATTTATGCTAGCTATGGTTAGTCTAGAGCAGGGGAAAATGCATACCAGACAGGAAACAGCTGGTTTTAAAATTGGTCTCTGCATTCTAAGATAAGATTTTTTTTTTAAAAAAAAAAAGAACTAAAACAGCAACAAACAGAAACTCATTTTCTGTATGTACACAGTGATGTTATTGAGTCCTCTAGTAGTACCTTGGGCAACTATATGAGTTAGTCAGAGAAAAGAGGACCCCAGAAGACAGTGGCAGAAAGACAAAGCATTCTCTTTTGTAGTAGTAGATATGTGACTTTGAAGGATTAGAACGGCTGAAAGAGAATTGCACTCTAGTCTATGTATACCAAGTGAAGGTCTTTCTAAAGGAGAGGGTTGCAGTGTGCTAGTTACAGAATAAACAAGAGATTCAGATCTGGAGCTCTGGGTTTGTTACTTCTAAAGCAACAGAAATGATCCAGTTCAGTCTGGTTACAACAGAAGAATACTCAGAGAATCCCCTACTGTCTTTGTGTCCTGAAGTTGTCTGGTTAAAACTGGATTGTACAGAAACACACAGCATTCTTGTTTCCAGTGACAATTCTTAAATCTATGCTGGTTGTACAATTGTGCAGGCTACTTCCTGCTCCAACATTCCCCCTTAGGTAAAGCTGCATCAGAGGCATCATTAAGTGTGCTTAAATCTCAAAGCCATCAACAGCTCTGTAGGGCAGGGGGGAAACCTACTCTTACCACAGTAATATGAATAGACGTTGTCTTTAAAGAAATTTATAGAAACTTGATTTTTATAGAATGCACACACCAACCAACAAACAAACGAACAAACCAGTTATACTATAAGTGTTTAATTTTTGGAAATTTTCCTCTAGAAAAGACCAGCTCAGAACTTACATCCACCACACGCTTAACCTCATCATGGTTGGCCGTATCGATGGCTTCATCCTTGATTTTCTTCAACTGTGACTCCTTTGCAGACATCCAAGAAGAGAACTCAGAAAACCTGAAAGCACATAAGCACTTTATGATGAAAGGGCACACTCTCAGGAAGGTGCAATACATTTTCTGTTTTGAATTCATGGATGTGGAGCCAGTGATTCCCAAATTGATGGCACTTTCTGGAAACTTTAATACGAAGCCCAAGGCAAGTGTCTTAATATCTGAGGTCAATAACTCTCATGGAGCTTAGCTGATGTGCCTCAGGGCTTAGGAGGAAAGGAACCAGTTGAGGTCTGGTTTCATATGTCTCACCAGAATGACATTAACAAAGCGAGGCAGATACCCTCCTATGAGGAGGGATAGGAGAAAACCAAAAGGAATAGGATTATTGGTCCTCAAGAACACCTGGGTTATTTTGAAATAAAATCCAGACCCTTTTTGGACTGAAACCCATTAAACAAAACAAATAAAATGAAGTACTTGTACAAAAGCATGGGCAAGAGTAAAGTAATCTGGTTTTCTTACTGCCCGAAACAAACTCTATACCACCCCCTGTTTTATAACAATCTCTGAAGGAAAGCATCAAGATGGATTGGAGCCGTCTCTGCAAACGCTGCAGTACCTGCTAGTATAGTCCTTCCACTTGTCTGGGTCATCCACGAGCATCCTGTAAGTGTTGTCAATGGAAGCTTTGAGGTCTCTGAGAGCTGTGTGACAGGCTCCGGATGTGTCCCTGACCGGGTCCCGGACTGGGAGCTTCACACACAGTTCCTCTATGAGCTGCAGCCTCTTCTCACAGAGATGATGAGGACCCTTGTCACTGAAGAAAACCTAAGACATGATAACACTTTCACTCCCTTGGTGACAAGGTGCAGAATACCTCTATATTCTCACAGAAAAACTAAAGGCAGATTCACAGGGGGGACCAATGTAATAAAATCATTTTCCTCAGGGCATCACATGCTTAGGTATCTTTACATAGTTATGCACTTTCTATGGTGTGGCACATACCCTGTGTTCCTTGATGACTTTCTCACTGCCTTCGTGGGGCACCAGCTTGGTCTCTCGCTCCAGCTCAGCTCTGCACTCTTCCACGGCAGCTGAGAATCTATTCTTCTCCACATCGATTTTTAGATGGAGCAAATGATAAGGTGCCTCTCCCTGGAGATCCTGCATCCACAGAAAGATCCAGAAAAACAGAATGAGGCTTCTTGAGATGCCCAAATGTCCTGAACTAGTCCTCTCTTACTTCGAACTCTCCCAACTGCAGAATAGATTCGAGGACATGGATTTCTCACGTTCCCATAATCCCCCACTCACCTTCCACTGCTTGTGCAATTTCCTCACAGCCTCCTGGAGCCCCTGCTGCTCCTGTTCTGGGAGGATGTCAGTGAGCTCATCACAGGCTTTCAAGAAAGCGTTGAGCACCCTTTGGTCCAGCTGGCTGAAGAATTCCTGTCACAGAGGGAGGGAGCACAGTTAGGATGCTGTGCAGAGTAAAGACATCACAAGACATGTCACACTGAGCCTTGTAGCCAGCAGTTGCCTTCATCAAAACTTAAGGCAACTCTATCCTTCTCCGGAACAAATTATAACCATCTGCGGTTATGAGTCAGAAGTCATCACATCTGGCATTTCACTATTTCTTTCTATATTTTAAGAAAAAAACCTTTGTGGTCGCTAAATTGGTAGGGTGATATGAACTAGATTACCCCTAGACCTTGATTCTATGGTGATAGGGATATAGGTCCTCTTTAGTAAATTCAGAATTACAGTATGGGATCTCCATCCCTCACTTCCTGACCTGTAACATGTGTCAGTCATGATGGCCATCATGAACCATCCCACACTCCCCATGTGCATACTTTAATACTTGTGCTGTGGATGGAACTGTGTCCTGCACAGAGCTGTATATCAGAATCCTAAGCCCAAGGGTGGTTAGATTTGGAGTCAGGGCCTTGGGGATTATTAGGTCTAGATGCCTTCATGAAGATGGGACCTTTATTAGAGTGATGAGGTGACAGGAAAGACCTTCCAGGACAGGTCTCCTTCCTGGCCTATGACAACATGAAAGGTGTCCATCTGTCAGCCAGAAAGAGTACTCATGGGAACCCCTCCATCATGGCAAGCCAAACTCAGACTGTAATCCTCAAGAATGGTGAGAAAATCCACTTCTGTCTTCAAGGCCAACGAGCTACTATTTTCTTACAGCAGAGTGAGCAATAGAAGCCACATATATATGCACACTCAGTCTCCAACATCCTCAGCAGTATATATGCAGAGAGATTTCAAAACCACAGTGATTCAAAGCAGTGAGAACCATAACATTCACAATTATAAAATGAGTAAGATCGATCCTTTGTGCTTTGTGGTCACAGACTATGGCAGAGCTCTAAAAAACTGTGTCCCCAATACATGCACCATTTTTTTTTGTCAGTATGGTTTATATTCAAATACCTCTGAACTCTCAGGAAACACAATTAAAGTTCATATTCTCACTACACTATCCATTACCCAATACCATTCATCCATTACCAGTGTCTTCAGTACTAATGGTTTTTAAATAAGAGAGAGAAGCATGAAGGTAGTCCCCCAACCTTATATGATCGTGTGTCAGTTACTAAATACCAAGTGACACGGAGTCTATACTATGTTATAATATGCCATGGTGGTTTATTAAATGAGCATGAAAGGCTTAGTCACTCAATACTCAATGACATGGCATTTACACTATACTATAGTATGCCATGGTGATTTATTAAATGACCAATGAAGACCTAGTCACTCAGCACAATCTATTTGAGAATATGTTTAGCTATGCAAAACTCTCTGAGCTTGTAGTTTAAGACTCTAAGTCATCCTTATGCTCTGCTATCTCAGGAGCTCAAGAATGGTCCCAAGTTACTTGCTTCTCTTGCAGTTCTTTTGCTGCTGTTTCTTGGGTCTGATGCCTTTAAAGTCCATGCCCTGCTGGCTTCCCCCTCTCCCCTACGTTAGGTCAGTCTTTTTATTTTACAGTCTGAGTTAAGCTGTCCGCACACAGGGGTCAGATGTACCACATAGAGCAGACTCACTGTGTGTTTCCGAAGGAGTTCCTCAGGATCCCCCTTTTCTTCTAAGCCTTCCTGAGCGACCCGTAGCACCTTCTCCAATTCTGCCCGAGACTCCTCAAATTTCTTCATCAAACGACTGTTGGCTTCCACATGCTTCTTCCATTCTCCAGTTTTCTTGATCATATTCTTAATGCAAAAAATAAGTCACTCCTTGCTACCCTTGCATTCCCTCCAGGAGCCCCAAGCATACCAACATCCACAAAGGTGAGAGTCTCTTACATAAAATGAGGTGGTGTCTGCATGTAACATAGACACATGATCCGGCATCCTCTAGAACTAACTCATCTCTAGATGACTTTTAATAATACATCAGAAACACTATGTAAATACTTGTATAGAACAAAGAGATGTACATGACATGTTCAGTACCGAGGTGAGTTTTTCCTTAAACTTCAACTTACAGTTGATATAAACTATAGATGGACCACCTGTAGGTTTGGAATACACTAAAAACCATAATTGGGGGCTGTTTTCTCAGTCCTGAAGCTTCATTTGGCCAGATGGTATTATGGTATCACTGTGAATTATTATATCATTATTTGTTTAGAAAGTACTTGGAGGGAAGATATTTCATTAGAAGGTTAATTCATTAGAAGGATTTTATGTTAGGGAAAAAGTTATAAAACATTTGGTATTCAAGTACCAGAGAGTGAGGGCTTCTGTCCTCACTCTCTATTTTCCTGGACTTACATGTCTAAAGCAGGGAGATGAATTTACCTGGAAGGCATGATGGACATCTGCTATCTGTCTCTGCAACTTTGTGTGGTCCCAATGCTTTAACACAGGGCTTAAGGTGACAAGCTTCTGGACACTCTGGCTGCCCTTCTCAATGAGTGTCAAGGTTTTCTTACAGCTTTCTTGACAGGCTAACAGTTCCTACAGGGAAAGGAAAGACACAGTGGTATTAGTTACATGCTGAAGTGAAAGGGATGGAGAGGGGGAAGAAAGGGAGGGAGAGAGGAAGGAAGGGACAGAAGGAGGAATGGAGGGAGGGCACAAAGGAAGGGAGGCACCGTTTTAAGTAACAGCATTGCACAGTGTTTAGACCTTAGTGAGCAATAAGTAAAGTCAAAAGTAAAGAGAAACAGTTCTTTTCAAAAGAACTTAATTTAAGCAGTCATTGAAATCAGTGCTTTTTTATACAAGGCATTTAAATGTCACAGTGAGGTTTTAGACTTCTTTATATTTCATGCACATCTTATTAACATTAAGGAAATGACAGAACATAAAAGTTGTCTATTTTCTGCATTCCTCTAACTGGCTGTTGGGCAGGCCTACGGCTTTTCAAGAGGACAATCAAAACTAATATACTTATCAGGTTTTAATGACACAAAGTAAATGTAACACAATGCACACTTCCTTTGGTGAATCCAGTGCAACGGATTTTACATCACTCGCTTATGCTAGATTGGAAAGGATGCAGTTCAAGCCATCCTCCTTCCTAATGAGACCTAATCAAAGCAAGCGGAAGAAGACTAACAGGTCTGGGGAACTGCTTGCTCTCACCATACCCTTCAGATGGGATGCAGCAGTGATGGACAGGACCCTTCTCTCTGCCTCTCAGCCTTACATCCTACGGATCTTGGCAGTACTTAGAGTGGACACTGGAGGCAGTGTAGAGTCCACCTGGAGATAGTCACTTCCGCCTTTATTGCACACCACTTGCACTTCTGCATTTTCAAATATTTTGAAAAGAATATTCCAACTGTTCATTTGGATAGCATTTTGGCCATCTATAGGTAAATATTGAAAGCAGGTCTCTTGTTTTGACAAAATAGAATTAGGGGATACCTTTTCCTTTTGAACAATTAGAAGTTCAAAGGGTAGAGATTGAAAACATATTATAAAAATGTTAATATTTATTGTCAATAATATGACTTTAATGATGGAAAGATTATTTAACCATATTTTAGAGTAATTTAGGAAGCTAGGGAATGTTACCATTCCTCAAAATAAATGAATTTTCATTCTATATGTCATGATATCATTAGAATAGATTGGTATCATTAGAATGATGATTGTAACTATACTATTCATAATAATAATAATGTTATAAATTATTGAATATTTATTGTAAGATGCCACCACTGTGGGCTTAATGAAGAAACTAAAGTTAGTAAGTATTTAGCCATGTGTTACAGCACCTAAATTCTGACTGTCCTATTGCTCATTTCAGACACACTGCTCAATTTACTAGCTAAAGCTGTCCTTTCTGTGAATTTATTTTAGTTAGTGTAGTGGTGAAGGATTCCTACACTTGTACCCTCATCAGGAGGACAGACCCATTCACAATAAGTCAAGTAAATAACTTATTTAACTGTACTTCTCACTAGAAGATTCTGAGCACACAGATCTGCTCACTAAATGTAAATATAAAAATTCATAGCAAGCAAACTTCCATAGCTTTACAGTTATTCAAACAGACTTATTCCCACAGTCAAAGAAAACATACCATAAGACATATATTATAGACACCTGGTTGAAATGGAGTACAATTACATAATTAATTATTCCTTTAAAAAGCATATACACAAGGAATCAAGGCATGAAAAACTTGTGCATTTTTCAAAGAAATTATTTTATCAGCTAGTGAGGTAATTGATAAGGCCCCAAGACACGTGTGTAGAGCATCACCAAGAGAATTCCTAAAAGAGAGTCAACAAAAGATGAAAAACTCGAACACTTACATATTTTTCCTATTCTTCCTAAAGCACAAATGAAAATACTTTACATTAAACTTTTCTTGAATTTTATTCATGGAAATATAATCAATCCATAGATTTTTCTGGAGAAAATACAGAGTTAAACAATTAAGTAGCCCATGTTAGAGGGAAAACAGAGGCCTTTCAACTATGGGGGCCATTTCTGTTTCCAGACAAGGCAGCAGATTTGGCTGGAGAGCCAAAGTTTTTCTGAAAGCCATCATGGAGATGCTACCTCCCATTCAGAATGTCTGGTCTAAGTGTACGCAGAACAGACAATGAGAAACGGTGCTGACTGTCATCAGCTCAGGTGGCCAGCTCACAGATACAGAGAAAGGTGCTCAAAATGGATTCATTTTCCTAATTGTTCTCAATTCAGAACTTTCCTCCAAAAGAGCACACAAAGTAAGAAGTTTTCCTATGTCATTTTCAGATAATCTTAGAGCTGATGATTTCACCTTCTGCCTGGCACCTCTTTCTCTCATCTCCCAGGAAACTTCTTAACCCAGAATTGTAGAGCTGGGTTCTGACTAGCTCACCCTGATCCAAGTGTCCAACCTGACTGTCCCCTGGAAACAGTTCAAGTCTCCAGGCCTTCTACCAAGCACAGAGCAGGTTTCTTCTCTTGATAAGACATACACTTTGGTTTGAGCTACTTGTGCCCCATTATTCTGGAAAAAAATACCTTTCATACTAACTGAATTCTATTATAGTAAAAAATGCTCCAACCTTATTAAGTACACTTTAAAAATAGAATATCTCTGAAAGGGATTTTTTCTTACCTGGTGTTTTTGTTTAAAAAGAGAGCTAGACTGGGCTTCATGCTCAAGAACAGATATCATCCCGTTGACTTTCCCAAGTGAGTCGTAGAAGGAGGTGATCTGTGTCTCCAGCTCTTCCAAAGGAACAGACAGTTGCCGGGACTCAGACAACAATGGAGAGTAACATTCTTTGACCTTTCAAAGTGAAAAGAACAAAACAGATCCATGAGAGGCCATTAGGTCCTCAAAGCTCCAGTGCTGTGCTTAGTTCTCGAGAACTTTGAGTGAGATGTTCACTTGGCATTTCAACATCTCTGAAGATGGTTCTCTTATTTCGTGCTATGTGATTAAGCTTTGCTGTTTAAAAAAAAAAAAAACCCACAAAAATACTATACCACTGAGACAAATGAAGGTCTGTGGAGCTTTCTCATGAAAATTCATCTAAGTTGTCCATCTGGATGGCACGTCACCATGTGAATTATTACAGTCAGAGAGGCAGATGGCATCAAATTCCTCTTTAAACACCATGCTATTCACTTTCGGCACTGAAATATGATCTGAGGCAGTCACGACTTATTACCACATTGACTAGGGGACATAAGGCTTCTAGTTTAATGTTCTTAAGCTTTTGCCCATGAACTCTGAGCCTTGACAAACCTGTTAACCACCTCTTCCTAGGTACCCATTGTCCTTCCTCATCAGCTCTAGGCTTTACCTTTCTCTGCTTGTAAATGTTGTACCCATCCAAAGAACATGCTATACACCACTTTATTCATGGAGGCTCCCATGTCAGAGGATGTGGACCCAGTCTAAACTGCCCATCCCTCATCTGTCTTTGTTTCCAATATCTCTATATCTACATTATCTTCATGATGAGGCCCAAAGTTCTTGGTATTTCAGAGTTCTATAAGATCTCTGCCTGGCTGGCTTTTCATTGAACTCTAGATCTTATAATTTTCAAGGATGAAACCTTAAGATAACAAGGAGGGAGGGGATTTCCTTGACCAAGAAAGGGGAAATATTCTATACTAACAAAAAAAGTAATGTTGGGCTGACTACACCAGCACTGTTCCACAAACAACACTGTTACAGAGGTGCACACCCAGAAATACGTTCGTATTCTAGAAGATATGGTTGAAAGATAAGCTCATCAACTGAAAGCCACTGCCTCTCTGCTGCAGAGACTCCACAGCCATTCCTTTGAAAACTCCAATCTACTGATATGTACCAACTCAATGTGTTTTGTTGATCTTTCCTGGGTTTCAGAGAAAGGCTATCAGCATGCTGCATCCCAAACAGCAGGAAGAAAACATGGCTTAAAACAGTCTGGGTAGACACTCCGGTCAACCCAGCACCCAGGAAATGAAGGCAGAAGGATTGACAAAAGTGTGAGTCCAGCTTGTGTCCCTAGTGAAATCTAGGACAGCCAGGAACACATAGGGAGATCCTGTCTCTAAAAACAGTAATAGTATTAACAACTAAAAGAAAGAGAAGAGGCGGGGGGAGAGACAGAGTGACAGAGAATCTAGCTTAGATGAACACAGGACACAATCCACTTTCTCAGCTGTTGTCCCAAACCACTGGACCTGGATTTGAATGAGAGGTGTGAGTCGCAAAGCCACAGGTATGCAGCCCAGCAACTTATTGGAAAATTGAAAACAGTGGCTTTTTATTGTACCTGTTTTTTTTTTTTTAAAGCAAATTTTGCTGGTGCATAAGACAAAAATTGTTCATTACTGTTAAAACTAATTCCAACTAGAATGTTAGAATAAAATGAACTGAATGAGATATTTATAAAGTATGCCAGACTGACAGTATTTTTTAGCCGATTGTTCTCCTATTTTCCCTTTTTCTTTGCATTTGTTCATCTTTTCCATTAATTCTTCAACAGTCATTTCCCCTGCTGGTCTCTTTACTCTCACTCTTCCCCCTCACTTCATTGACCTTCATTTACCCTCTGCGTCCTCCCCATACAATCCTGAGACTCACATGCTGTTCCTCTTGCTTACTAGAAGGTGATCACCTGCACTAAGCTAATTTTGAAAACAATGAAATCTTAACATTTATGTGTAGGTAAAAGATTCTAATGGAGCTCTCAAAGCTCTTAATAAAAAGACCCTCAACAAGGGGGCCCATTCTAGCAGAAAACATAAATAGACAGATGGGATTCATATAAAGTAAGTCTTTTTAAAATAATTTATTAACTTTATGTGCATTGGTGTGAAGGTATCAGATCCCCTGGAACTGGAGTTACAGATAGTTGTGAGCTGCCATGTGGGTGCTGGGACTTGAACCTAGGTCCTCCAGAAGAGCAGCCAGTGCTCTCAACTGCTGAATAAAGCCATCTTAATAAAATCTCAGCTCAATACCCAGTCTTCTCTTCTTCCTCTTTGCCCTCACCTGTCTCCATCTCTCCTTTGCCCTCTCTGTTTTATAACATTAACTACCCTCTCCTCCAAAATACAGATTTTTCTACTGAAGCAGAGCCTAAATTAAGAGAGGTGTCAACTGGTATCGGCATCCCATTTTGTTTTTCAAATATATATTGAAGTTTCTAAATCAAGAATCACAGTGTGGCTCAAAGGGATAATTAGTGGTTACCCAGTCAAGGATGGGTAACCAAAGAGGTAGGAAACATCTAAAGGCAGTACGGTTGTCCCACAGCATGTCATAGTGTGAAGTATTTTCCCACCTTGGCTAGTTGTTCTTTGAGTCTGGACATGGTTGTAAGCATTTCATTAGCTTCTTCTTGGGGACTTTCTTTGGCAATGAGATGTGCTGTCTTGGTAATCATCTTGTACTGAGCATCCATTACTGGCACCCTCTTCTCAATATCCTGTGTAAATCATTAAAGCCGCTCAATTGGTACACAACACATCTCATGTCAGTTGCAGAATCCCACAAAAGGCGGGGCGAAAATCAATATGCACCGTGCAAAATTCTGTCCTCACCACCGACTCCTGCAGCAAAGCCTTTGCTTTCCTTTTTAACTGTCATGCAGGCAACACTATCCTAAATGCATACATTAAAAGTTCTTTTTTAAAGTAACAGAATATTCTTAACTCAACACCAAGATTAGTTGACATAACATTTATACTTTCTAAAATATGTTACTGCAATATGGAAATACATATGTAAATGCATGTAAATAACATAGGGGAAATACTGACTTTAAGAATTAAACTGATGTTTACTTTTTTAAAAAAACCTATTATCACTGGAGAAAACTTAGAAATTTAGTATGGTGGAAATTTTAATTTCTTATCATTTCACACAGTGGCAATTAAAATCCATACCTTACAGCAGTTGCTACTCTTTTCTCTTATGTGTGGTCATACTTTTAAAAGTTTTATAAAAATTAAAAAGACAACACTTTGGTCTGCTTTTCTCACTTAAAAAATTCTTCAAGTCTCTTCTGTTATTAGATAATTCCGTTATTTCACTTTTGAGATCCATCAGTTTTTAGGAGGATATAAATGCCAAATTCATGCAACCAAACCATTCATTGTTTAGGGCATTTATTTGGAACTCCTGTATAATGTTATTTTTGTTTTTATTCCTGATATTTCATAAATTTTATGGAGGAAAAGAATTCCATGTTGGAAGATTACTTTGAAATTACTGCATATGTTCAAAAGATAACTTTTTAAAATTCAAGTTTATTTTCTGTGAAAGTCAACAAATATGTAGACCCATCAAAATGATCCTTAGGACACAGAAACATGATGACCCGAGCAACCTGGCTAATTTTTATCTTCACAGTACGCTTTTCATTTTTTGATTCCGAAAGTTCCTACCTCCAAGTCTTGAATTAATAACTTGACATTAATTAGAGAGACCTCTAAGGGCTCAGAGAGTTTTCTTTGGGCTTCGGTTGCAAAGCCAGAGAGGGTGGTGGTGTAGTCTGTGTATTCTTTCTTCATCCTGTCCATCTCGTCAGCTCTTGCATACTGTGAGGAGAGCATGGGAAGAAGCATTTGAACACCATGAAGCTATGATTCTAGACGCTCATAACCTTCACTGTGACATATTCTCATATACGGTAAGAAAAATTCTAAACTCCTGATTCTTATTTTAGATAAGTTTGAAATAAATCCAGTTACTTTGACAGGGAAAAAAAGGAAGAATCAGGCAATGGAGAGCCAGGATTTGAAAAGTAAATCTTTCTGTCTATGCAGGCTCCATATGTCAGTATAATCCTTAACCCAACGCTACATTCTGTGAATGCTCCTCCATCATACACAGCAAAGAATGAATAGTTGGCAATGAGACACAAACAGTTTTAAACACTTCTGCATCCTACCTTAACAAGCCCAGAAAAACTGCCTCTCAGCAAACTGCCTATAACATCAATAACACACACATGTGACGTGAGCGTGGATTTGAAAGACATACTTGCTTGACTTCCATGAACAGTTCTCTCCACCGTCCGTTTAGCAAGAGTAATTGCTGCTTAAGGTCGCGGGAAACGATCTCATCACAAGTCTCGATCAGGAAATTGCCAGCATCGTTCATGGCTGTGTGCTGCTGAATCCAGTGGGGCAAATTTCGAAAAAAATCCTAAGCAAGAAAGGACATGCACTCGTAAGCCATAAGCCAAATGCTAATAATGGATATGAAAATAAAGTGTTTGCAAGCTTTAAGATAGAATTCAACTCTCTTCCAAAACTCAGACTTTAAATAAAATTTCAAAGTATGAGCTAGAAACACCAGATGTCTTTGTTTTTTTTTTCTTTTCACACGTACACGTATACATGCATGTTCCATGGGTCTACGGCTGCACTTGTGTGTATATATATTTGCATATGAAGGCTAGAGAACACTGGACCTTAGATTACCTCCTTGCAAGTATCAGTGGCTCCTTCATCCACATGTTTTGTTTCCTGTTTTCTTTTGAGCTGGGGTCTGGCCTGGGACTTGCCAAGTATGTTAGGCTGGCCGGCCAGTGAGTCATAGAGATCCATCTGTCTTTGCCTCCCCAGAACAGGAATTGCAATCAATAGTCACTACACCTGCATATTTTTTTTTTGGTTGTGGTCTGATTGTTCTTTATTTTATATCTAGAATCCACCTATGAGTGAGTACATACCATGACTGTCTTTCTGGGTTTGGGTTACCTCACTCAGGATGATTTTTTCTAGTCCATCCATTTGCCTGCAAATTTCATGCTTTCATTGTTTTTCTCTGCTGAGTAGTACTCCATTGTGTATATGTGCCACATTTTTTTTCATCCATTCTTCCATTGATGGGCATCTAGGTTGTTTCCAGGTTCTGGCTATTACAAATAGTGCTGCTATGAACATAGCTGAGCATGTATCTTTATGGTATGAATCAGCATTCCTTGGGTATATGCCCAAGAGACACCTGCATATTTTTACATTGATCCTGGGGACTCAAATTAAGTCCTTTTCATGCACTTTACTCACTGGACTGTCTCTGAAGCCCATCTTTTTCTTTTTCTTTCTTTTTCTTTCCTTTTTTTTTTTTTAAACCATTGAGCTCTACTCTGCTGCCCAGGCTAGACCCAAACTTGTAGGCTCAAGCAATCCCCCATAGCGAGGCAAGCAAACATCTTGGACTACAGGCACACGCCAGTGCACCTGACTCTGTGTCATCATATATGAACATATATGGCGCATTTTGCTCAAGACAAAACAAAACAAGAGACCATTTTCTTATTCTTGCTTTCTATAGGAAGCAGCAATCAATGCTTCAAATGTCAGAGACATTTTCTTGCTGTTCATACCAATAAAAATGAGTGCAAGCTGTCTAAAATTGGAATATGAATGTATGTATACACACACACACACACACACACACACACACACACATTACATTCAGACATCAAAGGAAACATTTTCAGGCCAGACATTTATGTCAAGGACACTGAACACAGTAGCCTCCTTTCTTATTTATGTAAGGGAATGCACTTGGCGGTGAAACAGCTTCCGTCTCATTTCAGATTAGGCGCTTGTGTTCACACATGCACACACTCATCACACTGCCAACGTAATTCAAACTTCATTCCATAAGCTGTGTGTGGGAGGCTTTCCCACACAAGTAGCTGGGAACACTCCTGTTTCTGGTTGCTACATTTCTTTGGATCAAGCCAACACATATGACACGCACCAGGGCATTGTTTCATCTGATTAGTAAAAGCCCAAGTCTGCATGGGTCTATGTTCATCGCCTTCTTTAGATGTACAAGAATATTTAATCCATATCAATGGAGAAACAAGAGAAAAATACAAAAATGCTACATCAGTTGGTACAAACACACAACAGATGAACAAATCTTAGATAACTGGTTAATAATAAAAGAGGTAATTCATTCCAATGTATATATTGTACTTCTTTATGGGAGCTTGACAGTATAATGCCTTTTATACCTACATTGGTTTTCCATGTGAAAACATCAGGTTTATATAAAAATCATATACATTGTATATACACACAAATTTGTATGTATACATATGCATATACACGTGACTGTCCATTTTATTGAATATTTCCATATAAGGGGTGTTGGAGTAAGACAATTACTGTCATGCACACACTCATATATGCTTAAACATTGTAAAAAGAAAAATAAAAGAAAAAAGTCTCCCTCATATGCAGAATTGATTGAGTGTTTATAATATCCAAAAGAGAATATCTAAAGAGATCAAGGTGGTGGTGATCCAGCTATTCCATGGGTATGTACTGCTATACAGATTCAGTCCCGTGTGTGTGTGTGTGTGTGTGTGTGTGTGTGTGTGTGTGTGTGTGTGTGTGCCTTGTGTAGGTAACCACAGCTGTGAATAGGAAATCTACAAAGGCTGAGCCCTAGACAGGTCCATCTGTACAGACCTCAGTGTGCATATAGCATATAGACCTCTACTGCCCATTAGATTTGGCTACCCTTTTATCAATAGTTGATTACTACTACTTATTGCCCTTCTGCATTAAAAAGTAGAATGTTTTAACACAACTTTTACTAGGCAGTATTTGCAGGTCTAATTCACTTAACTCACCTAGGGGTAAATATCTTTAGTGAGAATTTTTGAGTCACACTTGCAAATATCTGAGAACCACTAGTGAACTACACTGTGAGAAATCTCTCCTTCATGAATCTACAGCACGTCTTTTCCTTTTGTGTGAACAGTCTTACCTTCTTGGCATTTTCTGATTGACTCAGCATTTTTTCTGCATCCTCTAGCCAGGCTTGAAGACTAGCCACGGTATCACCATAGCGATCCCAGTTGGAGATCACCTCCTCCAGCATGCTTCTCACGCTCCTCACTTCCACAGAGAGATTTCTCCACTGAGCAGTGGTTTCATTCATGAACTTCATCACATTCTCAGCTTCTCCCACTGAATCAGAAACAACCAGTTACTGTCTCCATTCTGTACTTAAAACCATCCCTAGATGGTTTTCCTGTGTTCTTACACACTGGCGGCAAGAGCATCTATCAGACATATGAAATTCTATTCCCAACAATTACGGCAGAAATTTACAAATTGCAAGCAAACATATCTTCCAAAGTTTATCTTCATAGTAATTTAAGCTCTCATATCTATATTCAAGTTATTCTACCTTTTTTTGCCTTTAATCCCCTTGGAATTGAAACGAGGCTGAAAAACTGCAACTTAGAAAAATGAATGCTTATTTTGTTCTATCATAGAAGATTACACACAGAAAGAATGTCATTATGCAAGACAAATACCTCACAAAGTCACTCTGTCCTCTCCAAGTTAAAAGCATAGTCACAAAGTTATTAAAAAAAATCACCATAAAATTAATTGATCTGACTCCATAGAAATTTTAAATTTAAATTTTAAATTCTACTTAAGTCAACACCATACCAAATTTCTTTTCCGGTTAGTGGCTGCTAACTGTATAGGATGCTCAGTTTCATTAGGACACTTTCACACATGTGTAGAAAGAACGTGGACCATCTTTACTCCCATTATCCTCACTTACCCTTCTTCTCCCTCCTACCACGGCCCCCTCAGCTAATCCCACAGTGTGGGTTACCTGAGCCATCTGCCTTGACATACATTTCAGCTGTCTGTTTCAGGATCTGGTATGTCACTTCGTATTGTTCAAAGAACTTGCTGTTTTCTATAAAAGACTAGGAAAAGGGACATGCTTGGTTAGTAGAGAGCAAACATTAGGCCTGTTCACAAATGAAAGGTTAATTCATAAGTTTATGGGCACCATATCCAATTCTCCCAACCTTATTCTTACTGGGAAACACAAAATCCCACTATCATGGATTATTCTGGTAATACGAAGCCCATATACTGTGCCCACATTTTCAGTACCAACTCAACACCAGACTGAGAAAATGTTCTATTTCTTCACCACACACAGAGGCTGTTTTTCCTCAAGAACAGAATTTTCTCTAGAGAATCTGGGCCTAACATTTAGAAAGTGCTAAATTTGGGGGAACATTTTAATGTCCCACTGTGCTGGAGCTGTGGAAGTCTGTTGTTCTTTGAACATTAGCCCTGGTGGATGACTGACTGCTTTGAGGGACTTCCAGTTAAAAATAGATGACAGTGAAAACAGTTTCCTTAAGTAAAAAAGTAGAAAGTTTAAAAATAATATCATATGCTGTCCATGTTATTGATGCTTTCATATTCCAATTACCCAGCACAAAAATTACAGACTAAGATAAACTAACATGTGTATCTGCATACATAATAAAATCAGTATTAGCACATGGAGACCATGAAATCAGGCACACACACACACACACACACACACACACAATCTTAGGTTTTTATTAATTTTGTTTTTTAATAATGCTCAACTCCCCTCCTGTTCAAAAGATTGCTCTTATCACTACAAGTACAAAATTAATACAATTATAACTGGCAATGTGTCTCCAAAACCTCTTTAAATTCTCCTATTAGCAGAATGGATTTTTAAGAGTTTAATCAATTGAAATAGTTGAGAGGGATCATCACTATGATAAAATGAAAAGTTATGCTAACTGGATCCTTGCACAGTATGCTAGGAGTCCTGTATTATATGCTAATGGATGCTTCATGTAGAGGCAAAAAGCAGTTCATAAAGCAATTTCATAGACATTCCTAGATTTTTACCACTGTTTACCTTGTTTCAGTCTAAAATTTTAAAGTATTATATATTAACTATAATGAGACTATTTTATATTTACAGAACATTTATAAATTATTTCTCTAGAAATAAAGTGAATGCAGAAAGCTATGAATTCCATGGTCTAAGACCCTTCTGTGGCTGATATTTTATTGAATGACTTTAATAGGTTTTATTGTCTTTGACTGAGACCAGATTATGATAATAGTAGTCACTGTACTGAACAGGTAAACTTAAAGTATCATTTGCCTGACTAGTTTGCAAATTAACTACAAATGAATAAAATAAATATATTTATTTTTATATTTATTTTGACCTAAAAATAGGAGGGGAGGTAAGAATACAATCAAATGATTCATTATCTTTGAGCTTTCACATTAGAACAGTTAGACAATTAATTTAAAAAATAAATCCCATTTGTTATTTCAAACTTTTATTGGCTCATGTAATTTGGGTTCCTTTTTTGCTAACCATGGAGACGTCATTGAACAATTATGTTTGTCTGGGTAAGTCACTTTCATAGAAGGCTTGCTAAGCCTCCCATTTACTGTGCTAGACATACCTCTTAGGAAAATGTACATTTTAAATTAGAATGGTAAGGTTAATTTGCTTTATTAAAAGTTTGGCTAAAACTGGGTAACTGAATCAAATGACTATTAGCATTGATGATAAGACAAGAAAAGCTGAAGTGGCACTTTTGACTTTGAAATTAAAACATTAGAAGTAAGGACATTTCTGCCTTCAGAGTATAGACACAATAAATTAAAAACTCATTAATTTCATTGAGAGAGCTAAACCAGATAATTCTAAATCCTTTAAAATTTAATCAGGGTTGCTTATTTTCATTAAAAATTGTTGTGAATTGTAAGGGAAATATTCATGTTATTTATGTCGAACTTTGCAATTTCCACAATTTCAAGAGATCATCTTTCTTTCACATGAAGGATAGAAGTGTTATGTTACTGTTAAGTAGCAAAAGTGGACATTACATGTTAACTAGCAAGATCACTGTAAACAATTCTGAAATCAAGGACCAAATCAATGCATCTGTAATCACTGATCAATAGCGTATGATCTAACTTTAAATATAAAAAAAGCTATTAATAGATTTGTTTATTTGTCTGTGTGCTTTGTATGTCAGCATATATGTGCCGTGGTGTATTTGTGAAAGTCAGAGGACAGTTTGTGGGAGCTGGTTCCACCATGTGGGTCCCTGGTTGTCTTCCTTGAGGTGGAAAGTGGAGCACTCAAAGGGCCACAGTTATTGAAATGATTCAACAAAAAGGACCTAACGCCACTTATGGAGGCTTTAATCAGGGCCTCTTTATTGGGGGACTAGAGTACACACACAGTGGAAGCTGCTGGGAATGTGGGATGCTTGTCCACTTTACACGTATTCCAAATTTCCACAGCAGTTTGCAATTAGCACCACAGTGAACTCCTTAACTCTATGGAGTGGGCAGGCAGTGCTGACTCTCTGCCGTTAACATCAACTCTCTATTTATATATCTTTCGAGAATTTGAAGAGAATTATTAATATCATTGTTTTGGAACATCTACCTGGTAAGGCAGTCCTATTAGGTACTCAAATCTGATTGGCTGTTCTTAAATAGCTAGAACAAAGGATGGAGCCTGTGTAATTAACTCCTGGGCTCAGAGTGCATTATTTGCTATGACTAAAACTGAAGATACAAATCCATTCCTCCATTTAATATTTATGAGACTAAAGCAATTACTAGAATTTTAAAAATGGATTTCTTGTCCTTACCAAAATAGCTACAAATGAATAAAAGAACACATCCTAACAGAGTTCACAGCTTTTGAAACAAATGTTTCCTAGACCATTTTAGTGAATCTAGAGAAAAGTACTAACTGCCAGGCAAATTGTTTGTTTGTTTGTTTGTTTGTTTGTTTCAAATTCATGTAGCTCACATATCAGTTAAAGTACAAAATTAAAATATAACAAAGCCGATTATGTTTCCAAGATGCTTGCAAAGAGACACAGTTTTAATATGAATTAAAGTACATACTCTGCAAATCACTGTGACTGGTCAGGTTGTAACAAGGTAGTATGTTAAAAGTTTAGTGATTTATAATTTGGAATCTGTGTTTAAAGATAAATGTTAGAGGACAGGATAGAGATGCACTGTTAACATGAATACTTTCAACCTAATGTTGCAAATAATTTGTGTAGGGGTATGATTAGTTGATTAAGAGTAAATAAATGGACTTTATTAAACATATTATATTAACTATATGTAAATGGAACAGCCACATTGTTTCTATTGTTTAGTTGTTGTTGTAGACAGAATTGGGATTATCTAGACCAGAACATGAGATACTCTTTAAAAATTAAGTTCATACATAGATTTGTAGACAAAATTGCCCAATATCTGGGTACACCCAGACATAAATCCTGGGAAGAGATTCATGCAGCAAATCTAACATGTAGACGGTCTCCATGTGGACAACTGAAAACAGTCAACAATTTTCTCACACTGGGAGCTTAGATGGCTGGAAGATTGTCTTTAAGTATAGTAATTCAGTTTTAAAGGACAAATGAAATTTCAACTAAAGATATGTGAATACACACACACACACACACACACACAGAGAGAGAGAGAGAGAGAGAGAGAGAGAGAGAGAGAGAGAACCCTACACACACAACTCTTTTGGTAAGTAATAAAGCACCATTACTAAGGTTGGGGAATGATTAATATGGGGAACCCTCCCAAAGTCAGAATTTGCAACTGCAAATTCCAGAGAATCCAAGTTGCCGTTTCCATGTGCTTGTGAAAAGCTCCACACCTCAGATCCACCCCACTGGACAAAGTGGTGTTTTTACACTTAGATTCAAGGTGGACCTCTGTCTGTCAGAGCACAAGAGACTCACAAGATAGTTTTGCAGCAGCAGCTCCACAGACTCTCGCCTCCCATACTTGATGATCCAGGACTTCAGCTTTGACTCAGCGAGGACCAGCAGGGACAGCAGACGGTACTTCAGTTCCAGAAACTCCATTTTCATTAAGTGCAGCTCGGATGTGGAGGACACAAAATGAAACCTAGGAAGAGACGGGGAGAATTCACAGGATGTAACTAATAGTAACCGAAGGAGGCTGGCCGAACCTGTTACATGCAGCCTTCTAAATATCCCTGCTTGCGGTCAAGGGATGATCCGATTCCTTTCTTAGCTCAGGGTTTCCAGGGAAAACAGGATTGATTGAAGCCTTTGGTTTGGTTCTCTTCCCTGCTAACACATCTCTCATCTGTTTCTTTTATAAGCTGTTTTTGCAATGTTACATAATGTTCCTTACAGTATTGAATAAAAATACAGCCTATGATGAAGAAAGCGTTTCTGTGATCTGCAAGCTGTGGGAACATTCCAACTCACTCGCTCCAGTTAATAATATATTAGAATGCTGGCACTCTCAGCGTCTGTGTGGGAACCCACTTTGCATTTACCAAATGTAAGCATCCCTGTTAAAATTATAACAATTCATTTTGGAAAAGAAAAAAATATGAAAAAGAATACAAAAGCATCCATCTGACATTTTATTTTTTAAAAGAATATTTTTAAAATTCTCTTACCTCTCAGCCATGTCCTCTAGCTGATCAGGAGGCATTGGGATCCCATTGACAGACCTGGTCTGGTAGATTTCATGGAATGCTCTTTTGTGGGCATCTGTATTTTGAAGCAGATCCTAATATACAATTTTAAAAAAATTTTAAATGAGGAAACATGTTCCCAAGAGGCTGAGAAGCATAATTTCCCGGCTGTACTGATGAGTCAATGTATTCAACAATTTGTCCCTGCTACCTCCTTCTCACGCAGCCGGTGCCTGTCACAGGCTTTTACCTAGAACGGCAGCCCGTGATTGTGGAGAAGCCACTCTGGGAGAGCTGGGTCTAGTCATCACGGCATCTTTAAACACACATGACACTTGCCCAGAAATGCATTCAGACCTCTTAAAGGTGTAAGATCCAGGGACTATGTAATCACTGCCAGAAACAACCATTTCAGTGTTTTGCCCGGGGTCTGGAGAGGCGGGGGCTTTTGTTCGCTTGTTTGCTTTATGTTTTTTTTTCTCCCTGAAAACTGAACACAACAAACTTAACCCCTTAATTGGAACAGGATTTAGCTTGCCTGCTGTTATTTTCAGGTTGAGTGTGTGAGGGCTACTTTAAATACTATTTCCAATTACAATAGACTTTGAAGATACCGTTTGGTCAGAAACTTTCCCAACATTACGGGGAAACAACCTCCAGCTAACTGAGAAGAGATCAAATGTGATGTTTATCAATGCTGTTTCTCAACTTTATGCAGCAGCTTTCCATTTCTTTAGGTTGATGTGAATCTTTGGTCTGCTGTGTATTTTACCAGCCACACACTTATTTATAAAAAGAATATATCTTTGCTGTCAGCACACACACACACACACACACACACACACACACACACACACACACACACAAAGGAAAGAGTAGGGTGGACAAACAAGCTTATGACGTATTTCCTCACACTTGGTCGATTTTCCCCTGTAGCAGAACAAATAATAGTGTGTGAGTTAAAAAACAAAGTAATCCACCAAGGGGGGATCAATTCAAATTAATATTATTTTTCCTCAACTATTTTCTACTGGCACAGTGGAGAAAGAAGCAGGGAGGTAAAAGACACACACTGGGGTGGACAAATGAAAGCATTTAGAACAGGAATAAAAAGGTGAGAATCTGGGCCAGCAAGAGGGCCGAGTAGGTAAGGGTTCTTGCCACAAACATTGACGATTTCAGTTTGATCCCTGAAACCCACGTGGTGGGAGGCAACACTGACTCCCACAGGTTGTCCTCTGACCTCCACCTGTACACAGGCATGTGACGTGCACATAAATAAATAAATGAACAAATAAAGCAACAAAAGGCTTATAGATGCTTGACTCCCTAAGAGACAGGTTAATGTTGTCAAAAACCTTAGTCTAAACGATTTTTGTCCTGACAGATTTCTCTGTGTTTACATTTTGAAGTCTTTAGGTGCCTAAGTAAACACACACACACACACACACACACATATTCACAAGTCATTCACACCAGATGGTGGGATCTTTGACCCCCAGAGGAAAGCAGAGACAGGGCTGTTTTAAGAGCAGCTGTCAGTGCTGAACATTGTCGTCCCTCTCCCAGCTTTTCAGCACACCAACACACCTCCATGGCATATGATCCAATCCTGGCTGAAACGACCCTCAAGTGACTTCAGAGGAATTTGTACCTTCAGAGCTACCTCTCATTTCTTGTACCCGACAGCTCGCATACCCCGTGCACTGAGAAAATTCTTTACAAAAATAAGGCAGATACAAACATTTCACACATCTGCCCGGGAGTGTCTACAGCTTGCATACACTACTTGTTCCTAAGAAGTGCCCTCTCACTGTAAAATGGCTGGATGCATGCTAATTCCACTGGGTGTACAGCAATGCATCTGAGATCATCAGGCAAGAGGAACAAGCAAAAGCAGTTCAAATGAGAGATAAAGCAGCAAGCATATTTGTACATGGATGAAAAAAAATGAAAAAGGGAATTTTGTTTTAGTAAGAGACACATTTAACCATTAAGAATATAGGAAGGCTGGAATGCAGAACACATCAGGAGATTCTAACTGGAAGGTTTCACAAGTATCATAAATAATCACAATAAGTAATAAATTTATTGATGATCAGAGTTCCACATTCATAGACGATACATTAATTCAGAGGTTGAATGTACATAGTAAATGCCAAAATATATAAAAATTAATAAAACAGCATAGGAGAAGCTGGTCCTGGGCAAGGGTGTGGGAGAGCTGGTCCTGCTCCCCACCAGCTGCAGCACTCTGGAGAGCTGACTCCATACCTCACCTGGGCAGTGCGCAAGAGCTTGCCCTGGTGGTATGGGTGCAGGAGAGCTGGGCCTGTCCCTTATTGACTTCAGCACTCTGGAGAGCTGCCTCTGGTCACCTGGGTGCAGGAGAGCAGGTCCCACCACTTGCCTGGGCAGGGTAGGAGAGCTGGCCCTGGTGGTATGGGTGTGGGAGAGCTGGTAGGCTGACCAACTCAGCTACCACCCATCCCCAGATCCAGGGCTTTGAGCTGGCCTATGCCAACATCTATCTCATCGATGAGCTGTTGGAGTGGGTGAAGAGGCCCATCCTGCAGAACCTACAGGACTCAGGGCAACAACAGGATATCTAAGAGGAGTCTCAGTGAGGCTCCAGCATTGATAGTGTGGCAGAAGCCAGAGGCCTCAAACCAGACCAATGACTCATTGCAATGAACATTTGCAAGTAAAGTTTGTTGGACTAATGGGCACACTGTGTGACACACTGTGACACATTGCAGCTTCCATGACAAGACTTTTTTTTTAAGTTTTATTTTCTATTTTCTTTGGGAGGAGGTTACAAGGGTAGAGGGCAGATATGGAAGGTCTGGGAAATGAGTGGGTTTGGGGTAGATGATGTGAAATTCACAAAGAATCAATAAAAATTATGGGGAAAACCCCATAATAAATAAACAGCATAGGGACTGAGAAACCTCCATTGCTGTGGGAATTATCGACACTCCTCCTGCAGTTACCAAGATGGAGCAATGGGAACAAGTGGGAATCCACATTGTAAGAGAAGTCTTGTGAAGGGCCAGAGAAGATGAGAAAGATGGAAACAGGAATATCACTGGAGAGAAAAAGCTCCTTAGGGATAGCCAGGGCAAAGACATCATGGTGGAATATACTTGCCTCTGAGGTAATCATTACAGTGAGTTTTCACCAATGTCTTATTTAAAATTAAAACATTAACATTCCCTTTACTTTTTGCCCCCCCCCAATTTTTATTTGCTTAATTACTACTTTTATCTGCATCCTTTCAAGATGAGTCATATAATGAATGTCAGGGATCTGAGTCTCTCTTCATGCATATGCTCTGAATGCTACTTGGTACTGTGAAGATGCTCACTAAAATTCCATTGGAAGCCAAGACTAGAGAGAGATAGCATGGATGAAAGAGGGAAGCCAAATGAAAGAAGAGTGTCAGGGACACAGAAGTCCTTTGTAAAAAGTGTCCGATGGATGAAGAACCAGGGGGACTAATAGCTAGCCAGTGAATGAGAATGCCAATCTTGTTCAACTTGGGTGTGGGCCACGTGATAGTGATGGTTTATGCCAGTGGTTTTCACAGAGAGAACTTGGAAATCAAAAAGGAGACACAGAAAAGTCTTAAAAGCATATTTGTGAAAATGGAACTAGGGCATTTGGACAATAGCTGGGAAGGTAGGGTAGGGTGAAGAAAAAGACTTAAAATGAGGGAAAAAACGTCTGTGTGTGTGTGTGTGTGTGTGTGTGTGTGTGTGTGTGTGTGTGTGGTTGTTGTTGTTGTTAGGGGGAACACAACAGAGAGGGATGTAGAAAACAATGGAACAAGGGATATATAACTGTGCATCTTTCAGAGGAAGGGGAAGGATAGTATCTAAGACTCATAGAAGTGGCTGGCCTTAGTTGGGAGCACAGATGGTTCATCCGCAGCAACAGAAGTGAGGATTGAGTATTTGGGCACAGACACAAGTAAGTGGGTTGATGTATTTGCGGGAGCTTGCGGAAATTCTTTTCTGATTGCTTCTATTTTTCTTGGGGAAATAGGAAGCGGTGTCATCAGCTAAGAGTGAGGACAGGGAGGAGGTGTGGAAGGCTGAGGAGACAGGGTATGAAATAGATGTCCCAGAAATGGAGAGGGCTTGGAGTTGGGAAATGCCTTGTGACTGCTACACAGCAGTTGGGTTAGTCACTCTGTCAGAACGTGGGGATTCTCCAGCCTCATCACCTGCCTGTGTGGGTGCATGGTCTGTGCAAAAACTGTTTTTAATCAGTGTTATATTTTTACCAGGCTAGAAAGAAAGGGAGAGATGTGGTCAATGGAATTGAGGATGAGTCCAGTGAGTGACTTTTTTGAGCACTCAATTTAAATAGTATGAAGGAAAAAGACTAAATGAAAAGGAAGGCCATGGAGTCAAAGGGTGATAGCATTAAGAGCTGCAGGGTCCAGATGGATGAAGACTTGTTTGACTGAAGAGTGGGTTGCTTGACAAAGCAGGAGGGCTTCAGCTGCAGATACGCTAGGATGATGGAGAGAGTAGAGGGAGTTGGTCATGGAGTAGGATCACCAGAGAAGAGAAAGTGAGGGTATTGAAAGGCCACAGTAGTACGAGGATCATCTATGGGTTGTTGAACTTTCTAATTATTGTGCCAGGAATCATCATCAGGAAATAAAACACTCAAGAAGGAGAGAAAATGACTTGAGTAGGGTTGATAGTACAAGGAGACTCGGGAGATGGTAGAGACAGAACACTGTTCTCATAGTTCCTTAAGACTTGAAATCCTTGCCTTGCCAAAACAGTATGACTCCTGCTAAACTCTCCATGCGCAACAACCCTGTGGGCACATTTAAAGCTTGAAGCTTAAGAGAATTATGTGGCTTTTGTGTGAAGCATTTATTTTCTCCCTGCCTGTGTACATACATTTACAAAAGAGGATGGTAATCGCTATGTCATATCCTCATGTTAAATGTTCTGTAAAGCTAATTACTTAGACTAAATTACATGGCTAAGTCCTTCATAATCACCTGTAAGGGACATTTTCTCTTTCTAGATAACTGAGCATTAAGTTGTCTAGAAAATAGGAAGGATAACACTGCTATACTTTGTGCATATGTATTAATTAATATACTCTGATATACATTTTAGTTAACTTAAAAAATATAAGAGAAATAAGAGCTACTCATGGGATCACTGCCCTCTTCTGGCCTACACACACACACACACACACACACACACACACACACACACACACACACACACACACATCCTCACACAGACATAGACACATGCATAGGAACATAGAAATAAAACAAATCTCTAAAAACTACACAGTTAAAGAAAATACCATACAACTGTTCATAAGGAGAACTATCTGCAGTATACCTTTTTAAAGAATACTTAACTCTAACTTGTAAACTCTGACTATGTAGTAAATGAAAAAACATGCCATGTAAATATATTTTTTCATGTGTGGCGAGTTCAGAAAAACAACATTCTAGGTTTCCATAGTTTGTTCAAGTTTTCTGAAATCAGAATTACTTTTTATACTGGAAAGGCAACATGATGCTTTCAAACATCCTGTGTATGTGCTCAGAATCCCCTGGGGTTCTCTTCCCAGGTTACTGAATCTCTGAGTCTGATATGCCGGACGAGTTACATCACACTGATGGACTGATTCTGTGCTACTGGGAAAACTTAGAATTTTAATTAACAATGATGCAAACTTTCCACCTTCATAGCTCAATTTCTTGTGAAGCATCTAATAAGTATATCCTGAGTAGATTATAATAGCTCTCATAATTGTAATTACTCTGATTTATGACTATCCTGTGCTAAACACCTGTGGCCAGGTCTATTGAAAGGTCTACCTCAATAAAAAAATGATCATTCTGTGATTCACGCTGAACTTGTCCTTGATTTCTACCTGCCTCTGTTTCTTACCTCACTATTGCACTCTTCCATTTTCTCATTGTCTGTTTTCCCCCTTCATTTTACATTCTCATCTTCTCCATCACCCACGCATATGCATCTCTCTGCTTTCTATTCTTTCTGGACATTATGTCTTGTTTATCATATTTGGGTAGATGGTTGGGTGGCTAGCATAGGCACATGTGTGCTTTCTCTGACTCTCTCTCTTTTGCTATCTATCTATCTACCTATCTATCTATCATCTATCTATCTATCTATCTATCTATCTATCTATCATTTATCTATCATCTATCTTCCTCTCATCAGAATGGCTCATAATAGTCAGTGACCCACACAGAGAAGCATGTGAATCATCTAACTGAAAAGTCATTCTGTGGGACAGTCATCACCATCTGCAAAACCTTCTATAATGTTCTAGTAAATGGCACACTTGCATTTGCTCTATGCTCAACATTTAAGTACATAAACAACAGTCACATGGTGTTTGCCATACTTCTAGCTTGGAAGCATGACCATACCTACAATATGCTTCTGTCTCCCCAAGGCTGGAAAGCTACCATAGAATAGACCTTCGGAGGACACTTCTCAACTCATGTACATTCTACATTGCATTTAAAATTCTAAGGTAACTTTTGTGTCGGACACATTAGGTTAAAGTCCTTTCAGTTGTTACATATTTCACATGAAATTGTTATATAGAACACATAGTTACTTACTAATTTGTGAGAGTGGTAGTATTTGTGTACTGCTGTCTAGAACTTTTCTCCCATCTATATATACTTTGTATCCCATGATGCACTAGGCCCAGTGCCTCTGATGCTGAAGGTGTGATGTGTCTTGAACTTAGCTGAGCTTGAACTCTGACTCCTGTACAACCTGACCCCACAACTACTGAGAACAGAGGCGCAGACTGGAAGGTCCAAGCTGTGCGTGTGCATATTGAGATAGATGGAGTAGACCTCAGAGTTACACTGTCACTCGAGAAAGCAGATGGTGACAGAGAATTCTGCATGTCTGTTTGTGCATATTGATGGTGGCCGGGACGAGACGTGGAAAGAGATGATTAGCAAATCAAAAGTTGTCTGAGCGTAGTCACTCATGAAACAGGACAGGGAGCCCAGCCACAAACCCATATATCAATGATCAATTGACTTTTGGCAAAAGTGCCCCAAATACACAATTGGAAGGGCAATTCTTCAACCGACAGCCAGAAAAGCTGGAAATCCACACAGCGTGAAAATAAATCCTCATCTCACTGCTTGTGCGAGAATCAACTCAAGGGGTTTTAAAAGAAGGACCTAATACTATAAAGTGGCCCAAAACAAACAAACAAAAAGTATACCTGTGAGAAGCTTACAGAGGCATGCATCTTTAATCCCAGAACTCAGGAGGCAGAGGCAGGCAGATCTCTGTCTCTGTAAGGATGAGGTTAGCCTGATCTACATATTAAGTTCTAGGCTAGCCAGGACCACCATACTTACCATAGGACTTACCATAGTAAGACCACCAGGACTTACCATAGTAAGACTCTGTCTAAAACAAAAAGAAAGAAGAAAGGAACAAAGGTAGGCAGGCCAGCCTGGGACATTAGGCAGAGACTGTTAGGACCCCCAAAGCAGGGACAACAAATGAAAAAAGAGGCAAATGGGATTGTGTCAGGCTAAAAGTCTGCAGAACATGGAAAGTAGCTGACAGAGATTGCCAGAAACAAATATTTGCAAGTCATTCACAGAGTTAAGGGGGCTTAGAAGGCTCTCGTTCCTGTGACCAGTTGCCAGATATAAACTAGTTAAGGAGGGAAGGCCTGTTTAGCTTGCAGTTTCAGGGGCTCCCATCTCCCACAGTGGGGAGGGTATGGCGACCGGCTCCTAGCACATCCACTAGAAAACACAGAACACCCTTTGCCTTATCTTCCACTTGGGCTCCAAGCCTGCGGGGAAGGGAGCTGCCAATAGTCAGTGAGGGGCTGACTTAGTTAATCTTTGACTTATCCTCCCAGCCCCCACCTGAGGTATGCTTTACCAACACCCTAGGTGCCTCTCAAGCCAATCAAGTTGGCCATCAAGATCATCCATCACAAGGGGCTAATATAAAAAAGTACCAAGGATCTTAATCCAAAAAGAATGAGAAACAAATACCTCTGTTAAAAATGTCAAAGGACTTGAACATTTATCAAAAAAGACAAAGTAGGTGGTAGATTGCTGAAAAAAAGTTCAACATACCGAGTGATAATAGAAATCTAAATTCCATCCAGTGAGCTATGACCAGAGGTCTGCTCATGTGGCTATTGTCATACACATGAAATATAACAAGTGCTCATGAGGACGTGGAAAAGGAGAAAGCCTTATATCATGTTGACTATAATATAGATCAGTGCAGCCATTTTGGAAAAGAGTAGGGAGTTTGCTGAAAAAAACCGAAAATAGGAATTCCATAAGATGGAGGAATAGAGGCTTATTGTTGGAATCCGTGAATGAGAGAAGTTGGGACAACACAATATTCCAAAAAGTAAAATGGAGAAAGCTCTAAAAATTAGGAAAGGGGTCAACGGGACAGCCAAGAGCAGAGTAATAGGAAGACAATCAAGAACGCAGCCCCCAGCTGCATGGGTTGGGGCAGCAGGCCAAGCCTCAACCACAATGTAGATCTAGTAGGGTTCCCAGTCCTAGATGCAGGAGAAATAAACAGTCCTCTCAAGCCTCAAGTCACTGGGAGTTTGGTGTGACAGTGAGTGCTCTTGTATATAGGCCAGCATCAGAAAAGAAAGTCATTTAGCCACTCCCTACATCTGGAGGGCTATAACCAAGCTCCATGTGTAAAAGAAGGCATATGGAAACTGAGTCACCCTCTCAGACCTGAAAACAAGGAACAGCCATAACTCGGGAAGGCTGGGGGGCATCCCGTTACAGTGGCTGGGGAGGAGATGGCACAACAGGTGTTCCCAGAGAGGAATGTGGGTAAGCAAGAGTGAGTGAGCAGAGTGGGGCACAGGGAGCTTGGGCTGGAGAGGGTTCAGTGATCAATGCTGTTACCCTCTGGCTCTGAACACTGCTTGATTTTCCTAACAGGTAGTTATGGGCAGAGTTTCAAAGTCCTAAAACCCAGAGACAAGATACTATATCCCCTCCAAGGCAGATCTGTGTCCTGTGTATGATCCTAGCTCTGTGATGCACTTGGTGGTACTCCTTTGCTTGGGTGTTTGGTTTTTGTGTGTTCACACATTGGGGCACTCTGGAGTGAGGGGAACCCTTCCCAGGAATACAGGTCACGGAGGTCATTTGGGCCAGTGCAGTTCCCGGTACACAAAGAAAGAAAGCTTCTAAATAAAATGCCATCTGGAGGTGACAACTGATCCTGACAGGCTCAGGCTGTGACTCACGACTCCTCTGTCCAAACTTAGCAGGTTCCAATATTAGAGGAGTTGGAAAATTGCTTTTTTTAATCCTTTGCCTTTAAAAACAAACAAAAAACAGGCTTCCTTTCCTTTTTATTCATTTTAGTATTTTTATAGCATTTGGTTTTGAAAAGGCCACTCATTTTTGTTATTCGCCATCTCACCAGTTCAACTTTATTTCTGCATTTTCCTTTAGTCATACTTCTGCAACTTGTCCTTTTCTCTTTCCTTATTTACTGTTCCATTTTTTTCTTAAACTCTCTTCTTTTTCCCTTTCCTTGTCTCAAAAACTATTATTACTTTTACTTTCATTCATATTTAACTCTGTGTTGATTCTCTATTCTCTCTGCCATTTTCTTCTCTGTAGTTCTTATGAACGAAAATTCCTGGAAAGAAGCTGGGAGCCAAGACTGATTGACTAATTACAACTGCAGGACTTGGAGAGGCTGGGATGTTGTGGGTCTAGAACTTGATTACACCTTATCTTGGACTAGCACTGAACCTCCCGCTAGCCCTTGATTCCATGAATGGTCATTTCTTGCCACCTCTTTATAGGACATACTATGAGTCACAAATTTAAAAAAAAAAAAAACAAACTTGGAATTTATCAACTTGCAGATCAGCAGCTTCCACCAACCTGAAAGCTAAGAGTGTCACCGAGAGCATCTGAGGCTGTAGGAGAGATTCCCCCATCTTATTGAAACTTGCTTCTCTGATGTTTCCATCAATGTACCTTTTTTAAATGCTTATATTTATAACTCTCTTCATTCTGTTACTATAAAAACTTTATGAAACTGGAACATGGAACCTGAGATAACCTAGATCCGTGCTTCCAAGGTTATGGTCACTCAAATGTGGCTCCAGAACACAGTATTTCTTCCCCTCTTTGCAGTGAGAACTATACATTTTGTATTGACAATGGAGTACTATTTAGCTTTAATGTATTGTTATTGTACTTATTTTGTTATGTTTCCCTCTCTCCCCTTGGTCAAGGGAAGGCTAGCAATGGAGCCCTGTGGTGGTATTCTAATTGTACTGAAATGTGATTTTGATTGTATGTTAATAAATAAAGTTGCCCAGGGGTCAGAGCTATTAGAGCCATAGACAGAGTGTGGCGGTGGTGGCGCACACCTTTAATCCCATAGATCTCTGTGTGTTCAGGGATACAGCCAGCATTGGAGACATATGCCTTTAAGACCTGGGGGGCTGTACATACAGACAGTGACAAGGCAGTCACGTGTTTGGGTTTACAACCAATGAGAAGGCAGAATGACTATGAAACGACTTACACACAGGAAAATAGCTCTCTTTCAGGAAGCTGGAACCACGGCAGGAGGAAGGGTGAGATTTTAGCTCTGAGCTCTGACCTCTTGGCTTTCTCTTTTACATTGGTTCTGTGTTTCTTATTTAATAAGACGGTTGGTTACATCAACATCTGGCGCCCAATGTGACAAGAATCTATTAAAAACCGCTTGGCTTGGCAGCAGGTGCACTTTCCCGCAGGGCGGCAGGCTGGGCGGTTGGCTTCCTAGCCCGGGCCTAGGTCTGCTTGACCTCAGGCCGGACTAACTGTGAGCTGCTTGCTTAAAGCCTGCTCACTTAAAGCCGGTGCTACAAACAACTCAGGCCTGCTGAACAGGGCCCCCACCTGTAAAGCTAACGCACGTGGTCAGAGCTTAAGGAAGCCAGAGCCAAGCCTTGACTTGGCTCAAGAGGGAACACGTGGCTGGATTTAAGCTTTAGCCAGCTACGCTTTCTTGCGTTCTCTCTCTCTCTCTCTCTCTCTCTCTCTCTCTCTCTCTCTCTCTCTCTCTGGATTTACACCTCGGACACTAGGTGGCTGTTTTGAAAATCCCCTCGGATTTCTACTGTTCTGTTCTACACAGATTTGGTAAGTCATAACATATCAGATATTTTAAAGTAAACTATTTAAAAGAGAATTTTTTTCCACATTAAAAAAAATGGGTTTTATGTGTACATTGGAAGAAAATTGGGTTTTGTTCGAAATTTTAGGCAGTCTGACAATGGAACAACTATATGAGAAGATTAGTATTGTTGGAATTATGCAGTTTATCACTATGCTTATCCTCCTTTTGCAGTTTAAAAATATAGTCAATTTAAGTGCCAGGATGACAGCTTTAGAACAACTTGTTAAACCTGTAATATCAGACAGAAGAAATTAACAGCGAAGTTGTTTCAAGTTTGGATCATAAGGTTATAGAAAGAAAGCCTGTTTTCACACAGTCACCCTTAATTTATCCTGTAACTGTACAGCAGATGCCTGATCAAATGGCTACACAATATATTTGGGCTCCAATTGAAATGTTGGATTTAAAAAGGTTTAAGGAAGCAATAGTATCTATGGCATGCATTCCCCATATGTAAAGCAAATGTTAAACTCTTGGTCAACATATAATAGGATTGTACCACAGGACTGGCAGGACCTTGCACAAGCTGTTCTGGAACCCAGCCAGAGACTTCAATTTCTAACATGGTTTAAGGATGAGGCTAAAAACATAGAAAAACAATGGAGGGATAAAGGAATACAAGTTTGCCAGGATCAGCTTATTGGAGAAGGCCAATATGCTTCAGTACAAACACAATGTTTATATGATGTCCAAACCCTAATTTTATGTTGAATGGCAGCCTTGAATGCATGGGACAGAGTTGAGGAACCAGGAAAAAAATCTGAGTCATTTACAAAGGTTATGCAAGGCCCAAAAGAATCTTTTACAGATTTTTTTTACAAAGACTGGCTTCAGCAGTAAAGAGAATGGTCTCAGATTCAGAAGCTAGTAAGGCAATCATTGAATCTTTGGCCTTTGAGAATGCGAATGCAGCATGCAAAAGAATAATCAGGCCATTAAAGGCAAGATCTGCACCTTTGGAAGATTGGATTAGAGACACAGTTAATGTTGAGGCTGATGAGCATGATGATATGTGGGTAGGAGAAGCAATTTCAAAAGGTTTGAGGAACGTTAGATGTTTTGGATGTGGAAAGCAAGGACATTTGAAAAGGGACTGTAAACAGGTCATTCCTAGAAACAATGTTTCTTCAAGGAACAATGGCAACAGAATGGATAACTGTCATCTGTTAGGGGTTGGTTATAAGTTGTAATAGGGTTGGGGTGGAATAATCAAGTTTAGACTTGGGATTCTCTTTTTAGAAAAGAAAAAAGGGGAAGAGATAGGATAGGACATTAAGTTAGATTATTGTATCTACTTATATAAGTAATTTAGCAAACTATCAGCCTTAGATAATTTGCACTGGTAGGGATTCTTGTATATTGACACAATGTAAACTATTTTTCTATTCCTATTTAAGACAATTTGTATATTTACACAACTTCAAAACTATAATTGTCATATTGTACATATGTTCCTTCTCTTGTTCGAATACTTTGTGTATTAATACAAATGTATAATTATACTTATCATACTGTATGTATGTTCTACCTCTGTTTAGGCTATTTTGTATATTGATACATATTAAGGATATTGTTGTCATATTGCACTATACATTTCTACCTCTGATTGAGATATTTGTATATTGTCACAATTTGAGGTCATTGTCCTTATACAGTACATTTATTTACAGATTGTTTATTTTAATGTGAAGCCTTAGTCCTTAGGTTATTTAGGTAGACAAAACTTACAGATTAATAGTCACCCATGCTTGTCATATTCATAGCTATGTTAGTTAGATTTTCCAGATTTACAGAAATATTTGTCAGATGGATAGGTAATCTTCAAACACTTCATAGAGCTAGAGAAAATGGCATTTAGATGTTTTAATAACTTAGAATTCTGTTGACATGAGACAATTGCTCCTGGCAGCACTAATCTACTCCTGAGAGAATGTTGGATATCACAGACACTCCATATGAAAGTTTGTATTCTTCTTGGCAAAAAAATGGCCTGCTGGGCAAAGAACTGCCCTTGCCTGGACTGCTGACAGTTTGCACACTGTCCTTTCCAGATGAGCAGGACACAAGGAAAAGTGATTGCTGAACATTGTCAAGACAGGGTAAGATGGTCTTTCAAAGTTTCTGCTTCTGAAAATAGCCTGTCAGATATTCTAGGCTTGTAGCCTAGAATATGGAAGCCCAAACAGTGCTAGGAAACACTAGGTAAATATCCACCTTCTGGCTGTCTCTGTCAATTCTTGCAATTTTTTTTTTTTTACAAGTTGCTTGCTTGCACTTCCTGTTTACTCAGGTAATATTATTTTCCTTTTTACAAAGTCTTTGTTGGGGTTGAAGACTAGATAGTTACAGTTATAATCCTCTTATATCTTAGCTAAGAACATTTTAGGTACTAAGGTTAGATTCTTCAGGATAGGACAGCTATTGGAATAATCTCTGGGATGTGCAATTTACCTATGGTCTGGACATTTAGTATGTGTTTCTTGTTTGATGTTGTTCTTATTGGTTGTATTTCTATTTTTGTATATGTTATTACCATTCCCCTCTCCTGGGCAATGCTTTGTAATCATTCCTGTTGCATATAGTTTTGTATTAGGTTAGAAATTTCTTATTTAGATAAAAAGGGGAGATGCAGTGGATAACTGTTCCACCTACGACCTTGAGGTACCAGCCCGTAGGACATGGCTTCTGAGCTAGTTTAAGACCAGAGGGGCACATACATGTAGATCTCTTATCTCCCTCATGGGCTTGGGCAGTGTGGACTGACCCAGGCGGCAGAAGCAGCGTGAGACTAGCCATCGGCCTTCTAGGACTCTGTAATAATTTTGCCTATCCTGTTTAGTGAGTTGTTCTCCCCAATTTATATCATAATAAACTCCCTATACCCCTTAAGCAGACTCCCTTGCATTTCTTGTTATATTCCCCACCCTACAATAGTTGTGTGCAAATTGCAACTTAGAAACATAAAATATAAAATATGAAATAGCAAAGCAACATGATTCCTCCGAAAGTTGATAACTCTATACAAAAACAGAATCTAAATACGTTAAAATGGCTGCAATGTCAGGTAAATAATATAAAAGTCTAGCTTAAAAATGAGCAAAGATGCCGGGCAGTGGTGGCGCACGCCTTTAATCCCAGCACTCAGGAGGCAGAGCCAGGTGGATCTCTGTGAGTTTGAGGCCAGCCTGGTCTACAGAGCGAGATCCAGGAAAGGCGCAAAACTACACAGAGAAACCCTGTCTCGAAAAACCAAAAAAAAAAAAAAAAAAAAGAGCAAAGACTTCAAAAAGATCCAAATTAAAAATAAATCATGGACAAGAAATTAACAAAGGGGTGCCTAGTCTTTAAAAATAAAAGGAAATCCTAGATATAAAAATTCAATTAATCAAATAAACTCAACTCACCTGAAAGCCATCACCAAAAATAGCAAAACCAGATAAAAGAAAGAATATTAGTATTGAGGACCAAGTTGAGGAATTGTCAAACTCGGATAGCAATAAAAACAAAAACACACAAACACAAAACAATCACTGCTACAACCTTCAAGACACAATTAAGAGACAAAACTTATAAATTCGTGTAATTTAAGAGAAAAATCAAGCTTTAGACTAATGACATGGGGAAATTATCCAAAAAAACAATAGCAGAAAATGTGCTCAATCAGGTGGGGGGAGGGAGGAAGAGACAGGGAATGGATATCAGAGTATATAAGGCCTTTAGATCCTAGATAGACAGAACCAGAAAAGGAATCTTACTAAGTTTCATTATAAAATGATATGACTATAAAATTAGAGTATATATATACTTTTTTGGTTTTTTGGGACAGGGTTTCTCTGGGTATACCTGGCTGTCCTAGAACTTGCTCTGTAGACCAGGCTGGCCTCAAACTCAGAGATTCACCTGCTTCTGCTTCCCAAGTGCTGGGATTAAAGGCATGCACCATCACCTCCTGGCTAGCTTATTTATTTATCAAATTTAAAATGTTAAAGTTATAAGATCAGAGAGAAGCATGGTGATTACCACAAGTGACCAGGACCAGAAGCAGAGAATAGATGGGGACAGGAAGATGGTATTAAAAGGGGAAAGTTTCAGTTAAAGAAGGTACAGGCTAATGCATAGTCAGAATAACTGAAAGAGGTAGCTAGTACTCACAAAGCAATGGTAACTATTTGAGGTAATGGATACACCAAGTGGCTTGGGCTGACTGTTCCACATTGCTACATCACAATGAGATCTATAAATATATGCAATCATTATATCAATGAAAGTAAACTTTAAGAACTTTTTTTTTTAAATGGAAGTGTCTGAAATCACTGAGCATATCTCAGGAAGGCAAAAGTGTAAATGGAGGTGGGTGATGGTAATCTTCCTGATTGTGCAACATGGCTGTGCCAGACTGCTAGATGTGCTAGTCTGGGACTTTGTCAACTGAAATCAAATGACATGGCATGTATCTCTGTATCAGGAATTCCAAAACCAAGGTCTCAGATGCATGAGATAAATATATCATGACTTTGGTTTTTGATTTATTTCTAAATAGATAATATTTCCCTCAGATAATTAAAAACACATCAAACAGTTGATAGAAAAAATATTTTTGACAACAATAGGAAGAGAAATCTCTACATATCAGCTTGTTTTTCATTTATTTGCTAAAACAGAAACACCGCCAGAACAAAAAGGGTATAAAATATCCATGGTTGCATTAACGTTTGGTCAATCAAAAATAGCATGTGTCGTGAGTTAAGCCTGTATCACTACAAAACATTCAAGAACAGTCACACACTAACCATACACAGGTCATCAAAGCCCTCAACTGTATCCCCCCATACAACCTAAGTATCCAGACCGGAAGCTTTTGTTTGTCATTCTTTGAGAAAGAATACAGAGGTGAGGGAGGTATAGAGTCAATGGTCAATCATATTATTACATAAATTCATATCATCTGGAAGCTTACCTTTTTTAAAATATAAACATAACCTATAGCAACAGAAATAATGATGGCTGCAGATAGAAAAACCTACCTCAGAGTAATTGGGAGATATTTTAAGAAATCAAAGTACTGAAATTATCAGTAATGAGTATAGGCAGGAAAAATACAGATTATAGCACCTCCAAGAACGATGTATGCAAACTACATCGGGTGGGTGTTCAGAGGGGTAAACCTGTGTGGGTTCTGATGACCTGCCTCTCTAGGGACTCCAGTACTGTCATGCTGGAAAGGTTTCTGTGGTGGTTTGAATGAGCATGGTCCCCAAAGGGCCTATAGTATAGGCTCCTGTGTTTGAATATTTGGTCCCTAGTTAGTGGAACTGTTTGGGAAGGATCAGAAGGTGTGGCCTTATTGGAGGAGGTGTATCACTGGGGTGGACTTTTTGAGATTTCCAAAGCTCGCTGCATTTCCAGTTAGTTCTCTCCTGCTGTGGATCAGATGTAAGTTCTCAGCAATTGCTCCAGGACCATTTCTGCCCTCCTGCTGTTGTGGTCCCCCGTGTGATGGTCCCTGCTCTAACCATCTGAAACTGAGCACCTGCACCAAATGCTTCCTTTTGTCAGTTGTCTTATTCAGTGTCTCTTTACAGCCATAGAAAAATAACTAGGACAGTGTCTGAGCAGAATTTTACCTTATGTTGTTCAAGTTTCCGTTGTATTGTGTTGGCTGTTTCCTCATGGGCCTGCTGAATGGTGATCTCTTCTCTCAGGGCCACCTCTGCCCTGTACAGCCAGGCACCTATGGTGCCCAGAGGTGCAGGAAGAGATTTATCCAGCTGTATATGCCAATCAAATAGCTGAAACAAGAGAATACAATGTCTCTGCTGTAGAAGATAATTCCTAAAATTTCCCCTAAATTAACTTAAAAATCTACGGAAGGCTCAAAGAGGGTCTGGGAAGACAACTCAGAGAAGGGAAGGGCTCCCCACACAAGCATGAGGACCTGAGTTTGATTCCTAGAATGCACACAAGAAACCTGTATATGGTGGCATCTTCTTGTAACCAATCCTAGACCTGAGGAAGTAGGGATGGGAAGTCCCTGGGCCACACCTAGTCAAATTTAAAAACTCTAGTTCTATGAGAATTGCTGTGTATGCAAATGCATGAATGTACATCTGTGAGTATCTTGTACACACATATGCAATTGTGTATACATACACACACATGCACACACATGAGAGTGAGGGGAGGGAGAGAGACAGAAATTGAGGTTGACTAAAGATTAAAAACCCAGGCTAATTCAATAAATATCATCAAAGGAAGTATGTTCAGAGTTTAATGCTTTGAGCATGAGAAGGAAATGAAAGTCACAGTAAATTTTGAGAAAACAAAACACATACGAGAAATGGACATTGTTAGAACATGTAAGTGATTTTTGTCTATGGGAGTAACTTAATAACTACTGATGTCAGTGTGACAAAAGTCACACTGAATGGAAGTGGCCAGGTCTGCTGACAAGCCCAGAGGTTGCAGTGTTAATACACCAGATGTGAGAACCCCACTGAAGTCTCCCATACCATCAGAAAGACTCCAGAAAACTGAAGTTATCTAGATAGCTCTAGACAAAGACAAAAGTTTTAGATGTTTTTAAGTATCTTTCCTGTTAAAATATTTATTTAGTGTGTATGTGTGTGTGCAAGCACATGCAGGGATTGGGAGCAGACTTGAGTGTGCCATGACAGGTGTGTGGATGTGAGGGGACAGCGTTTCATGGGTTTGTTCTCTATATACATTGTTTTGATGAAGGGTCTGCCTTGTTGCTGCTGCTGCTGTCCCACATGCCCCAGGCTTCCTGTGTCTACCTCACATTTCTCTGTAGGAGAACTTGAATTACAGATGTGCACAGGCACATTCAACTTTTTACATGGGCTCCAGGGGTTGGATTTGGGTTGTCAGGCTCATGCAACAAGTGATTTTATCCACTAGAATTCCTGTCTCTCATCACTGTGCTGGGCTTTTTGCAGGGGTTCTGTGGATTGAACTCAGGTCTTTAGACTTGTGTGACAAGTGCTTATGCCAGTTGAACCATCTCCCTCGTCCAGAAACCAAAGGTGTTTTGCTAAATTTTCTCCATTTCTTGCTTTTCTCCCAATTCTCAGTTACTGTCTCCTGGCCTGCAGGAAATCCAGCTTAGAAACATCCTATTCCTTGATAAAGTTTTTTAGGAAACATGAAATTATCAAATTAAATAACATGGTAAATTCAAGTAAAATATTTGTTAGTGCTAGAAGATGTCCAGAGCTTTGCACTCTTAATGGTTAAGGTTTGATGAAGGATGGTAATATATAGATGAAGCAGCTTTTCCTTTACATTTTTTAATGACCAGACAAGCAGAGATGCTCTAAGTACAGAACATGAGCTTGCCTGTTGGTACAGGAAGGTTCCAAGCTCCTCATAAAACAGGATGATAGAAAAAAAAAGTTATTGTGTGGAAATAAATAATGCAAAATGTTTTCTGTGGACCACATAATCACTTATTCTGATGATAAAAAACAGCAAGTATAGACTGGGAGATTTTAAACCAACACTTGGTGAAAATGGGAGAGGCCTCTCTTCCAGACCATCCCAATCTTGACAGCAAGCACCTTTGTCCACTGAGTCATTTTACTGCCGCTACTTTCCTTTTTTTTTTTTTTAAAGCAGGGTCTTGTAGCTTAGACTGGCCTTGAAGTTCCTATGCAAGCAACAGTGACTATGAACTTCTGATACTCTGCCTTAGCCCTCTAAATTCTTGGATTAGTTATGTGCTGCCATTGCCAGGCCAATAATGATGTCATATTTAATAAATTAAAGGATAGAATTTATGAAAAAAACCCGAAAAACAAGTTAATAGATTATGAGAAGTGGTTTGACTGTTCCAGAAAGTCTTCTCCAAGATAAGAATCACCTTTTCTAAACAACCCGGGAGGGCGGTCTGGAAGGACAGAGAACCCAGGAGGTCTTTCAGGAGTTCTGTCTGTCCCCGGCTGATGGCAGTCATGTCTGGGATGGGGGAGCAGGGAAGCAGCTGCCAGAGCATGCACTTCCAGCAATGGACAGGGGACCTGACCAGAGGGCAAGTGTTAATCCTCCCTTGGTTAATCCTCTCCAGCCTCAGTCAGAGGGAGCAGGGACTTATGCAAGAACCCCTTGTGAAAGATAGCGGAACACAGCTTGGTGGGGACACACATGTCCAGATGAAGCTTACCCTGGAGGACACTCTCTCCCAGCACTGTTTCACCAAAGCTTGCTCAAGCGATAATTTGCCGTCTCTCTGCAGTGGTTGTAGTAAATGTTCCACCTGTTTCCTTTTTATCTCATATTGAACTCTGAAGTGCTTAAACGACTAAAAGAGGAAACACAGCAACAACGTGGTGATGAGTCCCCAAACCCAAAACAAAGGAAAGCACATCCCCTAGGTAAGGATCCTGTCCATTTGGAGAGCACTCAGCCATGTCGTTGATGACATTACCAACAGCACTTATGACATCCAGCCTGCCTTAGACCTTGACCGTGTTTGGTGTTTTCGACACATCATCCTCTCTGGCTCTGTCTACACACACACATACACACACACACACACACACACACACACACACACACACACACACACAATTAGGCATCCCATAAGTGATTTGGCAGAGACAAGTAGCAAAAGCAAGGCTAACACCTAGAAATTACAAAGTCTGCATAGAAACAGACAAAACTATAATAATAATAATAATAATAATAATAATAATAATAATAATAACTGAGCTCACTGGGCCCAGAAAGACAAATGCAAACAGTTCACTTGCATATGTAGATCCTACCTTGGAATATTGTTTTTTTTTTTTTTTTTTATATTTAACCTAGAGTCCATGTGGAAGCCAGGAACCTGGAAATGGGCCACTAAAGGTAAACAGCTAAGGGACAGGGATAGTAGAGTACAGATAGAAAGAATGTAGAGGGAGAATTCTGGGAGGAGATCAGGGAGAATGAATGGAGAGGAGAATACTGGGAGGAGATCAGGGAGAATGAATGGAGAGGGAGAATTCTGGGAGGAGATCAGGGAGACTGAATGGAGAGGGAGAACACTGGGAGGAGATCAGGGAGAATGAATGGAGAGGGAGAACACTGGGAGGAGATCAGGGAGAATGAATGGAGAGGGAGAGAGTACTGGGAGGAGATCAAGCATGGAGGGGGTGGGGAACAAGAAAAGGAGGTATTGGGGGAAGGTTAAACTGAAATGAAGGGCGCATATCGAAATTATACGGAAGCCTATGATCTTCCACATACTCCCCAATTCAATTAGGGGGCAGTACAGCATAGGTGACATTGAGGGAGAGGTGGGATATTCTCAGGGTTAAAGGGCTAAATTGGGATAGAGGTCTTGGGGAGATGAGAAAGTGTGTGTGTGTGTGTGTGTGTGTGTGTGTGTGTGTGTGTGTGTGTAGGGGGTTAGCCAAACTAAGGATACATGGTGATGCCTTATGGAAATCAACTAGTTTATAATATATCTTTGCATGCACACACACACACATACACACACACACTGGAGTTTGAACAGAAGTACCCTGCACAGGTGGACAATGATGCTCCCAGAAGGCATGGGTTATGAAATGAAAATCTCAGTGTCAGGCATAAGCTACCTCCTCAGATGTTATTGCCACCCAAAACAACACAGGCTATAGCCACTGTTTTGTTTGTCCACCATAACTACATAGCAAGACCCTATTGCTGAAGACGCCACTAACTCGGCTATAGGACATAGAGAAATCTCCAGGAAACTCTCTCTCCTGGCTTGCTCACACAGTGCCACCAGGTGCTAAGGAGGCTGCTGCTGTGGATATCGCTCTATATAAATAAAACACTGGCCAGTGACCAGGCAGGAAGTGTAGGCGGGACAAGGTGAGAGGAGAATTGAGGGAACAGGAGGGAGGAGGGAGAGACACTGCAGCCACCACCAGGACAAGCAGCATGTGAAGATGCCGGTAAGCCACGAGGCAAGGTATAGATTTATAAAAAATGGGTTAATTTAAGATATAGTAACAGTTAACAAGAAGCCTGCCAGGCCATACAATTTATAAGTAATATAAGCGTCTGAGTGATTATTTTATACATGGGTTGTGGGACTGCGGGGCTTGGTGGGATCTGGAGAGAAGCTCTCTAGCAACAGGTTGCTGAGACATCAACACTCTTATCTAGTGCTGGACACAGCATGCTTCAATAATGACCCACTGACAGGTCGTGCCTACTGGTGTGATGATGGCATGGGCAGTGGCTATGAGGGGAACAAGTGCTTTCTGATTGTGCCCCCTCCACAGGCACGATCTTGTGTCTGTTACTATAGAAATGGTCAAAAACCCATGAGTGTGGAGGTCGTAGACCCTAGTAGGAGAACCTATTGTGTTTGCTACATGGACATGCTGTCAAACAATCTTCTACTTGTAGATTTGGACTGCTCTTGACTTTAAAGAGACACTTCTTTTTTTTTCAGTGGGTTGTGGCTAATGCAGAGATTCATAACTGGTCAAAGTAAAGAGTATAAGCAGTTCTGAGTGCTCTGTTGTGTGGGGGACATGTATCTCAACTTTCCACCACTCAAGGATCAGGGAATGTCACCATAGAGAGCAGAAAAAAAAAGTAGTAGCTGGTGTATGGGAAAGAAAGCTGTGGGGTGCCCACTTCTAGACCTGGCACGCTGTTGCACTCATGAACTCACTGCAGCTCTGGTTATCTGCATGAGACCTGCACAAGATCAAACCAGTCAAAATTCTAGCATGG
Source organism: Peromyscus leucopus (assembly GCF_004664715.2). Lineage (NCBI taxonomy): Eukaryota > Metazoa > Chordata > Mammalia > Rodentia > Cricetidae > Peromyscus > Peromyscus leucopus. Next base: position 43,664,580 of record NC_051085.1, read on the forward strand.
CGGTCACCTGAGGTCCCAGTCTTAGCTGAGGAGCTATTGACCCTTGATGGCTCCTAGGAGAAGGAGGCTCACTCTCCCTTATGGATGGCAGCTGGTAGTTTGCTTATGCTCCAGTTTGTGGCCATACACGTATGCCCACAGAGGCAGCACTAATTGAACTCGAGGGGTTATCAATAACAATAATAAATAAAAGAGGACATGAAGATGGGAAGACATGGGGTAAGGGGCACTAAGAAAAGTTGAGGGAAGGTAGTGGTGGATGCATATATATTGTATGATGCATGAAACGTTTAAAGAGTACAACTATTACTTAAAAATAAATTTAAAACATTAAAACAGATTCTTTCTAGTTAGTAATTTATGAACCAGTTCATATTTGCCAGGGAAGCATAGTTAATTACAACTATGAATTTATATATACTAATGAACAAAATAATTGCTTTAGCAAGAGATAATATTATTTATAGTTCTTCATATTATTATATAGACATTATAATATTATCATATTGATTATATGTGTCAAATAATGCTGAATTAAACATACTCATATTTACATTTAAGCAATCCTGTTCAAAGAGGTTACCTGTGGGGCCTTGTTACTTAAATAATAATCATTTAATTTTATGCCATAAAATTTTTAAGTATGCCACAGAATATTTAAAATTTCATTATGTTTAGACCTCGAACCATAGGCTTGAAACTAATATAAAAATAGTCATCCTGAAGTTGTACGGTTTTTTTTTTATAATAAACTAGCACATATACAAAGTGATTATATTCACAGATAAGGAATGGAAAACAACCATTACTTATAAATTTGAACATCTAAAACTTGACTCCACTTCCCAGGTTTGAACTGGAAATGCCATTAAGATGTACAGTTAGATCAGAAAACAGGGGGAAGCCCTCCAGGGTCCAGCAGACTCTGGAGAGAATTTCAGTTACAAACATGTAAATTCCCTTGAAGGACACTGGGGGGAGTTGACGAACACAAATTTGACCATAAGCTCCACCTTCCCCTCCCCCGGACTTAATGGAATTCAGAGGATACCAAAATGTGAAAGCAATCTTTAATTCTGTCCTACGGAATTCTGTGTTTGGAAAAATCAGAGCTGTGTTGCTTCTGACGAGCTGAATAAGAAGAAATTATGGATTATATAATAGGAACATGAAGGAGAATTTCCCCTAGCTGCAGACTGTGAATAGGTAGTTCAGCCTTGTTTTAAATGCTGACAGTCATGGGTGCAGAAGGAGACTTTCTTTTCCTGTTTCATTTGTTTGTTTGTTTCCTGATCTCCTTAAAAAAATAACACGTGGTCCTGCTGGGAGATTTAGTTTTTGATGGTTTGTGCTACAGCTAAAATTTACTCACAAACAAAACAAACCCATCTACTCTGTTTCTATACTCTGTTCTCAGTTTGCTGGCTTAATCATTTTATAATGCAGCTCATTGCAGAGAATTTTATTTTGGGCAAACAAGAAACACTGAGTTTCAAAGCAAAAGAATCCATGGAAAGTAAGCATAAATTAAATTTATTGTTTTGGCAAGTTGAAAAAAACCAAAACATATCAATGTTGGCATGGCCATCTGAATTTAGGTATATTTATAAAAGTGTATAACATCACACATTCAAGTCCTTTATTGTCTGCCATGTTGGATGTCTCACATCACCTGCACCTTTCTGGTAGAAAAAGAAAAAGAAAAAAGGGCTGAACTATAACAGGGTGGAATATGTGAGAGAATATTGCTCAGAATGTGTTACATTTAGCTTGCCCACTAAAATGAAGTGGAATTTGAAATGGGAGGAAAATGGCCACTCGGCGGGGAAGAAGTCACAACTTTTTAATGGGAAAAACCTGCTGTGGCAAGTTCTTCTTGGAAGTGTAAATTGAAAGCAGAAAGTCAGCTGGTGACATCGTAGGGAGACTGGACACAGCACCATGACTTCAGCTCAAGGGCAACCGTCTTGATCTGGACAGGTCACAGAAGAAACTCATTCCCTCTGTGGACCCTCAGCAAATACTTATGAAACTCTTTTTTTAAACTCCATTTATCTTGGTAGTTCTCTGGGGTCTCAAATCAGTTGTTTATTTTAGTGGATTTTTATGTCTGTTGACATCTGTAACCCCAAAAGGTCTTTGAAAACAATGGCTCCGTGGTTTTGTCCTGTGTTGTGGATAAAACTGACTGTCAAAAACGGTGGCAACTCAACTCTCTACTGAGGGCATAGTGCAACCTCAAAGTACCCACTTAGATAGAAAGAGAATTGTTCTGTTCAAACTTAAGATAATGCTTGTTACTTATTTAAACCATTTCCTTATAAATATGATTTGGAAGATTAGACATACATTATGTGATATATCTTCAGTCCTCCATGGAAAGCTTTTTGAAATGTCTAGATCTGTTTTGCACACTTACCTGGTATTTGTCCTGCAGACTTGACTCGGTCATCTGTGCTCTCGTCAAATCTCTCTCAAATTGTTCTATCCAGACTTTGGTTTCCTTCAAAACTAGCTTGTCTTCTCTCTGGAAACCAGGGAAACATTGCAATGTTATTAGTAACTGTAAAATTAGTCTCTGATTATAATTTTAGTATTTGGCATACGCCAGTTATTTCTAAAAATGTTCTTCTCCTTGTTCTTCATCTTTTTGAAGTATAAGAAGTAAAACTGATTTGATAAGATATCTTTTAAGCACTAAAATTATCTGCCTTCCTTTCCTTCCATCAACACTATGGGAAAGTTTGTGTTGACTTAGGTTAGTGCACCAGCTTATTAATAAGGGAAAAACATGCTCAAAACAGACCATCTTGCATCCAAAATATACCCAGAAAAAAAATGGTATCTGTAACAGAGACATAAGCCTGAAGGTCGATTCCCAAAACACGGTCATTGATAACCCAGGGAATTTTTATGGATGGGATAAATTTTGGTTGTCAAGTAGTCATCATAATAACATTAGACAAATGGCACATATTACTATTTTAAATATACTATTACTATACTTAAGATATACACAGAAAACACACTTAGACTGCTCAACATTATTTTCTACACCCTTGCTGCATGATTCCTATTATAGATGTACCAAGTCATCTGCAGAATGAATTGTCCAGTATTCTTTTACTTACCCATATCTAAGAATAAAAGCAAAAACATTCCACTATCAATGAAGTGAAAATTCTAATTTTTCAAGGGATTTTATGCCAAAGTAAATAGAAACTGATTTCACATGTGTGTATGTGTGTGTGTGTGTGTGTGTGTGTGTGTGTGTGTGCACTTTCAAATGGCTTTCATTTGGGTGATAACTTGATGTCGCTCAGGACAGAGACAGGCACACAATATTGGTATGATCTATGACCTGTCCCATCATTGGGTCTTGTAGATGTGGCTCTCTTTTTCCTTAACACTTATTTTTCCCTGTTCCTGATATCTTCTCTCCGAGTTCTTCCTGGAATACAAGTCTGAGCTGGGAGTTTCCTAGGCTAGCTCATCTCAACATTTAAAATGTATTACACTCACCTGAAGAGACTGTGACAACCCACGTGGTGAGCACACACCCAGACTTCCTGGCTCAATAGATGTGGGAAAGACTCAAGAATTTCTATCACAACAAATATTCAAGCGCCCCCAAAGCTGCTTGTTATCAGCATACAGAGCCACCTAGAGGACTCTCCTCTATGAACCTGTAACAGCCTTAGCCCCTATATCCATCCAGCCTGATGTCTGCAATTGTTTTTATCTCCAGTGGCTAATGTGGGGCTTGACAATCGAGATCTCTCAACAGATGACTATGGAATAATGATTAATTGGTAGAATATTTATCAAGAAAACACTGAAACGGGGGCCAGCCTGTAAAATCATCTCTAACCCATGATGCTCATTTTGAATGAGCAGGTGAATGTAATCAAGCTCACATTTTCTTATTCTTTGGTTTTCATGCACACCATGAACTAAAAATGAATGCACAGTGTGGTCTGGCAGGGAAAATACCCCCTGTTTATCTCTCAGGAATGAGAGGTCAAAGTGGCCGCTCACCCTCCCTGGCCTCTGTCACAGTGAGCTGTGAATGTCACTGCCATACTGTCCATGGCAGCTATCTTGTCAACATCTGCTTCTGACATACACTGGGAACTGACCCTAAGAGCAGATGCTGGTTACTGATTGAAATGACTTCAGGAATCATCGGAGGATTGTGCTCTTAAATAACTGTATTGGAGTCTGTCCCACAGAACTCCCATGGTGATGGGGGAGGGACAGATCATCTGAAAAGGTAAAGGAGATGCAGGCGCTTTTACAGTCAATGACTCCCTTTGTAAGAGGAAAATGAAGCTCCAAACAATACCAAGAGTCTCATAAACTATAGGCTGAATGGCTTTTCTTCAAATGGTGACTTCTACATGCATTTAAAAGGTACGAAGGTCTGTTTGCCTAATTTCATGCCAAATATCATCACACCAAGCAGCTAAACTGCCAGCGTTCCCTTCCTGTCTCCCTCTCAAACACAAAGGCACATTTATAATTTTATGACATGTTTGTAAAGGCCAAAACTTAGGTTGTGTGGATCAGGAAATAAAGATAATTTCATATTTGACATAAAATTAGTTACTTCTAGCTTTCTATCCCCATGTTGGCATAAGTCTATTGCACTGATAGATATTTATGCCCAGGGTCTAGAAATTATATCAAGAAATATGGAGATATTAAAAGATAGGCTAAGCACTCAAGACCTTGAACATGAACATTCATTCTGCAAATGCTTCTGAGTATTTACTACATAGATTGACTTTGCTGAGCCATGTGACCCAGTATCGAGTGAAAGAGATGTCCTCACACTGGGAATTATCTTTTTAGTGGTTTTCTGCTTAATAGTTTAAGATTTCAAAATAGTCATTTTGCTTGATTTCTACTTTTGTTTGTCACATTTCAGAAAAGCCAACATAATCATTATAAATCTCCTTCTATTAGTGCTGTTAAGTACATTATTTGATACCTTATTTTAATTAAAAATTAGTGGGCTTAGGTTGGCAATAATGTTTAGTCACACAGACATATATTATTTGTTATGCTAGATAGTAAAGAAATTTGCATGATGGATAATTAACATGAAATTAACATATTAAAAGAAAGGTAAGCATGAAAAAGATACATGCAAAGAAATGATGAAGAAGCTAAGGAGTGAAGAATATTTGAAATGCTCATTCAAGACTCCTTCAATCTTACCTTAGAATTTTGTATAAAATTTGCAAAAGTTGGGAAAACTGGAAATAATTCCTAATAATATGAAAATATACAGACACATAACATAAATCAGGAGCAAAATTATGTAGAAAAAGATGAAAATCATTGGGGAGGCATTTGTCTATTGATAGATAATAGTTTAAGACATATAATGACTTAAAAATGTTTACATATGGCTTCCGGGAAGTCAATGAAATTAGCTGGCGGGTGATGTTTTTATTTGAACTTGAAATCGTCATATTTGGCAATACATATAATTTGTAGACATGCTTTGAAATCATTTCAAATATTTTAGGAGAAATGTATGAGGAAAGACTATATAGACTCATATTTTCCCCTGTTAATACACTGACAGAATACAAATCTCTCTATGAGTACCACAGTCAAGACTGTGCAGTACCTTCTGAGGTTAGCCAATAATATTCTGAGGGAAAAAAATAGTAATTGAACGGTTATTAGGTAATTGAACAGAGTCAAACGGCCTATTTTATTCACTTATGACTTAGTACAAATTGCCCACGGACTATCTTAAGTGAAAAGTTTCTTCAGTGGTTTTATTGGTTGAAGAATGGCGCAGTGAGTGTACACTTTCAGTAAGAAAAGTTATGTGTGTGTGTGTGTGTGTGTGTGTGTGTGTGTGTGTGCATGTATGAATATGCATCTATTTACACTTGCCTTATTTTGTACGTGTGTAAGGACTAGGTGGGGAGTGCGTACATCCACAGCATGTATGTGGCGGTCAGAGGACAACTTACAGGAGTCAGATCTTTCCTCCCACCATGCAGGCCCAGGGATTTGAGCTCCCATGTCAGCCTTGACAGCATCCTTCTTTACCCACTGTGCCAAGCCACCGGCCCAAGAAATCATATTTTTAATGCATCCATAACATATTTCATTGAAATAGAGTCACAGAAGGGATACAGAAACCAAATATGCAAAAATAAGCTATTATTTTAAAATGGACTAAGAAATTTACTAAGACCCAAGTAAACAAATACCAAAGATTCTGAAGGGATGGCATGTGTCACCCTAATACAGAAACCAGTAAAATCTGCAAAGTTTATTTATACTGTTAGGCACCATTAAAGGCATTGAGAAATGCAAGCTCTAAAATATATTTTATTAAAATATTCAGCTTTAGATGCTTATTTCCTATATATAAAATCTCACATCAAGGAACAAAGCTTATGAAACATTTTCTTAAAGTTAATTTTAAGATGACCAGGAAAATGTCATTCAAGTCTTACTATTAAGGAAAAGGACGGAGAAAATATTTTTTAAATGGTCAAAATATATTCCCTACATTATTGTTAATCTCTTAATATTGAAGCCCCTTTCATTAAGTGTACTGAAAAGTGTGTCTCCTCTGTGTGTGTAAGTGTGTAAGTCCTGTGTGTGTGTGTGTGTGTGTATGTGTGTGTATGTATGTCCTTGGTGTGTGTCCTCTGTGCCTGTGTGTCCTTTTTCTATGTCCTTTGTGTGTGTTTTCTCTGTGTGTATGTACCATGTACATGTCATGTGTGTGTGCCTGGTGTGTGTCCCATGTGTGTATGTGAGTATATGTGTGTGGTTTTTTTATTTCTAAGGATTTTTGCCTTGAATTCTTGCTCACAGGTATCCTCTTTTGCCCATCAAATGTTGCTAGTTCAGAGTTACTTGTCTAAAAAAACAATTCATATCAGAGACACCCCCACAGTAAAAACTGAAAACCCAGATCACTCATAAATCCACTTTGGGGAACATCTACACATTTCAAATATGAAAGCAAGCTGGAAACCTGTATTGTGTGTGGGTGACTCAAGTACTTTAAATAAAATTTCTCACCCACACAGCAACTTGCAAGTCCAGGTTTGCCATGAAAACCTATAGGCCTGATCTACCACACCCTGGTATGAATCCACACTGGCAAGAGCATGGGCTTCGCTTGAGTATTTCCTGGGCTTCTCAGGCATATTCGCTTTATAATCACGGTAAACTATTCTAATGGTCAGTCTTTTCACTGATGCTGGAAAGATCAAGAACAAAAGAGCTTCCTAACCATAGTTCTAAGAAGCCTGGTTCTACCAACCACTCTATGAATTCTGACCAGAGCACCCTGAAACAGCAGTCGCCTTTAATTCACTCCATCCTTTCCTGAGACACTGACTCATCCTGTCGGCACAATACCTGTTGTTCTTGCAGACTTGGCTTCTGCTCCCTGACTCTTTCCTTCTTGGGCCTGTTTTTAAAGTTTTTATTATTTACTTCTTTAAAAGCATTTGCTTTGTATAGATTTTCTTTATATTCTCAAACAGCTCCAAAATTCCAATCGAAATCAGGGCAATGAATGGAGACAGAGGCATCGCAGAAACTCGTTCATCACGTGCCCTGGGCTACTTAACCTTAAAATAAAGTTTAAACTGTGTGGTGGCAAATCCATTATGCTATAGTTTAGAAGAATGCAATTCGAGTTCCAAGTATTAGAACATTGTGTCCGCTGTTGTCACATCCTAGGAAATGAGGCATCTGGTGGGCCGAGTGGAATGCAAAACAGGACAGGCGTTCTCCACTGAAGCCTGATCAAGACGTCAAACATCACTGACAGTTTAAAATTCAAGTGAGAGTAGGAACTGCACTCCAAAGAAATAATCTTCTAAGACAATTTCATCCTGTTATTTGTCACAGATAATTGGGAATTTACAGTGCTTAAGCTTATACAAATAAATTATTGCCCATGCACACAATGACCTGCACAGTTTTTCATATTAATGCAAAAATAACTGAAGTTGCAGGGGTGCTGTAACTTTTTTCTAAAATACTGTGAGTCTACATATACATAAACATGCTGGAAAGTAATAGCAACACAGTACTTTAGTTTGCATTTCCAGAACATATTCTCTCTAGAAAGAAGGTCAAAGACAGGTCATTTTCTTTTTGTCCAAGATTTTAAATTTTATGACAGTGAACACAGGTCATCTGAGCATGTTGAGAAGCGAAACGTCACTTAAACTATCGAAAGCTGGAAAATCTAATTACAGTGATTAATTAGAACTTGTGCAAATTATGCCTTATGTCCGTGTTTTCTGCAAATATATAAACTTTGAAATTCTAAATTAAATTCCAGCAGACCGAGGAGCACAAGGAACCACCAGACTCTGTGTATACTTGATGTGGTATATTAAAGACCTCAACTGCTGACTCTCCTTAATTTCCATTTAATTATAACATTTATTACTGGCAATGTTCTGCCTGATGTACCTGTCATATGAAGCAGAGAAATCTTTGCTAATCCCATCCTATCTGCAGATACATATTCCTTACTCAGTTGTAATTAAATTTACAGCCTTGTTCTCATATTACAATTCAGTCTGATCAACTTCTTCAAAACAGTATGCATGTACAAAATATGGGAGGCCTTACCTTCTTGTAGGAGGGAATAGGGGGTGGGTTGGGGGAAGGCTGGAGGGGCAGGAGGAGGGAAGAGGGGGATCTGTGATTGGTATGGAAAATAAATAAAAAATTTCTTAATAAAAAAAGTATGCTCTCTTCATGGAGTGGGCATCAATTCAGAGATAGCAAACCCCTACCTCAATGTCTTGCCCATCGCAGCCTGCACCATGGATATCAGGATATTGTGTCAGAAACTGGGCTACATAGGTCATAATAGACTTCTCATCTGGCTTGTCCACATCAACATCTGTAAAAAACAAAACTCAATTATGATTTAATTTATTTCTTAGGTGTTTACTTACATTAAGTTTTGAAATGTAGCTGTGGTATCCCAAACTTCCATCCTGAACCAGGAAGAAAATAGAATTACTAGTAAGAACAGGTTAGTCTGGATGATACTGGGTAGAAATGTTATCACACAGAAAAATGACATGTATTGAGAGAGAGTTTTGGGGAAGGAAGCACACATTTCTTGTAGGCCATTTTGAGGCCAATTAATCATTCATTGAAGATGCTGCATGATTACTTAGGTATCCTGTCAGTTAATTAAAATACAGTAACATGGGATGCTGAAAATCTGAGTGAACATGTGGGATCACAATGTCCACATGTGTAACGCTAGCGACTGCTTGCATAGTCATAAATATTACCAAGTCACAAATAATGTGCTCTGATAAATTTTACTACATCTGACTCCTCAGCGAGCTTCTTCTCTGTGGACATTCCAAATTACAGTGCTTTAGACAAACACTCTTTAAGAGACAGCCCTAAAGCATCTCTATCAACATGGTTCTTGAACCTACTAATATTTATGCATAAATCAGGCAAAAATGTATGCATGTTCAGTAATTATACATGGGGTGGAGCTACACACACCACTCAAATGTAAATAAGTCAGTAAGTATCAAAAAGTAACAACCCCTTTGCAAAGCAATGTGTGCAGCCAGAAGCAAATAAAACAAACTCCAACTGCCACACTCAAATACGAAACTAACTCATTACTTTATAAAGGCCCCTTGAGACTTGAGATTTCATTTCTAGGGATTTGTAAAGAGTGAGATGACTCCTGTGACTTAATAAGGGAATAAAATGAAGGATCTGAAATTTCTGAGGTGAAGACACAATGTGAAGAGGGAGTAAAATTGCTTCTGGAAATGTGAAAAGGGAAAGAAAAGCTATATTTAACATATGACCTATGTCATGATTTAATAATATATCTTGTTAATTCTGTACTAACATGTAATGCATAATTTAGTGATACCTAATATATTCCATTAATTATACAAATATATATATATTTCTAAAATAACTACTATAAAAGGTATTATTCTATTTTAATCCAACTTTCTAAAAGTTTATACATTCAGATTGGCTATATGGATTTTTGAAGAGTTTGCATTAAGGAAATTACACATTTGGGAGTGCACTCATTAGATATTGTCAACTTGACACAAGGGAGGGTCGTCTGGGGAGAGGGAGCTTAAGCTGGAAAAAGAAATGCCTCTGTCAGACCCTGTGGGCAATTCTGTAAGTCATTTTTTTTTTTATTAATGATTGATGTGGGAGGGCCCTGCTCACTGTGGGCATGGTCACCCCTGGGTGGATGACCTTGGGTATGTAAGAAAACAAACTGAGCAAGCCATGGAAAAGCAAGCTCGTAAGCAGCAGTCCTCCGTGATCTCTGTTCCTGCCTCTAGATTCCTGCATTGAGTTTCTGCTCAGAGTTCCTGGCTCTTGATGGACCACCATAAGCTATAAGATGAAATAAACCATGCCGGGCGGTGGTGGCGCACGCCTTTAATCCCAGCACTCGGAAGGCAAAGCCAGGCGGATCTCTGTGAGTTTGAGGCCAGCCTGGGCTACCAAGTGAGCTCCGGGAAAGGCGCAAAGCTACGCAGAGAAACCCTGTCTTGAAAAACAAAACAAAGCAAAACAAAAAGATGAATTAAACCTCTCCTTCAAGTCACTTTTGGTCATGTTGTTAATTGCAATAATAGAAAGCAAACTAGAATAGATATACTCAGTTTTATGTTTTCATTATTATTATTTTTTTTTTTTTTTGAGACAGGGTCTCACTACGCAACTTTGGCTGGCCTGGAACTCACTGTGTAGGTCAGGCTGGCCTTGAACTCATGAACACCCACCTGCCTCCCAAGTGTTGGTATTAAAGGTGTGTCACCACACCAGACTTGGTCTCAGCTTCTGATCAAAAAGTTCTCCTATGTTAAGGGATCAGAATGATTCTGCACTAGGAAACTTGGACTTATTAAAAAAAAAAAAAGATGTATTTACGTGTCTGTGCCTGAGTGTATGCATATGTCAGTGCCAACAGAGCCAGAAGAGGGCATCAGATCCCTGGAACTGAAGTTACAGGCTGTTGTGAGTCACCCTATGGGTACTGGGACTAAACCCAGGTCGTCTGTGAGATCAGCCAGTGCCCTTAACCATGGAGCCATGTCTGCGGCCTCATATTTTATCTTTCTTTCATCCTCTAAGTTGATGGCTGAAATGTGTAGTTTTCCTCCTGATTTTCTTGTGGGAAAAAAAAAAAAGGCTAAGGTCTTGCCTGTGCCTGTGCTAGTGAACACTGGGCCCAACACAGGATCCTCACTCAGCCAAGGATTTTCACAGGCCTCTCATCTGAGGGAGCCCACACAGGTCTTTGTGAGTTTTTCTTGGAAAATGCAAGGGAATACTCCTTGCTGTAGAGTCAAGGGAGCTCGTTCTAAAAGCTCATTTTAACATGTTTGTATTCACTGTATGTTTATATTTATACATAATGAATGTACAAATTACTAATTAAGTAGAAATTCCATAATTACCAAGCCAAATAAAAAATGACCCGTAGCACTTGGATAACTTACTTGGCTATTTTTATTTCACCAAAATAAACAACTTACTCTTTTATTAACACTTACTGAAGGTATCCGAATTGTCTCTGAGGCCTTGAAAAAGCCAACCCTATTTCCAAAATATCTTCAGATTGCCAGCCTTTCCAATAACAACCAGAAGGATAAATAATAGTCACCCCTGGGAACTTTGCTGGCTGACATCCCAACATTGGGTGGTTAGCGGTGTTTCTAAGTGCTACTGCTGTGGGATGGTCTATATGTCAAATCTGTTGCTCTGATTGGTCAATAAATAAAACACTGATTGGCCAGTGGCCAGGCAGGAAGTAGGTGGACAAGGAGAGAGGAGAGTTCTGGGGAGCAGAAGGCTGAGGCAGAGAGAAACTGCCAGCTGCCGCCATGACCAGCAGCATGTGAAGATGCCGGTAAGCCACCAGCCACGTGGCAAGGTATAGATTTATGGAAATGGATTAATTTAAGCTGTAAGAACAGTTAGCAAGAAGCCTGCCATGGCCATACAGTTTGTATGCAATATAATTCTCTGTGTTTACTTGGTTGGGTCTGAGCGGCTGTGGGACTGGCGGGTGACAAAGATTTGTCCTGACTGTGAGCAAGGCAGGAAAACTCTAGCTACATGCTACCCCTCCTGTAAATGTGTGATTTTTATTTTATGATCTTCTGTTTCTTTCAGACTTGGGGGGGGGGGTTATAGATAACCCCCTCTCTCACACATGTACCATGAAAACCTTTCAGCACAATATCTTTTTAAAAAATTATTTGATATTTCATATACTATATTTGATCATATTTACCCCGAATTCCTCTCAGATTCACTCCTACCTGCCTTCTCTCAAACTTCATGTCCCTTAAAAAAACCTATCAAATTCAATTTGTATTACCCACATATTCCTGGGTGTAGAACTATCTACTGGAGCATCATTGACCTACCAGGAGCCCCACCCTTAAAGACAAGTGACTCTACCTTCCCTAGAAGCCATTAGCTGTCCACAGCTCCTCAGTTATGGCTGCACTTATGAATTCCACCCACTCTCTGTTGGAATGTTGACTAATCTGATGTTATGCAGGCAACCATAGCTACCATGAGTTTATGAGTGCAGTGGTCCGGTCATACTAGAAGACACTGTTTCACTCCTATTCTCTCTAATGACTGACTCCTACAAGATTTCTGCCTTCTCTTTTGCATATTCCTTTAGCCTTGGGGAGGTGGGAAGGATACACATGTCCCGTTTGTGACTGAGTACGTCACTGACATTCATTCCTGACACTTTGATCGGCTGTGTGCTCCTTCATTAACCACCTTCCATGGTCAAAGAAACTTTGATGAGGTCTGAGAATTGCACTGATATTTGGGTAGAGAAATATGAATTTAGAGCCATCAAAAGGGTGTTTTAAGTTCTGTGCACCAAGCTGATATGCCAATGGCAAAGAGCTGCCTGGAACATTGGCATCATAATCTATTCCCCCCAACAGGGTGACAAACACATAAAAGACACAGAGCAGATGGTTATTACTCTGTCACAGCCTCTCCAGCGTCATGTTTCTTTGTGGAATCCCAGAAGTCATGCAATGTATGGGTCAGGCACATACAAACATGCTATGGCTCACATATAACACTTGAGGATTGCTCTGTGTACCTTCGGGATCAAGTAGTCTTGGGATGCCCAGTTGTGTTTCGGCAATAGTGAAGGCGTCCTCCAGGTTTTCTCGGTTAGATCTACCTTTCACCTTCTCCAGGTCCACCAGCTCAGGCCGGATGGCATGGATGACTGAATGAAAGGCCAACCCAGTTCTCCAACTCTTTCCGAAGTCTTTCACCTCTATTCCGATCTGCCTGAGTGTGAGCAGCAAAGAAAACAATGTCACATCCTAAACTGATAACAGTGCTTCCTTTAAGGTTTTGAATAAAATCCAGTCATTTTTATCAAACAAGTTCTATGTCAATCAAGATAGAGTATGTCAGTCACAATTTTAGAAGGTATTAAGATGAACACATTTTAATTATATAGTGTTTTTCTTTTTACTTCCTTCTTTCAGTTTCTTCTTTTCTTAATTTGTTTTGAGAGAGTCTTACTATGTAGTTCAGTTTGGCCCTGGCAATTCTCCTATCTCATACTTGTGAAAGTCTGGATTAGAGGTGAGTATTACCATACAGTATTTTTTACATGTTATTTTTCAATTATTGTGATACCCATTTAGAGCACATTTTTATGCTTGCTTTTGAAAGGGAAAATGGAATTATATTAAAATGTGTGAAAAATTTTTAAGAGGGAAAAATATTAAGATATAGAATATATTAAGTCTCACTGTGTCCTGTGAGCACAGGCTTAACAGACTAAGATGGTGTGTCTAAGTCATATCAAGCACATTATAGAAGGTAAAGACAGCTCAATGCAATCACATATGCTAAATCTATCTAATCACATATGCAAAGTGCTTGCCAAGCAGCTCATAGGCTACATATGTCCAGACAATAACTCCAGTTACTCCACCAATCAAGTAGTTTACAAACTGTTTGTTTGTTTATTTATTTAATTTTCTTGAGAGAAACTCCTGGTAGTGAATCCTTTTTCTTTGGTGAATGCAAAACCAGTTCTAATTAATGCCGCTGCTCAAGCCGGTGATGGTATTTTCTTGTTGCAAACAGAAGCAATGCAAGCTTGCAGTGAGAACTTCCTCCAGTGCGTAACTGACCAAGTTTACAGGGAGCTGCAGAGCTGATTCTGAGCATCTGCAGAACCTCCTGGCTAAGGGTAAAAGCCACAAACACCAGCTTAGGTCACGCTTGGCAAATACAATCTTCTGTAGCTTCTTCTCTAAAAATTAGTCTCAACAGCCAGTGAAATGGCTCGTCAGATAAAAGCACCTGCTGTGAAAGGCTGACCACCAAAGTGAGCGTGATCCCATGTGGTGGAAGGAGAGAGAATCAATGGCCAAGGGTTGTCCTCTCAGTTCTACATGTATGCAGTGTCATAGCCCACTCCCTCTGTCCCCAACACACACACACACACACACACACACACACACACACAAACACACACACAAAACAAAAAAAAAAAAAAAAAAAAAAAAAAAAAAAAAAAAAAAAAAAAAAAAAAAAAAAAAAAAAAAAAAAAAAAACACATACACACACACATACACACACACACAATCAATTAATAAATTTGAATTAAAAAATAGTCTTGTTAACTGTATAGATGTTTCCAAATGAAGCAGAAACATCATTTAGTTTTTAGCAGGTTCCCAAGGTTTCCATGAAAAATACACTCTGACACAGCCATGAGTAAGTTGGCAAGTGATCTCCAATCACAGCCTAGAGAAGAATAAAGTTTGACTCTCAAACCTAATGTGTCTGTGTGTACTGTTTGCACAAAATGTATGTGCTCAAAGTAGCACCTTTGGAACTAATAATGACTTTGTGAATAAATATGCTAAAACTATCTCTTAAGGCTTCTGCAATTATATAGTCGATTTGAATGCTCTCTTAACTCACTAGGAATTTCTACTTTCCCAATATGTATGCAATCTTTTTCAGCAGTTATCTGTTACCCTCCCCTGCCCTATCCTTGTTTTCTGTTCATTTGAATATAACCCCTTCATCTTACCTTCACCCTTAACACTTTCCCTTGCCCCCATATATTCATGTAAAATGTTCGTCTCTTTAAGCTACTACAAATTAGTCTTTAACCAAATAAGATGAAGTAATTAATAAATAAACAAGCTGATGAATATTCACCATATAATTAGCTATGTTTTCTGATTTTCTTGAACTTATATTATTGGAAAGAAACATATACTTCCTTAAATATTTATTATCTTAGAGTAATTTAAAATGTCAGTTCATTTACTTCTGTTCATTGAAAATATATGGAAAATGCATTTGTCAATATAAAGGTATATACATTGTTGCTCAGCATATCAAACCAGTAGCTTGTCCTTCTAAAATAATTTTGGTTTCACCTCAAATTTATCATATATGAATTTTATACAGAAACACAAATGAAACTTAGGTACATCACTCAAAGCAGTGACAAGTGGGTCTAATTCATGGGTTTTTCTGACCTGTACTATATGTTTACTTTGAACTATATGTGTTAATATGGATGCACACATCTTCAGTTGCTTGGTTATATTATTAATTTCTGCCCAAAAATATAATGATTCTTAGTTGGCAGTGATGTATCAATGCTACAACTCAATACTTATATTTCTGATATTTGTAAAACTTGTTAAAAACGTGAAGGGCTTAATTATCTTGCATTCTGAGAGACATTTTTCATTTACTTTTGTGTACTATTAAAGTTTGTGAGAAGATAAAAATCACAGACCAGTGATTACTAGCTAGAGCTCCACACAAGATGATTTTAGGAATATTGTCATTCATGTGCTGAAATGGGGATGGAATCTAAAGTCGTCACTCTGTGTCAGGTAAGAAATTGAGAAGCACAACCTGGGACAGCATAAAAGGTAATTTATGTAAAAACTATTGGCAGTTGGGCAGCATATTAATATCATGTGTTCTTAAAGAATTTTCATAACACAGAAGAGTCACTTCCTGCCCCTCTACAGTTCATGCAGATATCAAAGAAATGACTCTTAGTAAGGCATTGATGGATAGAGACATCTCAGGCCCCCAATTATATATATTTAAAGATAAGGAAAATAAAATTTTCATTGATATCAGTAAACAAGTTGTAGGAATGACCTTGAGGTGTCACCATATCTATACTCATGCCCGCGGCCATCATGCAAGTAGATCATGACGAACATAAACATGATCTCACCAGGCTGCCTAGGCTGAGGCTATTCCCTGTCTGGTAAAACTGCAATAGGTACTGGGCGGTGATGGCATACACCTTTAATCCCAGCACTCGGGAGGCAGAGCCAGGCGGATCTCTGTGAGTTAGAGGCCAGCCTGGTCTACAGAGCAAGATCCAAGACAGGCACCAAAACTACACAGAGAAACCCTGTCTCGAAAAACAAACAAACAAACAAACAAAAAGAATGCAAGACTGCAATAGATAGGGGTGCAGTCTCAATGAAGTAATGTATAAGCAATGTAGGAGGACTCCCACATTTAATCTCTACTATAGACTCTAAAGAGAAACAAAACTTTGCTTTTGGAAATATTTCTGATGACATCTTGAGTCATAGATTCCCAAACTAGAAAACCATCAACACACTTTAAAAGCCCATCAAAACCACATACATTACTAGCGTTAATTACGTCTCCTATGTCCATCTTCTCCCCACTGAATTTTGTTCTTAAATTAATTAACACTTAAAAAAATAGAACTCACTATATTCAGTGCCTTAATATTTCATAATAAGGTCTTGTTTACAACTGTTTTCCAGAAGTAGATAATTGGATTCATATTGGACTTATGCAAGCAAACCTGGGAGAAAATGAATTCATTTTTCATGTCATTGGGGAAGAACAAATGAAAACAGCATTTTTTATATAAAGAAGTTTGTCCCAAATGACAGCAAACCACAAAATAGGCAGATCTGCTGAAACCTCACCAAATCTGCTATAAGAAGCTCCTGATGATTAACTAAATTTATATCCCCTATAATAAAAATGTGGACTGCATGCAATAACACTAGGGTGGATAGAAGAATCCATGTTCCAGATAAAGACCAAAGTGGGGGAAAAAGTGTCTAGAAAGTTTCAGAAAATCTAACCTTTCCCCCAGAATCTGAACTTTAGCTTACATTGTCATTAAATAGAACTCAGAAGCCTAATGAAGACATAACTGAGTATGAACGTTTTACAACCTTCTAAATGAGAGCCGAAATTCAAAACAATGGCCTGATTAAAATTAGCCTCCATGCTATGAATCAAAGGGGGATGATGAATCAATTTTATTAATCAGGCTTAATCACATATATGAAGGAAGAATTAATTTTATTACAGGGTTTTCCTAGAGCATTAGTGGTGCTTATGTGCCTATATTCATTTTTTTTTTATTACTTTCTGTGTGGGCCCTGGTGTGCTTGTCAAGGTCAGAGGACAACTTGGATTAGTGCTCATCTTCCTGTTCTCCTGGGATCTAACTCAGGTCATCAGGCTCACAAAACAATTGATTTTACTGGCTGAGCCATCTGGCCAGCACTTGTGTTTCTAGCTTAATTAGAGGAGAGTAAACAAAGGCTGACGAAGAGATGCTCCTACAAACAATCCTCAAATCCCACGAGCATGAGGAGCTATGGAGCATTCAATTGGCCTTTCCAGGGTTTCCGGTTAAGCAAACTGTTGGCACTTACTTGCCTGCTGTGTGTTGGACCCACTTTAACAGAGTCTTCTTGGCATTGCCTTGGATCTTGGTGGTCACCTTGCGTTTGCTGGGTGGGCTGGCTGTCTCAGTGCTGACCATGCTGTCCACAGAGGAAGCACTGCTGGACAGAGACTGTAGCTGTGGGAGGTTGCTGGTCAGCTCTTCGATCTGTGTGTGTGAGCGAGCAGAAAACTGTTAAAATGACCTTTGCTCCTCTTTGCTCAGAGTTCACTTCCCCACAGAGAAGTATCCATGTTAGCATCCTTTATCCCCAGAATAAAAAAAAATGAGTTCTTACATGATATGGTTGGTATTTTAGTCTTTTAAAAATGTTTTTTAAGACTTATTTATTTTTCTTTATGTGTATGAGTGTTTTGTCTGCATGGATGTATGTACACCATGTGTGTCTCTGG
Source organism: Peromyscus leucopus (assembly GCF_004664715.2). Lineage (NCBI taxonomy): Eukaryota > Metazoa > Chordata > Mammalia > Rodentia > Cricetidae > Peromyscus > Peromyscus leucopus. Next base: position 43,682,808 of record NC_051085.1, read on the forward strand.
ACCATGTGTGCCTGTGGAAGCCAGAGGAGGCCATCAGATCCCCTGGATCTGGAGTTCCAGAAGGTTATGAGCTGCCATGTGGGTGCTGGGAACTGAACCCAGGTCCTCTGAAGAAGCAGCCAGTGCTCTTCACCACTAAGCCATCTCTCCAGCCCCTCTTAGTTCTTTTTGTACTTCATATTGCATTGCAGGATGTATCTTACACATAGAAATAAATATTGACTAGCTGAGCAGATTAATTGATGCTACCATTTGAGCTGTTTCCTGAAGGTTGGAAGACTTGTCTCCTATGTGGTGATATTAAGAAATACTGATATATTCAAAGGTAGATCGTTGAAGGAACCACTCAGAAATCTGCACTGGGAAGGAGCTGGTGAGTCTTAGGGTTATTTCTCATGTGTGCAAATCTGGTACTTCGCTTGTCTCCAAGGCTTCTTCTCTCACCATGTTACTTCTCCTTCTGGTTCATGCCCCTGCCCTAACATCACCCGCCATGATGTCATGAAGCCAAGGAGCCTTTCCCAAAGCTGCCACATGTTGTTCAGACTTTGAGTTTCCAAAATTGTGGCCAAAATAAACTTGTGTACAGATCTTTGGTTATTTTGTTATACCAATGGAAAAGAGATTGGTGTAATTAATAAAATAAAACCTAGTGATTATTCTAGAGACAAAGGCAGGTTAATTTCTTCCTGTCCCCACCAGGTAAAAATAGAATAACATTTTCTTGAGCTCCTTGTATATCCACATATATCTCCACTGTGGGATGGTTGTCTATGTTTCAGACATCTTCAGATTTGTTGCCTCTGCTTTTCTTTGGGTGGAAGGTTCACATATGACATAACTGAATGGGAGAAATAGGAACTTTTTTCTTATGTGGGGAGTCCCACCTCTCCTGAGTCAAGAATCAACCAAAGGGTGTGGAAAAAAGGGCATTATGAACATCAACCATCTTATCCCTCTTTGATGCCCCAGCAAGCAAAAATGTAAATGCAATACAACACCTGGAAATACAGGATAATGGTCCACATCAGCCCGAGAACAATTGACGGTCTGCCATCAGCGATATCAGTAGCATTAATGTTGACTAATTTAATCTGTGTAAAAAGAAAAGCTATACTAGTAATCCACCAGAATATTGTGACTCATTTAACTATGCAAAATTAGGATGCTGTTAGATAACAATGGTATTGGGTCATGCCTATGTAATAGCACACAAAAATAATAAGGCAAGCCATAGAGATGAAAGGGCACAAACATGGGTTTATGAAAATTTCAGGGGCATTTGTTGAACATACAAACTGAAAACAGCTGTGAAGTGGATCTCAAAATTTTATTCTATTTAAAGTTAAAAAGCACAACATCACACCATGCAGGGAAGTACCAACAAAAGTCAAAGAGAAATGCTCTTTATATTTAGAGTTGACTAAAACAAAAGAAACATGGTGGGCAGCATTAAAAGAAACATTTACAGTGATGCTTTTTGCCAAATGGCATACCATTTTAGGTTCTCTTTGACCTATAAGAGTCATCAGTTGAGAATTCTAAACTTTGTACTAACCGGCGATCCTCTGTACATGGACTGACATGGAAAAGAAAAGGAGAAGATCATGTAAACATGTAAACAAACTACAGCAGTGTTAGGTTGTCAGTGGGAACAAAGGGTAAACCTGTTACAGCATGATGAGGAGACGGGACTTACAACAGAACAGAAGAAAGTCAGGCAGCTTCCGGACAGAGAATATAAGAACAGTGGAGTGAAAATAGAGAGCTTTCAGAGAGGAGGGCACTCTACTCATAATCGCTCCTAATTGTCCACTGGGATGCTTTCTCTACTATTTAAAGGTCCTAAGAAATGCTACAATCTTAAGAGGGCCATTCGTTATGTCAGTGTCCAAGCAAATGCCAAGAGTGTTGCTCATCACCCTTCCCACAATTCCTAAAAAAGATAGGAAAAGGCCATCAATGACTTCTCAGACTCTGTGACCAGTAATTCCCAGCCAAGTTTTCAAAGAGTGTGTCACTAATAAAGTTCAGACATTCATAAATGGTTTTCTTTAATAAAAGTTTGTCAGACATTGAATTGTGTTGTTTTCTATGCTTAGTCAATACAATATTTAATATATGATTTCTGTATTTTTTTAAAGTAATGTAGGGTTGTTCTATGAAATCAGATATTGGCAAAGGATACCTTCCCTTTATAGATGATATCCTCTATAAATTAAGTCATTAAAGTTTTTACTGTTATATTAATTAAGCAGAGGAAAGTTGTTCTTTTCTTGGATTAATAAATATACCTCCAAAAGAAATAAAGGTTTTATTGACAGACAGCTGCCAGTATGGAAAGGGAATTCCCTGAAAGCCTCTCATATCCTGTCCATTCCACTTTCTGTGGAAAACCCACTGAGGATTAGTGAGAAGAGATTCACTCTGACTGAAGGTGAGAGAGCTCTGAACATGGTCCCAACACTGCACAAAAGGCTACAGTCGTTTGCATACACATCCTGGTACCTGGGGCTTTCCAGAGCATGGGATTCACAAGATCCATTGAGTTGGTGGTGCAATGGACACAAACAAACTTTGTTCCGAGTTCCCAAGCCCTAGAAAATATTCAATTGCATATTTGTGGAGCAATGAATTTATTCAGTGCATATAGATGTGGAGGAAATAATTCAAACATTCTGGTTTCTGGAAGTCCATGGAGGTCCACTCATAAAGATGGTTTGGATATTGCTCCATGCAGACATTCCGTGTTCCCACAAATGAGATAGGGCTAAATCTGAGAGATACAGCCAGTCAGGATGGAAGTGTGGCAATAAATAACGAACTCATGCATACTTAACTTCTGAACTAGCTGCAATATCTAGGGATCTACCTGAAAATGCACCTTCAGTGCCATGCAAGAACTTTTACTCACTGTTATAAATTGCATCCTTATTTCTATTTGAAAATAATCAAAACTGAGAATGGTTTATAAACTACATCATGTCCATGGAGAGGAGTACTATGCAGCCATAAGAAATGGACAAGGAAATCTGTATAAATAGTTGGGGTGACTTCTTAAATACACCTTTAAATAGAAAAGCAAAGTACACCTGCAGTATTCTATATTCATGTAAGAAAGGAGGAGGTGTATAAAAACACGCCTTATGTGTGAGAAGAGATACAGAAAGGATGTCAGAAACCAGAGATTGGTTACCTGAAGGTTGGAAATCAGGGGAATGAAAATGGAAGTGTGGGGGAGGTGCAGAGACTCTGCAGTATTGTTAAACTTTGACTGAAAGAACAAGATGATGACTAACTTCTCCCAATAAACAAGGAACTAAAGGCAACCAGTGGTGTGTGTGTGTGTGTGTGTGTGTGTGTGTGTGTGAGAGAGAGAGAGAGAGAGAGAGAGAGAGAGAGAGAGAGAGAATATAAACAGTAACAAATGAGCATAAGTCTTTTACATATACAATATAAATACAATTCAGTGGATCGGGATGACTAGAACTTACCTAGGCCAAAGGAAAATAGTTTTTGATCAATACTGACTGTAAGGTTAAACATAGAATGACATGTACATTAAACATAGAAAGACACCTCTCTCTGGTTGTTCAGTGTAGCCCCACTGGTGCATGGATTAGCAACTCTAAAACTATTTTGCATTTAGATTAGAGTTGAAAGGGAGAAAACATTGTTGATGAGATCTAGGTTTCTCATTATCAGAGAAAGCTGAAGCAAACAAACATAAAAGG